>NC_067159.1:18260155-18560155 GCF_903995435.1 Acomys russatus
TCACGAATCCAGAAACTGCAGTTTCATTAGCAGCTCTGTCATCTTACTAAACCCAGGAACTGACCCCAGGGCTGATCCCAGGGACTGACCCCAGGGCTGATCCCAGGGACTGACCCCAGGGCTGATCCCAGGGACTGACCCCAGATGTGAGGGTTTTATATATATATATATATATATATATATATATATATATATATATATATATATATATATTTTTTTTTTTTTTTTTTTTTTTTTTTTAAGTCATTCTGCTTTTAGACACACAAACAAAAGAACGGAATGAGCAGCACCAAGTGGGATGACATAAGAAAATTGCACTGTAGCCACATCACACATTGAAAATTGACAGAAAAGGGGTGGGCAGAGAGGGCGGAGTTCTTCTCACTCTCACCTGATCTAAGAGATGTAAAGTACAAGATCTCAGCACCTTAGCTGTCAGGTCAACAGCAGTCTACCCGAGGCGCCGCCTTCTCTGACAATGCTCTCATTTTATAACTGGGTCCACAGCCAGGGAACAAGAGGGAGGAAGGATCAGGGGCAGAAGCGAATGCAACCAGAGGAAAAAGGGTACTTACTCTTCCAGGAAGTGCTGCTGGGGTCCGATGATGGAGCCTGGTCGGCAAATTCTGATCCAAGCAATGATTTCAGCATGTGTAAACCTGTAGTGTTTCATGACATAGCAGGCTATCAACGTCCCAGTTCTTCCTAGACCAGCTGTAAAATAGGAAAGAGATTAAAACGCAAAGTGTATCACGCGCACCCGCAAAAAATATCATGAGACCCTACCCTGTCCACAGACAGCACTGGATTCTAGAGCAACGACGGCAGCAATGGCTGAGGCTCACACAATTTCTCTCATGTAAAAAAACCATACATTTTTCAGGCTGGAGATATAGTAGTTTATTGGCAAAGCACCTGCCAAGCATGAACAATGGCCTTGATTCAATTCCAAGTACAGAAGAAAAAGAAAAAGAAAAAACAACAACAACAACAAAACCAACACAAAATAGAACCACATATATTTTTCTTTAACCAATGGAAAGGGCAAAATGAAGTCACCCTACATTTTAAGGAAAGAAAATGACATGATGAAAAGAAATGGATCTGGAAGCAGAAAGCTGGCTGGATGGGAAGAGAGGGGTGGGCAGAGAAAAGCCTGGAATAAGGCTGTAGTGTGAAGATGGCCAACAGGGGCTGGGACAAAGCAATAAGGAGCACACAGTAGATTGGACATTTTGATCGGATCACAGGGAAATGTAAAATGACCGAAATTTCTGACCTTGAAATTCACCCATGAAAACATCTCATTAGAAAAGGAAACGGGGAAACCAGGTGTAGTGGCACGTGCTTGTCATCCTAGAATTGAGGAGACTGAGGCAGGAGAGTCATGAGGTTCAAGGCCAGCCTGAGCTAAATAGTGAGACCAGAAGGAAAGAGGCAGGAGAGAGAGAGAGAGAGAGAGAGAGAGAGAGAGAGAGGAGGGTAAGGAGGAAGGGAGAGGAAGAAAGACAGGGAGAGGATGAGAGAGAAAGGTGAAATGCAGCGAAATGCAGTTAGAATAGTCTAGACTGGGGCTGTAACTTAGTGATAGTTTGTTTTGCATGCACGAAGCCTTTCCTTGGCCTTCGTTCAATAAACCCACTGACTTGATGAAAAAGAGTCAGAATATCACATTTTCAAGGGTCCCCTTTGTCAGCTTCCCTTGGTCAAATAACAAAGATAATCTAATCTCCAGGACTATGAAATGCACCGTATTTGATCAAAACTGAGAAACAGTCATAATGTCCAATGGCATAATATACATCACTGCTCATCAATTTTTAAACCCAACCTAATTTAAGAAGTATTAAAAATATAGAAAATGAATGTCTTTAAATGAGCTTTTCCATAGTTACTTTAAATGAAGCCACATTTCCTTTTCCGTGCTGTCAGAGAGCAGTGCTCAGGAGTCTGTTATCTCCTCCACTGTGTGGATCCCAGCAGTCAAACTCAGGTGGGCAGGCTTGGCAGCAAGCGCCTTCACCTGCTGAGCCATCTGGCCGGCAGTCCTTTTTATATCACTGCTTCCCAGGAGCATCTATAGATACTTTATTTCTAATCGCCCACCATGAAATTGCACTGTTATGGGTACCTAGTATACACTGTGTGTAAATCTGTACTTTACGCAGGAAAAAAAAAAATTGAAAGGATTTTACCCAACACAAGCAGTTTACCCACTTGATAGCAATACTGCTTACAAGGTCCGTCACACATGAAAACCAAAGGACAAGGATAGTCAAGTTCACGCCTACAGATGCCTGGCGTTGCCTTTCCATCATCTTTCCATTGTGGAAAGCATATATACCCTGTTATTAGATTAGGTAAGATATATATTTATGCCCTAATTATCTCAAGTACCTTTTGACCCAGCTCAAACCTCAACACCAATAAGAGGGTAAAGTTAACAAGTCTGGCTAGACTCTTCACTTTCATTTGGAGAGACTGTTAGAATAATTCTCCAGATGCTTGACAAGGCTAGCAGAGCATGCCAGACCAGGCACCAAGAATCAGCTGGTCCCTGGGGTTTCCAGTTTGGGTCCCTGTCTGGAGAGCAGGCAGGCTTCTTCCTGGGGACTGCCACAACGGCTCCTCATGCAGGGAGCCGCCTGGTACCCCCATCCAGGTTCCTGATCCTACACACACGCAATAGATGGTGCTGTGAATTTTCAATTTCTCTGAAACTGAAGTTGCTTCCCCCCTTTTTTAAAGGAGTCTATAATTTTAGGTCTATAAAAAGAAGCTACTTAGCACTCAATCCTTGGGAGCTCTTACCCACAGTGAACAGGAGTTCTTCGCTAAGTTCCTATTAAAACTTTAACAAAAATGTTAAAGCATCCGTAATTAAAAGGCTCCCAGGCACAGCATGACAAAGGTGCAAGGGGCTCTATTTATACCAAGTGCTTTGGAGTGCCAGGCCTTTTCCTGATTCCCAATAAGGCATCAATATGCACATAACACAATAACAGCGCTGTCATATCTTAGATTAGTATTCGGGCTAGAAAATGTCACCAACTTGCAGCCGTTTCCTTTAATCCGCCACAATACGGACTGCAGACGCTGACCCGTGGGGAGTCTCATACCTCTGCAACAAAGCTGTGTCGGACTTGCCTCCGAGTAACACTTTATGTTGACACATGACATTTTTATTCTCTCCCCAGTCCCCGTGAGAGTTCATTTAACAAAGGATGGGAGTCTCACTTCCACCTCCTTTTAGTTCAATTAAAACACTGAGTGCTGCTTGAAATTTTCAGAAAATTAAGCTGACTTAATCAGGGCAGATGTCAAAGTAATTAGCAAGCCTAGGTAGCTAAGTGTGCCATTAAAAACAAAACAGCTGCAATTAAACCGAAGGTGTGATCCTTATAAAAGAATCTTACATGTGTGAACAAGTGAGAGGGGAAAGGAAGAAGCCGCCTCACATGTAGGCAACACCAAGTATAAATGTGACCTTCCTCCATAAGAACCCACTTCAGCACTTTATAAGGTAATATTGGAAATATGGGAGGGGGGCAGCTCTGCAATGAGAAAAAAAAATGTACATACATTCCTTAAGAGGTAAACACTCACAGCTAAGTGATACACAGAGAAAGTCTGTAGAGCAACAATATTTAACTGCGGAGTTTCTGTTCCCAGTATTTCTTGCGCTATTGAGGGGAGGCAGGGTACACTACGTTTAAATTTAAGCTTGGAATCGTCCACTGCCTCTAGCTCTTCTGATCTTTCCACCTCCACTTCCACTTAGAACCCCGAGCCTTGGGGTGGGGTGGGGTGGGGTGGGGTGGGGTAGGACCTTAAAAAAGCATCCCGTTCAGGACTGAGTGCTCCAACGTCTCTCACTCCCTGCACAGCGCCCGCTCACAGATCTCTGTTTATTCCCATCCACTGCGAGAACAGGACACATGAAGTCAACAAAGGCTGTGCCAGCAATCATAAGATCCTCACAGCTTCAAGCAAGGCAAGGTCCCGACCCTGAGAAGGGTAAGTGAACACAGGGTCCCACCCCTAACCAAGAAGCTGTTTGTATCCATGGATACCCTCTGGCAAAGGGCAAATCAGTCCCCCCACCCCCAGTGGAATCTCACTGTATATGTTAACCACACCTCAGGGCAGGGCCCATACCTGGAAATAGTTGACCAACACAAAGAGAGCTCTATGTCTTTGTGGGGGTAGGGAGCTTTTGTTTAATTTTATCTTGTTTGAGAATTTTTCTTGTCTTATTGGGTTTTGGTTTGGTTTGGTTTGGTTTTGCTTGTTTTGATTTTCATCTTTTGTTTTGTTTTGAGACGTAAAGAAAATGTGAAGTTGAGTGGCTAGGGAGGTAGGGAGGGTAGAGAGGGAGTTGGAGGCAGGGAAACATGATAAAAAAAAAAAATACTGTATGAAAAAAAGTTTAAGTAAAGAAAAAAAAAAAGAAAGCTTTGGGTTTTTTTCTCCCTTGAATTTGTTGATCCAAAATATGGCTTATAAATATACAAACATACACATGACCTTGTAATAACAACCGACCAAAGAAAAGGCCAAATTAATCTCCTGGGGAAAATGCTGACTTTTTTTTTTTTTTTTTTTTTTTGAAACTGAACTTTGAAAGAGTCATAGAACTATCCTGTACCACAGTTCACTGCCACAATCCACAAGCTCTCAGGCTCTTCTGACACATGAGCTACGTGAAAGGCGGGGCCTTGTCTTGCATCTGAGCAACCTTTAGCAATGAGGGACCACAGTGTTATCAGGGTTAGGGTAAGAGACTGGGTTCCAGCTACCTGTGTGTGCGTACACACACACACACACACACACACACACACACACACACACACATGCAAATACAATGAGCCAGGTGCAGCCACCCACCCACAGTGGTCTAATTAAAGATACATTTGGGACTAGAGCACAGAAAAGGAGATTCATTGAAGGTGTTGTGGTGAGGAGAGAAACAGAGAAGTCCAATGACCCTTAAGACCTGCAAAGTGACTTGAAAAGCTGTCAGTGGTGTGAAATATGTCCCCCCACCCCCTACCCCCACACACACATATATACGCACACATACACACAGCTCTCCTTCTAGCTGGCTTCAGCCTTTTCCTTCTTCCAGCATGAAATTACTGAGGAAAATCCAATTTCTTGTGGTCCGTTACCTCAACACCCTGCTAGCCAAGCGCAGCTGGCACAAGATTCTATTTACAGTACTTTTTTGTTCCTGTCAGAAGGGTTACAATAAAACAAACTTAGGGTGCAAATGAAACACATTCAGAACAAGCAAGCTCTCTGCCTCTTGAGAGACGTCAGAAGCAAGCAGGGAGCACGGAGTGCCTTCCTAACAACTCAGGGAGGACTGTCCTACAAGCCAGGGTCCGGCCCTCACAAAGGAGGGTGAGGGAAGAGCTGCGTCAAAGTTGGCTGCAGCCTGGCTTTGGGGGCCATCCCTAAACTGTGGGCCACGTGCAATTTGCTTCCCTCTCTTCCAGCCTGCTGGGAGAACGCAGCTTCGCATCACTGTTCACAGCTCACATGTTCAGCAAAGTTCCTCCACCTACTCAAATCTTAAACATAGAAACAAGGGCCTACAAAATGGTATTTTAATTTCTGTCAGAACCAATGCCACACTGTCTGAATAAGGCAGTTACAGCAGCGCTCCTCGCTTGAAAAGAACTGTACCATCCCCAACACCTACTGGCCGATTTGCATAAAATGCAACAAAAAGCCCTTTGTGGACACAAAGTTATGTGTGCAGTGCCACCTTGCGGCCGAGTGAAGAACTGCCGCTCAGTTCCCAGGAGTGATTTGTCTCCACTGAAATTAAAACTACCAAACTGGAAAACCTACGGTGGAATCTGACCTTCTTCCGACTTTAATATAACGCTCAATTTTAAACGGGAATCCTGTCTTTTGATTTGTTAAAATGGAGACCTACCCTTGCTATACTCTTAACAACCCTTGCCTCATAGTGCCCGTTCCAGAGGCCAAGTATTTGCTTACACAGCTAAGTCTTCCAGTTAATTCTGAGATACCCCCACATCAAGCAATGGATGGGAAGACCCTCCATTCTACGAGGCATATGACTCAGGGGAGGGGCTGGCTGGGGGTAGAAGGGGGTGGAGAGAACATTAAAAGAAGCAATAGAGAGACGCCACAAGATAGTAATGCGCCTGCCTAGGAAGAATGGAGTCCTGTGATTGGAGCCCCAGTATCCACAATAAAGCCAGGCACTGTAATGATCACCTATATATAATCCAGGTGCTCTCGAGTGGGAAGGGTAGAGATGGAGAATTCCTGGTAACTCATCAGCCAATCAATATAACTAAAAAGACAAGCTCCTTAGTTAAGTGAGAGACCCTGTCTCAAAAAAATTTTTTTTTAATTAAAAAAAATTGCAGAGTGACTGAGAAAGACACTTGTCAAACTGTAGCCTACACACGTGTGAACAGAGAGAGAGAGAGAGAGAGAGAGAGAGAGAGAGAGAGAGAGAGATGAAATATCAGATGGTGGAAGACTAAGAAAAAAAGATAATTCTGAAGGGAAAAGGGACAAGGGAACCAATATTTGCCTCTTGACAGGGTTACCTAGGGAAAGATGGCCTTTCCAGCCTATGGCCGTCCTTACGTTACTTCCCTTGCTTATGATGTTTAGAATCAATGAACCTGAGCTGCTCAGAGTTAAAAGTGCAGGCACTGACTAGTCAAGAAAGCTGGGCCACCACCAAGGCAATTAATCCTTTCCCTAGGAAGGGATTTTTTTGTTTTTGTTTTTGTTTTTGTTTTTCGAGACACGATTTCTCTGTGTAGCCCTGGGTGTCCTGGACTCACTTTGCAGACCAGGCTGGCCTCGAACTCACAGAGATCCGCCTGCCTCTGCCTCCCAAGCGCTGGGATTTAAAGGCGTACGCCACACACCTGGCGTAAATATGCTCATGTTCCAACTGTCTAACACAAAAGAAAACCATCCCACAGTATTCTATCACCAGCAGGTCTTGCTCATTATTAGGGGCGCACCCTTCCCAAGCACAGCGGGCCCCTGAGACCTCGAGCACACCTTTGCAGTGGACCGCGATCGCCCCTTCCGTGTTCTCACAGATGTTCAGGAACCTCCGCACGATGTTGTCGCTCGGGGTGCTGCCGTCTATGAAGAACAGGTCATAGTGCTCGAAGCCGGCGTCAGTAAAGCGCTTCGCCTCGTAAATCTTTTTGTTCAGTCTCACGATCGCGGTCACGTTGTTCTTTTTGAAATACGGAAAGTAGGCTTCGGGGGCGTGGAGAGGGTAACCTACAGGCAAACGGGGACAGTCAGCAGACAGCCGCATTCCGCCTCACACTGACAATAACTTATTCAGATCTCACAGAGTTGGGAGGGAAGAGTGTTTCGGGAGGTCTGTGAGGGTCAACAGAGGAGCCATCAAAGCAGCGGCTGACCTAAATATAAACACCAGAGGTGGGTACAACCCAAACAAACAAACAAACAAACAAAAAAAACCTCTGTGTTTTGCAAATAGTTCATTATGGTTGAAAATGTCAATCTCCGAATCCTGGAAGCCTGATCTTGGAAGCTCCAAAAAATGGCAGTTCTGAAGAAAAACGTGCAGAGCAGTAGTACCAGGGTGGTTTGGCATAATATTCCTCCTTAAACATTATCATTCACTTAATTAATGCAGTTCCCCTGGCTAAGGCTTCTTTTGGAGCCAGAGATGCAGCTCCCATCCATAGAACAACTCCCTGCAAAAACGGGGTGTCCCTGCAAGACACAGCATGGAAGAGTTCTCAAAATTATCTCCTTGAAGTTCACAGCTGGGAACTGGGAAAACGGTAACCAAAGGGTCCAATAGACAAGAGGAGTATGAGCAAGGGCCCTAGTGTACGACATGGCAGCTGCAGTTAAGAACAGTGTGCTGGACTGGATCCATGTCTTAAACTTGACAGCCACTCCACAGTATACAGAGTTCCAATCAACCCTATGTGTAATGCAAATATATACATGCTCGATTGAAAATGTTATATTTCAAAGGAAAGTTAAGAGAGTAGCTTTTGGTAGACACTTTCTTTATGGAGAGGGGACAATCTCCAGATGCCTTGGCATGCCCCCCCAACCCACCCCCCCACCCCCAACCCCCCACCCCCCACCCCCCGCCACCCAGCAAGTGAACATTCTTGGGAGCTTCAGAGGTAACTGGGTCACTGATCTACTCTTGGCCAACCATCCAAAGTGACCACTGAGAATTTGGGCCATTGTAAACCTTGCCTTGCAGCCCCAGTGGCTAATAAGACTAATTTCCTAATGCACCAATTACCACCTATCCCTCACTTGGGATGCAGCCGTTCGGGGTTCCTCGGTTGCTGGCAGATTCTTGGCAGACCTGGCAAGTGAAATGACCTCACTAGGAGTTCACGGGGGTCATGTGCTCCAGAGAATGAACTGGAGGGTTTCCACACCGTGCTCCCGGCTACGTGTTCTGCTTTCTCTCAGCTCCAAGCGCTTCAATGCCCTGCTTTGTAATCCCGAGTCTGTCTCCTAGTTTACAGACTACATGTCCAGCATCCTTCCTATTTGCTCTCAAAATAGGAGAGATGACAGGACGACCAAAGAAAGGCTTTCTTCCGATTCTGTCAGCACTTCAGCCAGAACCCCAAGCTCAGCGTGGCATGCCCTGAACCAGCCAGATGCCTTCTCCAGCAACAGAGTCTCCAGTCCCCACTCCTTGAGCCCCAAATCTACACAGCAGCTCTCATTCCCTCCAGAGCTCTGAGCACCAGCAGGTGTTCTTCCTCCAAGTCTCTTGGTCCTAACTCTCCTTTGCATCTTTCATCCCCCCCTCAGCCTCAGAGGGACTCCCTCCCTTCTCCTTAGCCCTCTGTGCTCTTCATTGCTGTCTTTCTTTTCACTCCTCACTGTAAAAAACTCCCTGCATTAAATTCCCTCTGTGGCTAACATCAAGAAATCCAATTGCAAATGCTGTTGGTGATGTATGGAAAGACGGACCCTTATTCACTGTGGGTGGAGGGCAAACTAGTACAGCCATTCTGGAAATCCACATGGAGACTATTCAAAAAATTAAAAACATCAACCACATGACCTAGTGAGCCACTCATGAACATATATCCAAAGGACTCCAATCCTGTCACAAAGACACTTACGCAAGCATACATATTTCTGCCCTAGTCAGACTAGAGGGTATTTGACACCAGCCTGGATGTCCATTAGCAGATGAGTGGATAATGAAAATGTGGTGCCAATTTACAATGGGATTTTACTCAGCCATAAACTAAATAAAATTTACAGAAAAAATAGAGACGGGTGGATCTAGAAAGTAAAATATTAAGCGAGGTGACCCAAACTCAGAAAGACAAAAACCACATGTTCTCTTTCATCTGTGAATCCTAGCTTGTAATGTATACATGTATTATAGAAATGGATGTAGATACAAGTAAAACCTAGAAAACTAAAAAGGAGACCAAGAGCGGGTGAAAATAGGTGCGAAGGAAAAAGAGGAAAGAAGGTCAGAGGGTCACACTGACATGAAAATCAGAACTGAGACTAGGGGAAGGTAATAAGAGATAGCTAGGTATGGGGCAGTAGGAGAGATGATGGAGGACTGGGTGTGGGGCAGTAGGAGAGATGATGGAGGGCTGGGGTGTGGACTGCAGGAGAGATGATGGAGGGCTGGGGTGTGGACTGTAGGAGAGATGATGGAGGGCTGGGGTGTGGACTGTAGGAGAGATGATGGAGGGCTGGGTGTGGGGCAGTAGGAGAGATGATGGAGGACTGGGTGTGGGGCAGTAGGAGAGATGATGGAGGGCTGGGTGTGAGGCAGTAGAAGAGATGATGGAGGACTGGGTGTGGCGCAGTAGGAAAGATGATGGAGGGCTGGGGTGTGAGGCAGTAGGAGAGATGATGGAGGACTGGGTGTGGGGCAGTAGGAGAGATGATGGAGGACTGGGGTGTGGGGCAGTAGGAGAGATGATGGAGGGCTGGGGTGTGGGGCAGTAGGAGAGATGATGGAGGACTGGGTGTGGGGCAGTAGGAGAGATGATGGAGGGCTGGGGTATGGGGCAGTAGGAGAGATGATGGAGGACTGGGTGTGAGGCAGTAGGAGAGATGATAGAGGACTGGGTGTGGGGCAGTAGGAGAGATGATGAAGGGCTGGGGTGTGAGGCAGTAGGAGAGATCATGGAGGACTGGGTGTGGGGCAGTAGGAGAGATGATGGAGGACTGGGTGTGGGACAGTAGGAGAGATGATGGAGGGCTGGGGTGTGAGGCAGTAGGAGAGATGATGGAGGACTGGGTGTGGACAGTAGGAGAGATGATGGAGGGCTGGGGTGTGGGACAGTAGGAGAGAAGATGGAGGACTGGGTGTGGGGCAGTAGGAGAGATGATGGAGGGCTGGGGTGTGGGGCAGTAGGAGAGAAGATGGAGGACTGGGTGTGGGGCAGTAGGAGAGATGATGGAGGGCTGGGGTGTGGAGCAGTAGGAAAGATGATGGAGGGCTGGATATGGGGCAGTAGGAGAGATGATGGAGGGCTGGGGTGTGGACTGTAGGAGAGATGATGGAGGGCTGGGGTATGGACTGCAGGAGAGATGATGGAGGGCTGGGGTGTGGACTGTAGGAGAGATGATGGAGTGCTGGGTGTGGGGCAGTAGGAGAGATGATGGAGGACTGGGTATGGGGCTGTAGGAGAGATGATGGAGGACTGGGTGTGGGGCAGTAGGAGAGATGATGGAGGACTGGGTGTGGGGCAGTAGGAGAGATGATGGAGGACTGGGTGTGGGGCAGTAGGAGAGATGATGGAGGGCTGGGGTGTGGGGCAGTAGGAAACATGATGGAGGGCTGGATATGGGGCAGTAGGAGAGATGATGGAGGGCTGGGGTGTGGACTGTAGGAGAGATGATGGAGGGCTGGGGTGTGGACTGTAGGAGAGATGATGGAGGGCTGGGGTGTGGACTGTAGGAGAGATGATGGAGGGCTGGGTGTGGGGCAGTAGGAGAGATGATGGAGGACTGGGTGTGGGGCAGTAGGAGAGATGATGGAGGACTGGGTGTGAGGCAGTAGGATAGATGATGGAGGACTGGGTGTGGGGCAGTAGGAGAGATGATGGAGGACTGGGTGTGGGGCAGTAGGAGAGATGATGGAGGGCTGGGGTGTGAGGCAGTAGGAGAGATGATGGAGGACTGGGGTGTGGGGCAGTAGGAGAAATGATGGAGGACTGGGTGTGGGGCAGTAGGAGAGATGATGGAGGGCTGGGGTGTGAGGCAGTAGGAGAGATGATGGAGGACTGGGTGTGGGGCAGTAGGAGAGATGATGGAGGGTTAGATATGAGGCAGTAGGAGAAATGATGTAGGGCTGGGGTGTGGGGCAGTAGGAGAAATGATGGAGGGCTGGGGGTGTGGGCAGTAGGAGGAGATGATGGGAGGGGCTGGGGTGTGAGGCAGTAGGAGAGATGATGGAGGGCTGGGGTGTGGGGGCAGTAGTAGAGAGATGATGGAGGGGTTAGATATGAGGCAGTAGTAGGAGAAATGATGTAGGGCTGGGTGTGGGGCTAGTAGGAGAAATGATGGAGGGCTGGGTGTTGGGGCAGTAGGAAAGATGATGGAGGGCTGGATATGGGGCAGTAGGAGAGATGATGGAGGGCTGGGGTGTGGACTGTAGGAGAGATGATGGAGGGCTGGGTGTGGGCAGTAGGAGAGATTGAGGACTGGGTGTGGGGCAGTAGGAGAGATGATGGAAGGCTGGGGTTGTGGGGCAGTAGGAAACATGATGGAGGGCTGGATAATGGGGCAGTAGGGAGAGATGATGGAGGGCTGGTGTGTGGACTGTAGGAGAGATGATGGAGGGCTGGTTGTGTGGACTTGTAGGAGGATGATGGAGGCTGGGGTGTGGACTGTAGGAAGAGATGATGGGGGCTGGGTGTGGGGCAATAGGAGAGATGATGGAGGAACTGGGTGTGAGGCAGTAGGAGAGATGATGGCGGACTGGGTGTGGGGCAGTAGGAGAGATGAGGAGGACTGGGGTGGAGGGCAGTAGGAGAGATGATGGAGGGCTGGGGTGTGAGGCAGTAGGAGAGATGATGGAGGACTGGGTGTGGGGCAGTAGGAGAGATGATGGAGGACTGGGTGTGGGGCAGTAGGAGAGATGATGGAGGGCTGGGGTGTGGGGCAGTAGGAGAGATGATGGAGGACTGGGTGTGGGGCAGTAGGAGAGATGATGGAGGGCTGGGGTGTGAGGCAGTAGGAGAGATGATGGAGGACTGGGTGTGGGGCAGTAGGAGAGATGATGGAGGGCTGGGGTGTGGGGCAGTAGGAGAGATGATGGAGGGTTAGATATGAGGCAGTAGGAGAAATGATGTAGGGCTGGGGTGTGGGGCAGTAGGAGAAATGATGGAGGGCTGGGGTGTGGGGCAGTAGGAAAGATGATGGAGGGCTGGATATGGGGCAGTAGGAGAGATGATGGAGGGCTGGGGTGTGGACTGTAGGAGAGATGATGGAGGGCTGGGTGTGGGGCAGTAGGAGAGATGATGGAGGACTGGGTGTGGGGCAGTAGGAGAGATGATGGAGGACTGGGGTGTGGACAGTAGGAGAGATGATGGAGGGCTGCGTTTGGGCCAGTAGGAGAGATGATGGAGGACTGGGGTGTGGACAGTAGGAGAGATGATGGAGGGCTGCGTTTGGGCCAGTAGGAGAGATGATGGAGGACTGGGTGTGGGGCAGTAGGTGAGATGATGGGGAGGGGACTCAAACACATTTGTTTCAAAAATACCATAATAGTATCTAATACCGTGCATGCTAATTTTTTTAATTAAATGAATAAAATTTTAAACGAGTACATAAAAATTCCTTCCGGCTGGAATCCTTGGGCATGGTCCTGTTCTCCTGCGTAGACCCTGAAGACACACTGTTTCTTCCGGCTGTTGCCCATTTTCTAGTTCTCCCGCCTTCTCTTGCCATTTGTGAGCTGCCTCACACAGGCCAGTAGACGTTGTTTTCGTTCATTTATCAGTATTGGGTCTCCTGCCAGCAAGGAGTTGCATCAGCCCAAGATGGAGGCGGAGCTGGAAAGCAGGATTTACTAGTCCCGACCTGGCTGCACTTGAGCAAACAGGTTACAGGGAACTCACCTCACAACTCCTGTGTGAACACAGCAATACATCCACAGAGGGAGCAAACACATGCTCTTTTACTGACAGAAACCACGTCGGTAAGTCTAGACGGCTCCCTCGTCTCCCGACTACAGACTCATGGGGCAAGGAGAGAATGCAGTGGTTGCCATGAGGATATAAAAGCCATCCGAGGGACTCTGTGTCCAGGGGATATACCCAGCTTGGCTGTGGCAGCCTCTGGGAGCCTCTGCTCTCCCTACCACCAAGGGGCAAGACCCTCTCCTTTACACACGGTTGTCCGTGAGAACAAGTGGGGGCTTGGGCTAATACAGCTAAACTGTAAAAGAAAGCATGGACATCTTTTGAGAAAGAAGCCATGGCACACTTGTAAACACATGGTACTGGGACACAGAGCTAATGATGAGGACAGTAATAGTACCTAATTTTACTAATCACTTGCAAGGGACCACATATGGATTATCTCATTAAACCCCACAGTTGCAGAATAAGTGACACCTGCACAGTTTACTGGCCCAAGCACACTTAGCTAGCCAGCATTTAAACCCTGTAACTCAAAGCACCTGTGCTGGTGCTTATTTTGGATAAAGCCCAACTCCATCCTATTCATCAGGACACTAAGCCGGGTTAAAAAAAAAAATGAAGGAAGGAAGGAAGGAAGGAAAAGAAAACTCTTAAAAATGACTTTGAATTTATTGAAATCAAGGAATAATGCAAATGGAATTGTCCCAAAGGAATAATCCTATGACCTCTCAACAAATGTGTGGCTGGCGCTGTTATCCTATAGTTGTGAGGAACTAGTTTTTGCACTGGGTGGGAATCTACCAGCCCACCCAGAGCAGATGGATGGCTCACTCAACCCTTACTCCATCTTGCCACTAGATGGCGACATGGCATCAGTGACTCACGGGACCCAGAGGAACTAAAGAGCAACCAAACACAATTTCAGACCTAAGAGAAACTTCAGTTCATCTCTTCCCAGCCCTTCACTTTAAAGTTGGAAATGTGAAGAAATGCTGAGTTAAGTGACTCATCGGTGATAAAAATATAGTTGTATATCTGCTAAGGGAAATGATAGCTTAAGGCCAGTTATCTGGTATCCTCACTGGCTGCCTAAAGATGTGGTCTATTCTCCTTATTGGGCCATACAAGGGAATTGATGCTCCCAGAAGGCAGAAAAGTCACTGCAGGTTCCACAGCCAGTAGGGGACAGAGGAGCCAGGCTTCTCTCCTTAAATGGACATACAATCAATTTCTGGGATTCTTTGTCTCAAGCTAGCCTGCTATCCTTGTGTGTGTGTGTGTGTGTGTGTGTGTGTGTGTGTGTGTGTGTGTGTGTGTTTCACATTTCCCATTAAAAGAATTGTTTTGAAGCCAGGCGTGGTGGCGCACACCTTTAATCTCAGCTCTCGGATCTCTGTGAGTTCAAGGCTAGACTGGTCTACAGATCGAGTTCCAGGACAGCCAAGGCTACATGTCGAAAAACCAAAACCAAATGAAGAAAAAAAGGAAGGAAGGAAGGAAGGAAGGCAGAATTGTTTTGAAATCTAAAATCCAAAATACATGTTTTATTCTAGTTATAATTCATTAATGAATTCAAATTTATTTTTTAAAAAAAAAAACAGACTGTTATCTTCTCACCGCCAAAACAACATAAGTCATGGTGGCTCAGTGAGTGTCCTGGTCGCTCTCTGTTCACACACACGCTTAACATTCCCACGTGCTTTCTGCTCAGATCCCACGATCACAGGACTTCCTTTTGCTCCCACCCAACAACAGCTGCTTGATCATCAAATGTTTTCAAATCTCAGCTTTTCCTTACCTATCCACCTATAGCTAGATGCTAAGACCCTATCGCTCGTGGCACAACACACTTCAGACAAAGGACACAGAAAAAACAAGCTAGACCAGATCTGGAAAGCCTATGACTGGGGAGGTCGGTCACAGGCCCTGGAAGGTAGGAGATCGACTACTGTCACTTTGCTAACTGGACACCCGGTCACACTGCTCTCTAAATATTTTTGTTCGTGCCCATAAATTAGTGCTGCTCTCAGCGTTGGCTCGGCGTTGGTCAGAGAAGCTGTGGGCATCAGTCAATGCAGACATTCACTAATTTGGTTAGAATGTGAAGAGGAAGTTGAGTGCTCAGCGACACCTCTTTCTCCCTCCCTTCCTCCCTCCTTCTCTTTATCTCTCCCTCCTTCTCTCCCTCCCTCCCCCTTCTCCCTCTCCAAGTCACATACACACACACTCACACACACACACACACACACACACACACCACAGAGGCCCAAGAAATATTGAAAATGAGATAGACAGAATGTTAGAGCTATGGCGCTGTAAAGTAGAGCTACTTTCTAGACATGGCATGGCTGTTGTACTTATGAACTCAGTAGCTGTGGTCACCTGCACAAGACTGCCCAAAATCAAGCTGAAATCGGCATTTCAACATGGATGGGAGAGGGGCTCATACGTTTCCATCCTTCGCTTGGAAATTGATGGACGTTAGAGGTGGAGGAAGCCTTTGATATTGGGCGTGTGGCTACCAGAACTTACTCTTGCTTGTGTGCACGGGTCCACACCAGTTCAAAGGGGCAACACTAACTGGACTCAGTGTGGTTTTATTGTTGTTTTTGTTTTTTATGAAAAAGACATGAAGATGTGAGGGAAAGAATTGGAAGTCCTAAGGGGAACCGGAGTGGGATTTAGAGATCCGATATGACAAAGATATATTGTGTATACACATATGAAATTCTGGGATAAACATTAAAATATTTATTTAAAAAAAGAAGAAAACCAGATTTTCTATTAAGAAACCCCTCTCTCGCCTTCATCAGAAGATACGGTTTCTTAAAATAAAGTAGAAATGCCAAGTTTTCCTTGTAATTGGATCAAAATTACTAATCTTACTATAAGATTATTTTAATCTCAAAAAGTTTTTAAGTTAAAGTTCTCTACAAAAAAAGACCATGACGCAGCACCTACAGAACGTTAACTCTTAGGCAGGAGACCCTAACTCGGTGGTTCTCAACCTGTGGGTCACGACCCCTAAAGGGTTGAATAACCTTGTCACAGGGTTGCATAACAGATATTTATATTACTATTCATAGCAGCAGCAAAGTTAAAGTTGTGAAGTAACAACAAAACGATTTTATGTTTGGGGGTCACCACAACATGAGGAACGGTATTAAAGAGTCACACACAGCGTTAGGTAGGTTGAGAACCACTGCTCTCGTTAAACATCGACATTTTAGCTACAACAGTCTTAAATAAAACTGCTTCAGTTATGTGTGCTCACCAGAATTTGGCCTCAGCTCAATGGTTTGACTGGTCTATTTTTCAAATTCTTCTTAGTCTACCCAAATAAAGTAAATGACCTGTTTATGGCAGCCTGAAAGCTTGTGTCTTAAACCAAGGTTATGGGTAGCTGGAGAGATGGTTCACAAGTTAAGAGTGTGGAGTGCTCTTACAGTGGACCAAAGCCGGGTTCCCAGTACCCATGTCAGGCAGCGCACCACCAACCACCTACAACTCCAGCCCCAGGGGACCTGATGGCCTCTTCTGAACTCTGCATGCAACGTATTCCATGTACACATGCGCATGCAGATACACACATGCAGGAGCACACACACACAAACACACACACACACTCACATACTTAAAAATAAAACAAATCTGCTTTTAAAATAAAGTAAAACAGGGCTAAAGCTCATAGTATTATAAGTTGTAACACACAAGCTAATACTGCCCAATTTTGAAAATTATGAATAAATATTCCTCAAAGGGTATTAGTGAAGGGAAAGAATTGTATATAGAAACAGGAGAAAGTAATGAAAGTAAACTAAAATAAATGTTTAGGTGGAGAACACAACCTACCGTTTTCAATTTTGCTTTTAGGATGTGGTCCACTAAATGCTAAAAATTTTCCTGGAACGATCCAGTTGAAGTCCCCATTTTCAACTCGCTGGCAGAATTTTGGGGAAAAAGAAAAGAAAAATAGCTTATAATTTTTATACACTATAGACAGTCCATACAAATAACTTATCCCAGTATCAGTACTAGATTAATTGCATGAAGGGAAACTAATACAAGTGTCAAGATGCACCTTTTTTAAAAAAGCTATTTATAAATCCACTTCATTTAAAAAAAGTTTTTACTCAGATGATGAAAAAAATCTAGATTGTATGAAGAGGTCATTTGTCTTACTCCAAACTTATCTCCTGGTCAGCCTACACTGAAATAAGATGAAAATATTTTTATTCCAGAAAAATAACTATGCTGAGAGAAGAGAAAAATGGGAAATATGAGCCCTTCTATGAACATGGTAGACAGCGTTTAAATGATGAAAAAAGTATGAATATCTAGTCACAATAAACATACTCTCTTTTTCCGGTTTTTGTTGTTGTGGCTGAATATGTCTGCTTTCAATGCTGATTTAAGGACTGGCAAAGGGCACCACAAACCTCTCAGCCAAGGCCTCCTGCAGGAGGCACCAAACCCAAACAAAGGCTGCCAGCTGTGGCCAATTGGTCACCCTGGAAAGGTGACACTGCCTCTGACCTTCCAAATAAACTTCCCAGGAAAATCTTTCTTTAAAATATTGACTATATTTAAATACATTTTTAAATCCTATGAAACCAAAAGAAATGTATCTGCTGACTGATAAAATCTTTATTAACCTCTGGTTAACATAGTCAAAGTGATCATCAGAAAAGTCCTAAAGACCAAGAAATCAGTCACCTTCCCGCATTCCAGTACCACCTCTCTTTCTCTCCCTTCCCTTGTGCTACAACTTATCAGGACTGGGACAGAGATTGGGTTATACCCAAGACTTTGCAGGTAGTTGGGAGACTTCTATGTAATACATTACAGAATATTCACACCTCCACACCTAACTCCACCCTTGGCCCAAGTCTCCATATCATCCAGGAGGGTGGCAGAAAGAGTGCTTAAAAAAAAAAAAAACAACAACAACAACAATTGTGATGTCTTTTTAAAAAATCATAAAGATGTTTTTGCATTTTTCTAACCTCTGAAACAATAAACGCACACTGACAGTACAGCTTAATACAGAAGTACACCACAGGGATGATTTGAAAGTTGAACTCTCTCTTTCTGATGGTGTAGTGGAGAGAAACTGAGGAGTTTGAGTAGAAAAAAAAAAAAAACAAATACAGAAGTACAAATGTCATGAAGCTGGACCCTTTATGAGCTTAACCACAGTCAATATTTGAGTTGTTGGGTTAAAACTACATTTCCATGTCCAGATGATTGATTTAGTTCTACTTTTGAGTGAGTGTGATGGAAGAAAGGGGGCGTGTCCAATGTGTGTTGCCTACGCCCCCTCAACTAGTAACAACTGAGAGTGAGCGCTACAATGGTAGACAGACAGTTGGCAAGGGAGAGCAATAGGGTAGGGATATTTGAGAGATTGTTTCCAACATTCCAGGCCAAGTGAACACCTCTGCAGACTCAACCACAGGGTGGAAAAATCCAGTATGCTTGCTGATGTCATGTTAATGCTCAAGATGTAAAGGCCTGGGAACAGCAGTACACACGTTGTTGTTGAAACTTAAAAGCCAGTGTACTTGAATCACAGAAACCATTGTTCATCCAAAAATCATGAGGTTTTTTTGGGTTTGGGGGTGGGCAAAGGGAACAAAAAGGCTCACAAGGAAGCTTGAGAAAGATGATCAGAGATAGCAAGAAGAAAATTACAAGAGTAGCCATCTTACAAAATGAGGAAGGAAAATGTTTTCACAATTAGAGACTGGCTTGGTTTTGGACACTCCTATGTTGACAGGAACATCAAACCATAATAGTTACAGAGACCACACCTCAGATAATTTGGAAGTTAAAGAACATACCTAAAATCCCAGCACTTGGAAAGCTGAGGCAAGAGGTCTGCTATGAGTTCCAGGCCAGTTGGACTACAATATCAGGAAAGCAAAAACAAAACTCCGAGAGACACAGAGAGAGAAAGCAGTGAAGGGAGAGAAAGGAAATAAAATTAATCAAACAATAATTAGAGATGGAGAGAAAACATGAGGGATTGTTTAGGAGAGAATCTATCCTAACACGTTTTATAGCCTGGAGAACGGGACCTGTGACTAGCAATGAGTGTAATTTATCCGCACATGTGGAAGCCCCAGGTCACTCTCCAGTAGCAGCTGTAGTGTCCAGGAAGGAATTCAGTGAGCTTAAACTTTGAGTGGTGAAATAAATACAGCAGGATGGTTCCAGAAGCATGCTTCAAATAGTTCTCCTAGCCAGATCCCCATGGGAGGCACACCTCTGTAATTGCTCCAGATGGCTGAGGACATGCCCACACATCTGCACCCTGAGGCCTCCCTGACCCCAGTCCTAGGGCAGGAGTAGGCAGTCCTGCCCACAATCTAGGAACAACAGAAAATCACGGGGCAAGTGGCATCCAGATTCCATTCCAGTTTGCTCTACAGAGCCACTCCCAAGCACAGCCTTGCCCCATCACACACTTGACTCCTGCTACTGGCCTGAGATGGAGACCTAACGAAATCCACTGGTTCTCACACAGACTGTGCTGAAGGGAAAACTCAGAGTCAACACCACTGGTTACTACGACAATTTCCTGATGCAATGAAGGCTATGGTCAGCCTAGACAGTTCCAAGTCATACAATAAACTAAGTTGTTATCACCTACAAATCCAACCTTAGATTCCACTAACCAGTGATCTATGTTGCAAATAACTGATTTTTTTTTAAGTTATAATTTCTTCCAGCATAGATGAGCCAATGATGAAAGAAAGGTACATCATTTCAAAAAAGCATTCTAAGTGTCGTGGAGGGTTGCTACAAAAATAAGAACAAGTTCCTAATTAAAAGTCACAGTCTAGGGAGTTTGCTGTGAGATTGTGTCTCCTAATATCAGAAGTTACACCCCAAGAGTCTCACCAAGACTGCTCAAATATGAGCTGAACAAGTATCATATCGATGAACACACCAAACTAGACAGAAAAAAAGCCCATGAGACTTCAACTCTGGTCCTCCTATCTCAACCCTCTCGTGCACCTCTACCATGTGCCAGCATCACAGATGGCATGCCACCAGACATAGGTTTGGGGAATCTACAACCTGGTTTTCATGCTCGCTTGGCCAATCTTTTTCCAATTGAACCATCTCCCTGGTCCTAGCATTATTTTTTGAGAAGCAAAGTTTCCCAGTCAGAGTGATGGGGATGGAGCTGCCTGGGCAGGGACTGGGACAAGCAGAGGCCCCAGTAGCCAGCAGGTGTGATGTGTGTTTACTGGGCATTGAGCAGGTGTGATCATGACCTCTGTGTGCCAAGGTAGAAACAAACAAGCAGCCCTGTGCAGGGCCCCTGCACCTGAGCAAGTAGGAGTCCCTCTGTAATCAGGCCAACAGTAGCCAGGTGTTGGCTCTCTCTTGCCAAGGTCAAAGATGTGACCCAGATTGTCAGTGTATGAGAAAATAAGGTCAAGCCTTGTTTGACAGTCTGAAAAACAACCCTCCTACTGACAGCACTATTTCACAGAAAGCATTTTTTCAAAAAGTGGGGGAAGACTTATTAGGGTAGGGGAGATAATGACAGATATAAAATAGCCCAAAGAAAGCCATGTAAGTAACTGCCCAGGGCTGAAGTCGATCTTGAACTTTGAACTCTGTCTTATCACTAAGGGGCTACTTAAGGCAACTCTTTGAAATTGCATGGGCCAAAAGCTAAGTGAGGTAAGGTAAATAACTGCGAACCACAGTGATAAGTGCCCTCCCACCCCCGCCCAAAACAAGGTCACCACTGAAGTCCCTTTCTCTGCGTTTCTTCTTCAGTCATTACCACCCACAACTAGAAACAAGACACTGCTAGTGGATGACCTCACTCTGCATTTTCCCTGTGAGGTCACCTGATCATGGACCACTCATAAAGAACAGAATGCCTTCTAGAAAGCAGAGGGAATTAGCTCTAAATCCTTCCTGGTGGACAGAAAGTAAACACATCATCATTAATAGGCAATAGTCTTTAGG
Source organism: Acomys russatus (assembly GCF_903995435.1). NCBI lineage: Eukaryota > Metazoa > Chordata > Mammalia > Rodentia > Muridae > Acomys > Acomys russatus. The sequence continues at coordinate 18,281,308 of NC_067159.1, forward strand.
TCTTGTTTGTTAAGAACAACTTACTCCCAAAATAATATAGGAGAAACTAACTGATGGCACTGCGTATACTACACCAAGGTCCTCAAAGCAGAAGAGCGTCTTGTAGTGACTACACCACTAGAGGGCACACTGTCCATGTCCACACAGGTACACAGCGGCACAGTGTGAATTGAACACTGGGGCTTTCACGGGCACCATTTCTCCCTAGGACAAAAGGTCTATGTTATTTTCCTGAACTGATCCATGGCCAGATTTCAAAGGAGTGGCTGAATCTCAAAGGATTCTTTGAGATCACTTTATGAGCCCTGTTGTAAAGTACAGACATTTTGACACTGATTCCTACACGGAGCTTCCAGATCATTCTTCGGATGTTTGTCCGGTTGGTTGGTTGGTTGGTTGGTTAGTTGGTTGGTTGGTTGGTTGTCTGGCTGCTTAGTTGATTCTGGAGATCCCTCGAATTGCCGACAGAGTTCTGCCTGTTTGAGTAATGTGAGTCTTAGCAGTGGGACAGACAGGTCGATGTGAGGACCTGAAGAGACCATATTTTGGAAGGCATTGTGGCCAGACCCGAGCATCTGGTGCTATTTCTCGGTTCTGAAGGGAGTGAACCACTGCAGCTCACATGAAAACACCCAAGTTCCTGAGGCATCTTTCTCCAATCTTGCTAAATTGGACAATCTTGAAAAGACTCCCAGTGAACACTTAGACCAGATAAAGCAAGGAGATAGGTTCCTTTAGGCTTCATGTCACACAGGGGGACCACGACAAAGCATGGCCAAGCCTGTCATTTTGTGGAATATTTACCCTAGCTACTGTGTCTTAAAAGTGTGAACAGACCAAATTCAGGTATGCCATAGTGTAAACTCCACACTGGATTTGGAAGGCATAATGTTGTAAAAGTGTAAAATACTTCATTAAAAATCTCTGTATTAACTATATTTTGAGATATGTCAGAAATATTGAATTAACTGAAATGTATTATTTAAAATGCCTTCAACCATTTCTTTTCAGCATTTCTAAATGTGGCTACTGGAATATTTAATATTCAATGTGACTAATTATAGATGGCATGCTTTAGATTCTTGAATGGCAGGTGACAGTAGATGTGACCTTTGAGTAATGGGCACTGGTTCATTGTTAGACCTGAAGCAAGTACTTACAGTCTGCTGACCTATCCTCTGTGTTTGTATGTAGCATTCTGATCACAGAAACCTCCTTTAAAGGGCTGAGCAGATGACTCGGCAGTTAGCGCACCCGCCATGCAAGTGTGAGGACCAGCCCTGGATTCCCCTAAAACCTACCTACATAACCATCTGGTGGGTTTGACAGCCTGCCTGTAACTCTAGCCTCCAAAGGCCAAGACAAGGGATTCGTGGAACATGTTGGTGAGCTCTGAATCTGACTGAGAGACCAACTCTTCCTTATTGAATAAGGTAGAAGAATAATAGATGATTTATTAACCTCAGGCCTCCACATGCTCATGCACACACGTACACATCCACCCAAACACACAAACATGGTGGGCCCCACACATGCAAAGCCACGCATATGCATACAGGTACACTACATACAAGCATAAAAATGGGGAAGGAACTCTTTAATGTCACACATGGCCTCACTGGCTTAGTGGTTGGTTGGTTGGTTGGTTGGTTGGTTGGTTGGTATGTATTATTTGAGATAGGGTCTCAGTAACTCAGAGTAGCCTTGAATTTGTGGCAACCGTCCTGCCTCAGTTTCCCAAGTGCCTAGCCTTCCCAAGCCATATTACATATTAAATATAGTTTAGTAAAGAAGTGTCTATGAGTAAGAAAAAACAAGTGACAGCTCATGCTGGCAAGGATGTAGTGTAAAGGGAGTATTCAGCCACTGCTGGTAGGAGTGCAAATTTGTGCAGCCACTATGGAAATTGGGATGGCAGTCCCACAGGAAGATGGGAATTGATCTGCTTACGATCCAGCTATACCACTCTTGGGCACATACCCAAAGAACATTTCAGCCTGCCACAGAGACACTGGCCCAACCATGTTCACTGCTACTGTATTCATAACAGCCAGAAATTGGAAGCAGCCTAGATGTCACCCAACAGATAGATAAAGAATTTTCACAATAGAGCACTACTCAGCCATTTAAAAATGAAGTCATAAAATTCATTGGTAAATGGACAGAAGTAGGGAAAAAAAAAAAAAAACTGAGTGAGGTAACCCAGACCCAGAAAGACAAATAGAGTATATGTTTGCTTATAATGTGGATATTAGCTCTTCAGTCAATGATAAGCTATAATCCATAGAACCATGGAGGTTAGGTATAGAGTAAGGGACTAGGTGGCATACAGATCTCCCTAGGAAAGGGAAATAGAATAGCTAGTTATAGACAAACGGTGGGGGAGGGGTGATCTAGTGGAGAGTGGGAGGTAAAAGAGAGGTGAGGGCAGAATATGGGAAGATACAGCTAAACTTAAGGACCATTAGAGGGGCAGTATGGAAACCTAATATAGGAAAGAGCTTCCTAAATATATACATATACAAAAGCAAACTAAATGAAATCACCAAGTACTGGGGGAGATAGAGCCCCAACTGAACATCTCTTGTCCCCAAATGAAGCTTCCAAATCAGGAGTGGGTTATATCTCATTGAGTTGTTGGCCAAAGGGGTCCGTCCCCTGGGAGTATCCAAACAACCCACACTGTTGCCTAGACTATAGGTTGCGCTCCACAAACTGACAGCCAGACCCCATTGCTGAAGTCAGCACCTACAAAACCCACTGAGCATGAAGAAGTTGAGCTGGTACCCACATAGAGCCTTCATCCCTGTGTGCCAGCATCTTTGGTACAGGAAGTTATTCTACATGCTGCCAAAGGGGAAATGTAAACACCAGCCTAACCACAAACTCTTTTATCTACAATGGTGTCCTGCCTGCAAGATATGCTCGTGCAATGTTGGCCCAAAGGTTGTGGGAGTAACCCAATATCTGATTTGACTTAAGACCCATTCCACAAGATGGAACCTTGTGACTATGAAGTTGGGACTAGATGGCCTAGGGACCAAGGAGAAAACCAAATAGACCTATTCTTTAAAAAAAAAAAAAAAAAAATTACTCCTATGCACAGAGACTGTAGCAGCATGCACAGGGCCTGCACAAGTCGGCCCCAGATTGGATCGTAGAGCTGAAGGAAGAAGTGAGCACAGGCCCTCATACCTAACCCAGAACAATCTCCAACTAATAACTTCTTGCAAATGAGTCTCACCAGGGAAACAAACTACTCTTAAGGGTGAGCCTCATGCCTAGCAGTCGATGGTCAATGGAGTCTTTGGAGGTTTCTTGTTCTCTCTCTCTCCTCTCTTCTCTTCTCTCTCTCTCTCTCTCTCTCTCTCTCTCTCTCTCTCTCTCTCTCTCTCTCTACCTTATTTTCTATTTTTATTTTATTTATACATACTTTTTACTCCTCTCTTTTTACTCTACAACGTCCTTTAAGTATATATTATGGCTTCAAATTCAGTGTTTTTACATGACTCCTGATTGTGCAGCAACCCAAGGGGTCTCTGCACCTGTATCTGTTTCTTGTGCCTTTTCTTGGGCTCCTTCAGTATGTTCGGCTTTTCCTATATACTAGTTTTTCTTTTGTCTTATCATATTTTATTTCATTTTATATTATTCTACTATAATCCCTTAGAAGCCTGTTTATATTCTAATGGGAGAGAGAGAAAGGGGGTGGATGCAGATAGGAGGGGGGAGGGGGAGAAACTCGGAGGAGTAGAGAGAGGGGAACCTGCACCCAGGACTGTACAATTAAAGGGGGAAAGTTCTTATGAAAGGATGCATCCTGAATATCCCAACTCACTCCCAGTGAGTCTCACAATTGCCGTCAAGAATACAATTTTACTTTCAAATCTGCAAGTCCTTTCGTGGAATACAGGCTTTGTTATATGAAATGCTGGCTCTTTCACAGTTCACCAAATGACCAGACTCCCTGGAGCAGTGCAAACAGCAAGAGGCATTATGACCAGGAGTGCTTGGGCCACACAGACCATTACAAAAGTGGCCCTCTATTCAGCTACTCATCAAGCAAACATTTATGAAATGCCTGCCACCTGCCGACCACACTTTGCTTTGTGACCTTCCGTCTGATAAGCTTTGTGATGGGACAGACGTCCCATGTACAAAGAAAGAAGACATTTGGGAAAAAAAAAAAAAAAACTTTTCTAGACAGTCACCAAAATCCATTGCTTTTCTCCTACTGCCTAAGTTCTTATTAATTCAGATAAAGGCAGGGGACAGGGGACCCCATTGTCACCAGGTTCCATTTGCTGTGTTGGCTGACTTGCCCATGTCGGGAAGGCTTGTCAATAGTGGCCTCAGCATCACCATGTGGAAAGCAGAGGCAATGCTCAGTGTTTGTTTGTTTTCTCTGTAGTGTCTGTGCCTTTTCTTTCTCTATCTCCCATACCTGAATTACACTTTTAAGTAAAATATCTTTAGCATTTAATGGTATATTCTCCATGCTCATACACTCAGGAGAGAGAGCCAACTTGGGCTCTTTGGGCATGGCACCTAGAACTTATTTTATTCGGAGGCTCATTATAAGGAGACAAAATTACTCACACACACTTAGGTATATGGCCTTAAGAGACACCTCTGCAAGTGAGAGGTCTGTAAAATACACATATCATTAGCTTCAGAGAAAAACACCTCAGCTCACAGTATACCAATACGCATTTATGTATGAGCTGGGGGGATCTGCTCAGGAGTTGCTTTATTTTTACAAAGATGCACAAACTATGAACACTTGTCTGTGTCCTTTTGAAAATAAAATATAGGAAGCATTGCAAGGGAAGAAGTATAGGTCAGTTCACTTTTCAAAATGACTCCGTAAGTGATGGGTGTGTTTAAACCAGTCTTGTCCAGTATACCTGCACTGCCCTTTGTTTCTAGTTTCTGTACTTCCTTTCTTCCCTCCTTCCTTTCTAAAATGAGAAGATTCTTCTGCCACTACTAAAAGTGGCACACATACATACATACATACATACATACATACATAATACATATACAGAGAAGGAGAGAGGGGGAGAGATTAAACAATAGAGTGTAAATTATTAACAAGTTATACTAAACTTAACTTTGGAAGACAGAGATGTTTCTGAACTTAAGGATTTGTATAAGGAACACAGAATATGTTTTTCCATTATGCCATGTCCCATCCACAAGGAATTTACAGCCTCATAAGGAAATTAAAGTTGTATGTAAATTACTTTGATGTTGGGGGAGGGGGGGCACAAATTGTAAACCGTGACACTAAGGGGACAGGGGACTCTAGACAGAAATCTGCTCTCCACAGACTGCATATACATGAAATAAAGGGGAGAGGACAAGACAAATGAAAACTGCATAAAGCAAGCTCGGCCAGGTGAGACTTTGAGGAAGCAGTAAGCAGGCAGCTGGGAGGGACTGCAACAGGAGTGGGCACAGCGGAGCATCAGGCAGCGAGATGCTGGAGGCCGCCGGAGCCTGGCAGAGCTGGGAGAGTTGGACAAGGGATCACACTTATCCCAGCGTGGGGCCGAGAACAGGACAAACGGGAGTGCCGTTTTAAGATCAACCAGCCAGGCTTGTGGAAGAAGCCCGAGAAAGGAGCCAGTGCTCAGGTAGAAAAGCAACTGTAACAGTCCAGGGAGAAAAATTCTGAGCCAGGATAAAGGAAGTGACAGAAGGAGCGAAAAGAGACAATGCATGCTCTGGCACCCGCCACGGGAACGCAACACGCACAGACTGTGAGCGGGCATTCCAGTCCTGAGCCTGTGTGAACAGTAGGACGTTCCTCCACTAGCCCAGATGAACAGGTCAGAAGACCGTGTTTGTATGAAGGATGAACGGTTTTCTCTTCAAACACAGAGCACATTTTACACACAAGCAAGATATTCAACTAGACACGGTTTTGGACACCAGGCTCAAACCAGAAGGCTGATTGACATGCTAAGGAGAGTGATGCAGCTGATGACTCTCCTGGAGAAGGCCAACCAACGAGCTGAACCTCAGGCAATGCTGGTCCTCCTCACATTATACCAGCCACTCAGCTCTCAGAAAACATTAACTGCTTCTGGACTTCTCCTCATCCCACTCCGAAGTGTTCCTCAGCACTGCTGTGTACCAGCAGCCAGAGTAGACAGGCATCCCTAGACACTGAGCCCCTGGGCAGACAGAGTTCACGATGGTGCCATGGGGTAAAGATTAGCAAGTGTTAGGACTGAGTGCATGCACCGTATTTCAAAATCAAACTCGTATCAGCAAAAGCATCATAAAAACCTCATTTTGCCTTACACAAGACCTCACTTTTAACGTAAAAGTAATTTAGGATTTCATTACCAAACTACTCTTCAAAATTACTCCTCTAAAGGTACAAAGAAACTGTCAATAAAGTCTGATAAGACAATGAATGTAGATAGTAAGCAGATAGATAGAGGCCTCTCCTAAATTAAAATTTTGATGACTGCATAATAACCAAGGCTGGCCACTATTTTTCTCAGAGAATGATAAGTGGTTTTTATTTAACAGGTAATATTGAGTTTTAAGTCTTTAAGAAAGTTTAACCAGGGGCTGGGGAGACGGCTCAGAGGTTAAGAGCACTGTCTGTTCTTCCAAAGGTCCTGAGTTCAATTCCCAGCAACCGTGTAGTGGCTCACAACCATCTACAGTAAGATCTGGTGCCCTCTTCTGGCAGGCAGGCACACATGCGAGCAAGATGTGTACCAATAATAAATAAATAAATATTTAAAAAAAAAAAAAGTTTAACCAACATGAAATCATATTCCACAAAAAAAAAAAATAATAATAATTAAGTGTACAAACCTCATAATGTTCGTACTCATCCACATCAAATGTCTCGAAGTCAAAAAATCCATGCTGTAATCCCTAAAAGTAGAACTGAATTAGTTTTTCGTTTTTTTTTTTGGATTTTGTGGTGGTGGTGGTGGTGGTGGTGGTGGTGGTGGTTTGCACACAACCCTGGTGAAAATCTACTCGTCATTTCTGGAATGTCTAATCCCAAAGCCGTCTCAGACCTCAGTGGAAAGCCTCCGACTCGTCATTTGCTACATCTCTTCCAATCACGGCACAGACAACTTTGAAACTGAGTGGCCCTGGGCGCTGTGACAAGGGGGCCTGCAGAGGGTGCTCCTCTCCCGGTGCGGATCAGTTCTGTATATGAAACTAATAATGCATATAAAATAAAGCACACTAGGAAATGTATTGCCCAGACCGATTGGGAACTAGACTTAGGACAGTACGTATTCCAGTGATTAATTTCTCATAGGAGGGCAGAATCAGTTCTCCTTAGATAAGTTTGCCTTAGAAATATTCACCAAAACATGGTGTCTTTATTTAATGGCCCTAAATTCCTAAAACTCTGTTTTGTTTTTCTAATGTTAATTTGGGATAAAATAAGCAAATACCACCCACTCTTACAATTCAAAAGGAAGAATGGGCTTTTTCATAACAAATATTTCATACTTTTTTTTAAGTAGTAACTATTTAAAATTACCTAGCTTGTTCACACCTAATATTTTCAGAAAAACAAGTATTTTTTAATAAACCAGGAAGCTATAGAAATGATGACCAAATATAAAAGCACAGGTACATTTAAAAGTTACATAATCAAGTCATTAAAAATAGACAAAGACGCCAGGAAGCCAGGGTGCAGTCCATGGGGATGAGTGTGAGTTCAGAACACGGAACCTGGTCCTTCTGTGCCAGAAACACCAAGATGGCATGTGAGATACACTCCTGGGTCCTACCTCAGAGCTAAGACATCAGATTCCCTAGGTCTAGGGCACTAGATCAGCTTCTTCAAATTATTTGTTTGCTTAGACACAGTCTCACATAGCCTAGGCTGGCTTGAAATGGCTGAGGATGACTTTAAAAATCTTGGTTCTCCTGCCTCTCCCTCCTAAATGCTGGACCACAGGCATGCATCACCATAAGCAATACATGCGGTTCTGGGGACCAAACCCAGGGCCATCATGCAGGGTACTAGCTGAGCCACTGTGCTGCATCTCCAGACTCAGGACATAGGTACTATTAATTCCAAAGAAAACTCAACAACCTACTTTTTCCCCCTTTATCTTTAAACTGTGTGTTTAAACATGTCTCTGCATGGCCATACAGTACACAGACAATGTGTTGTGATAACGGCAGTACATCAGAGTCTGAAAACTACCCTCCCTTAAAATCCAATTTTTACATGCTTTCCCAGATGACTCTTATACATACTAAATTCTGGCAACAATAACCAACTAAATAATTCCTACAAAATAAATAGGACACATACTATAAACTATTTCAACTTTTAAAAAGCTAACTGGGCTGGGCAAAGTAGCACATGCATTTCAATCTCAGCACTCAGGGGGCAGAGGCAAGTAGCCCTCTGTGAGTTCAAGGCCAGCCAGATGGACATAACAAGTTCCAGGCCAGTCAAGGCAACATAAGACGGACCTATCTCAAAAAAATAAAAATAAAGCTACTCAGTCCATCCATACATACTATCAACTCCAGAGAAAACTCAATGATCTACTGTTTGCCTTTACCTTTAAACTATGTGTTGTCCCTGCATGGCCACACAACACATGAACAAGATGTTATGATAATGGCAATATGTCAAAGTCTGAAAAATACCCTACCTTGAAAGGCTAAAAAAAAAAAAAAGACCATGCTCTGTATACATGCAGGATATGAAGTCAGTGCCAAAAAAATAGCTTAGCATGTATCACCTTAAACAACAGAGTCTACATGAGCCCTTGCGTCTGTTAACAGACACATTGAAAAACCTATCAGAGCCTTTTAAAATCTCATTTGTACTTGAGGACACCCTGACATGAGAAAAGACTATGCTTTTTAAAAGCCTTTATTAAAAGCCTGTATTCATGAATAAAGTCACACCTTTCCTGCAGGGCAGGAAGGATGTCATAAATTTCTATATCAAGATGCCAGATTCCATAATAGGGGGCAGGGATGGTCCAGAGGGAACTGTGGGAAGATCGTAGGCATCACAAAAGAAACGGCCTCTATCGGATGGAAGGGGAGGCAAATAATAATAACCAGGACAATAAACGCTTTCTTCCCTCGGGCATGTTTTCCAAATGCTCTACTAATGGCTGGTATGTCGGTTAACCTGCCCATGAAACTCTAAATTATTATTATGGATGAATGTTTGGGCTATGCTGCTTACAGCGTACAAGGGTGGGAATTAATGTCTCCATAGTTGCTTTTTTTTTTTTCCAGTGTTTTCTTTTTTAAACTACTTTAAAGTTTTTGAGAGTTTAAAATAATTAGATGGCTGAGCAGTCAAGAGCATTTGTTGCTCCTGCAGAGGCCGCAAGCTGGGTTTCCAGCACACACGATGCAGCTCACAACCCTCTGTTTCTCCAGTTCCAAGGGGTCCCACTGCCCTCTTCCAACCCTACAGGCACTGCATGCACATGGTGCAAATACATATGTGCAGGAAAAACATTCACACACAATTTTTAAAAAATCTTTTCAATAAAATAAAATTATTTAAGAATAATCATATAAAGCCATAAACAGATGCATTGAATAGACAGAATATTTACACTAATGTTCTCAGAGCAAAATCCATTTTATGCTACACCAGAAAACAGACATCTGAGCTAGAAGAGTGCCACTATTCGTAGCTGAACAGGTCATGTCATGCACACGTTTCTGTTTGATGAGTGTCTGCTGTATGTTCACCATGTGCCTGGGTCCTCTGGGTCCTCAACAGAATTCATAGTACACCCTGCAGAGCTTCTCAAGTTGTAAATTAAACCCGTACCAAGCATTGCTTAACTTTTCCATTAGAAACATAAATAATTAAATAACTATGCTTAATTAACCAGCTTTATAGTGCATCAGTCACCCAGTGGTATTGTTCAAACACAGAACATTGGGTCCCACCCCCGGACTTTATGATTCAGTTCAGTCTGGGACAGAGCCAGCCACTGACAAGAGTGGCTTAGATAACTTCCTGCCCTTCCCACACTAAGAGCTAGCTTGAAAATAAAGACAAAATGGGTGATGGAGCCATGTTACAGTCACAGCGACAGACAGAATAAATGTGTTTCAGGGCACAAATGGCTTAAAGGAGGAAGGATGGTCTCTTCCACCCTACCTCGCTGCCCTCCACTTCCTGCCCCAGTCAATACAGAAGTAGGGTCTCCACTTCCGAATATTTTCAGACTGAGGTTGGATGAATTAGTGACTAACGAGCCCAAAGGAGAGTTGGGGATTTCGGGGAGAAAGAGGTTAATGAACTGTGAAAATGAGGAAAGTGTATTATACACATGCATGAAATCTTCACAGAATAAAAAATTAAAAATTTAATTAAAAAAAAAAAAACACATATACAGAAACTAAGGGCTGACTGTATTTTTACAAATAAATTATCCAGGAAGTGAAAAAGTCCTGTTTCCTGACTCTAGTTCCTTCCGACCACAGGCAAAGGTACTGACAACTGTTTCTTTCCCAGTGATGGCAAAAGAGTGATGCTGTTACCTTTCTGATTCCTTGTAAACAGTCAAGGATGGTGAGGTTGTAAGTGCAATTTCCGAAGGATGCATCCCTACAAACACAAATAATGACGTTAGAAACATGCATCCAGATTTTCAAATAATAAAATACCAAGACAGCTGGGCATGCACACTGCCTGGACTTCATGGTCGATGCGAGAGCCTGAACCTTCACTTGGGTATCTGCCCTGCACGCCGTGGGTACAAGCTAGAGCGAGTTACTTTTCCTATATGAATCTTGGTTTCCGCACATGTGAAATGAAAATAATAGCAGTGGCTATCATCCACAGGACTGTTAGATGACACAAAAATTACGTAAGGTCCTCCATCTCGTGCCAGAAGCACGTAAATATTATGCCCACTATTATCTTTGGGGTAAGGGGGGGTCACAATCCTGTCATATAATCCAGGCTGAGCGGGAAGTACTGCGTAGACCAGGCTGGCCTCAAACGTGTAACAACCCTCTTGTTTGTTCTCCAAGAACTGTGATCACAGGCATGTGTCTCAGGGCACCTGGTTCTGGTTCATGGCTACACTTAGTAACGGTCAAGTGGGATGTATCGTCAAGGGAAGCATTCTGGCAGGGGGACAACTTCCTGTCAGGAACCAGTGAACCCAGCCCTAAGGAGATAGATGGGGAGCCAGGCGGCAGGAGGGGGCAACATCTGTGGGTCAACAGAACCTAGTAGATATTTTAGTACACACACACTATCCCTCCACTGCAAAGGAGAAGACAAGTAAAGTGCAGCTAACAACCCCTCAGTTTACTAGGATCAGTAAGAGTTCCGAATGTAACGACAAAGTGTTTTCAAAAAGACTAGGAACCCAAAACAAAATTATTTAAGACTAATATTTAGCATTTAGTATTGTCTGCATGTGTGCATGTGGCTGTGTGTGCCTGTATGTGTGCGGGCCTGAGAAGATTGGAGGCACACCTTGGAGCTGGTGTCACAGGCACTTGTGATCTGAGGCACGTGCTGGGAACATTGGGGTCTTCTACAAGGACAATATATGTCCTTAACCACTGAGCCATCTCTGCAGCCCAAAACAATGTTTCCAATTTAAAAAAAAGCCGCATAAACCTAGTGTACTGAAAACTGAGGGCTCCAAGATGTTTTGTAGAGCAGCTTTAAACGGGTCTGTTTCAAGCAACCTAACACTAGAGTATCAAGTTCGGGTTAGCTAAGCAAGAACTGGCCGTGGAGCTTTAACAGGAGCAATGCTCCACGCTGTCCACAGCAAGAAACTTGACCCTGAGTTTCTCAGTCCTTCAGCTGGGCCTCACTGCTGACCCAAGAAAGAAAGAGGGCCCACCACACACAGAGCCTGGCACACTCAAACGTCCCAAACAAGGTTGGCTCAAGGACAGCACCCCGGGACGGTGCCAGAAGAACTCTACCCTTCACACATAATGAACATAAAACCCAGTATTATATCACCAACTGGCCAAGGGAGCTTGCACCTGTGGCTTCCAAGACACGAGTTTAAAAAAACCTAGCTGCTTCACCGCGGAGCTTCAGTATTCGACAGCAAAGCATAAAAACAGGGACTTGCTGCCGCTTAACAGAAATGGCCATTAATGCCGTCACACTTCGATGTTCCCGTGTGGACAGGAAGGCCTAAGCAGACTGCACAAAGGTCTTGAAAAGATCTGAGGTGAAATATTAGTCTATAGGAGTACAGATTCCTTTGCACACACCTGCCTCTTTAGGATAAGAACTCAGGGTCTTCCCCCCCCCCCACCCCCAACCCCCCACCCCCCACCCCCACCCCACCCCCCAATGATCTGATAGTGTCTACAGACCCATTCTTTCACCATACCACTCTTTAATACATAAGCTAACATATACGGGGTTAATGAAAAGGGAACTCAATTGAATTTAAACAAACTTAGCCAAAATATAAAAACAGAATTTGTAATACCAATATTGTGCTTTTTCATTGGTAAGGGGGTGTGGCAATGTGAGTTGCCTGGCACACCTAAGGTCCCTGGCCACCCCCACCACACTCAGACTTGGTGACTGCTTCAATTTTCAAGGAGGTGTAAGTACAGATAATCTCACAGACAGTGAACGTCTGTCTGTGGTTTCTCTTATGACAGCCACATTGCTGATTCCAGTCTAGCTAACTTCCAGCATTTGTCATCGAATGTAATCTCAGAAAGTAGAAAGTGAACTAAAATAAAAATAAGGTTTTTCTCATCCATATGCATTGGCTCTGGATTCACCCAGTAAAGCTAGGGTTTTAGCAGTTTCAAATTTAAAAAGAATTTGAGGGCTGAGGAGACAGCTCAGGAGAAAAAGTGCTTGCCTTGTAAATTTGAGGCCGTGCGCTCAATTCCTAGAATGCATGTTTGCTTGGGTTTTTTTGTTTTGTAAGCCCATCATTAGGGAAGTCAGGGAGCATGGAGCAAAAGAGCTGGGGTCTTTGGGGCTTGCTAACCAGCCAGACTAGGCTGCTTTGCAAGTTCCGGACCAGTGAGAGTGTCTGTCTCAAAAAAGTAGATGGTGCCAGGCAGTGGTGGCATACACCTTTAATCCCAGCACTCAGGAGGCAGAGGCAGGCAGATCACCGAGTTGGGGGCCAGCCTAGTCTATAGAATGAGTTCCATGGCTACATAGGGAAATCTTGTCTCGAAAAACAAAACAAAACAAAACAAAAAGTGGATGGTATCTGAGGAAGAATACCAAAGGTTGCTCTCTGGCTTCCACACACATGCTTATACACAAGCAGAGGAGAGAGAGAGAGAGAGAGAGAGAGAGAGAGAGAGAGAGAGAGAGAGAGAGAGAGAGAGGAGAGAGTGAGAGAGACACAGAGACACAGAGAGACAAAGACAGAGAGACACAGAGAGAGACAAACAGAGAGACAGAGAGATAGAGACTGCGAAAGTTGGCTTTTGAAACAAAGCCACATCTTCTAACTTGAAGGTCCTTATACCTCAAGTCTATCTCTATCCCTTAATGTACTTGAACAAGTATATTCTCTCTCTCTCTCTCTCTCTCTCTCTCTCTCTCTCTCTCTTGTTTTTTTTTTTTTTAGGTAGAATTTCTCTGTGTAGCCTTGGTTGTCCTGGACACACTTTGTAGACCAGGCTGGCCTCAAATTCGCAGAGATCCGCCTGCCTCTACCTCCCGAGTTCTGTAATTACAGGTGTGAGCCATCGCACCCAGCTTTGTCATGACATTTCTTGTGCTTGCACAGCCACGCTACTACAAATGACTGACAAGCAAGGTCTAGTAGTCAAATTTTCAGACACAGAGCTGAGGAAGAAAGTTAACATGCCCTGGACAGGGTTGGGATACAACGCTGTCTCTGCATGCTAAAAAGACAGAGGTTTGCTAAATGGAATAGAATAAAGGAAGCCTATCCTCCAGCCCAGGAGAGATGACAAGCTGTGAGAGCTAAATAAAAATAGGATCCCAAATCCTTGGTCTGGACTGGGCAAAAGGGAAAGGGCTGACTAGGGGCATCTGGCTCATGCGCAGCTGCAGGAAAGCAAATGGGGCAGTGAAAGCCAAAACCAACACACACACACACAAATGCCACTGAAAGCAGAACACTGAGCCATAGGTCCACCATGCCGGTCAACTCTTGTCAAAGGCTTTCTTTCTCCAAAAATCAAGCAAGACAGGGATGGGAGGGTGTGGGAGAAGTGGACACATAGTCTTGGAAATGGAAATCGGGTAGATAAATAGGAAATAAATTAGAAAACCAAAAATAAATAAATAAATACTGAGCTATTGATGGAAATTTCTCAAAGGGCTGGAGAAGTGGCCACACTGGGTCTTTGTTGAAGGAATTGACTCAAATGAAATTTGGAAGTTCACTGAAGAAGCTGAAAGATTTCACTCCACGGGAGCAACATTACCTCCCATCGCCTTTGCAGTGGTTTTTTCAATGTGAGCATAGTATTGAATAACCCCATTGCCATTCCGTCCAGAACATTCTTACCACTCCCAAAGAAAGTATTTGTCTGCAGTCACCCCTCCTCTCCCTCCTGCTCCACCAGCCCCTTGACAACCACTCATGTGCTTTGTGTCTCTGGGTTACTTACTTACTCTAGACCCACAGAACACTCTGTAAACATCTCACCGACAAAGAGTCACCCCCTCCTTTGAGTACCCTCTTCTCTTGACCCCTGGGCTTTCATTTTCCCTCTCTATCATTACTCCCCAAAGCTCCTTGCGAAGTTATCCTTTACAGTCTCAGCAAGCACCAATCCTGGCCCCAACTCCCAGCATTGCAGACCCTCTGCCTGGACTTTAATATGCATCAGTATTACCTGGGTGGCTCCTTAAAACTAGACATACAGGTCACGCGGAGTTTCTGAATCAGTAAGGCTAAGACAGGGCCTGAGACCCTGCATTTCTAAAGCTTTCAGCTGGTACTGGCACTGTAGGTAAGAGGAGACAAGCATCCTCGTCAGGATCTTCTATCCAGTGGCGCTCAAATCTATGTCTCTACAATATCTTAGACCTCCGAAATGGTACAGCAGCCAGGTGTGATGGCATGTGCATGTAATCCCAGTACCTGGGGGGTGGAGGCAGAAGGTTTTCTCTATGAGTCTGAAGCCAGCCTAGACTAAACAGCAAGATCTTATCTAAAAAGCAAAACAACAACAATAAAAACAAACAAACAAAATCGCCTAAAATGTTTTTTTAAATAGTCTAGCCAACCATCTTTCTATTTAGGTGTCTCAAATTTCGCTATGTGAGAAAACATCTCTCAGCTGGGCATGCAGCACTGTTGGCAGAATGCTTGCCTAGAACACACAGAGTCCTGGGTTGGATTCCAAGCACTTGATAAAGCGGGGTGCGGTGAGAGGCACCTGCAATCACAGTGGAAGCAGAAGGATCAAAAATTCAAGGTCATCCTTAGCTACACAGCCAGGTCAAGGACTGCTTCAGCATGGGGGGTGGGGGGGGGGATCGTGAACCTTCCGTTTCACCAAAGTCAATAGCACCAATAGTCTAGTCTTCTGGCATCCCAGCATCCCTCAAGCTCATCCCACTTGTGCCCCTGCTTCTCCCTCTTAGGCTAACTGGAAACCACTCTACTCCCAATTCTAGTGACATAACCATTCCTAGCCATTCTTAGCAGTTTTTATTGCTGAAGTTGTGTTTTTTATTTGTTTGTTTGGTTGGTTGGTTTGTTTGTTTTTGTTTTTTAAAGTACATTTCCTTACTGACTTCCTAACTGTCCTCAAGGTAAAATTAAAATCCTCAACAGGACCATGGCCCTCTGATAAATGGCCTCCCCTACCTTTCAGCTTCCTGTGTCCTAGTCCACTCATCCTGTGCCCAGCCACAAAGCCTTCCCTTGGCAATTCACATCTGACACTCCCAGAACCTCTGCCTTTGCTAGTGTCTGTGCCTCCTTCTCACCTCTGCTAAGGGTGTCTCTGAAACCCTTCCAGTCTCAACTCAAAGATCATGGCTCTCACAGAGGTCTCCAACCCTCCTTTGGCCAAGATCAAGTCTCCAGAATCCCATCCTCTGCACTTGGACTTAATTACAATTTAAACTTATATCCTGGTATGCTTGCTTTGTCTATAATAGTATTGGATCTATACATTTATGGTTCATCAGTGTCACCTACAGATAATAGATAATAAACAGATAAATAAATATCTATAATTACATGCTCAAATTAAATCTTGGCATTCATCAAGAAAATTATCTATAATCTTTTAGGATTCCTTTTGTTAACTCAAGTAGCCTAACACCTCATTTCTCAGTATCAAAGATTAATTTCAAATCTCTTCGGCTTGTTTATTGTCATTGTCATCTGTTCTCTCTTTGATGAGCATTGATAGACAAAGCTACAAGTAGCAATGCTCCAGGCAGTTTTCTCTCCCTTCGTTACATGTACTAAACAGGGGTGCTTTAGACAGCTGAGGAGCTCAGTCACCATAGCAATATACAAAAGCACTTCCACTCTAGCAGTTACGGACCCCAACCTTCTGCTTACTTTCTGACCTGCTTCATCTCTCATTTGTTCCTGTATGCATTCATTCATCCATTCTTACTTATAGTCACTGAACCAAATATTTACTGAGGGAAATAAGAGATGGTGCCTTTTCCTACTTACCTCACAAAAGAAGGGGAAGTGTCCACACCCCTTCCTACCTACGAGAACTACAACCCTAAGCCATACCTGTCCTGATAGTCTGACATCTTCCATTACTCTGCGAAACTGGTGAGCACAAAGCTGCTCCTTATTCAGGAGATAATGCCTGAAGTTTCTAACTGACGGCTGAAGACGTGTGTCTCCAGCCTTCAGTAAAGAAGAGTAATGTTACAGCCAGCTGCAGCGCCAAGACATCCAAACACAAATATATCTCAGCCGCAAGCTTGGGCATCGTCTAAACTTCATCCATCCTGGCAATTCTTTCTACAAGTGACTTCTGGCGTAGTAATAGTTACCTGAACCACACAGCTGCTACTCAGTGACTATCAAAGTCTATATTGATCTTGGGAGCATCACTATAGACTCATTAAACAAACACACAAAACAGATGAATGAATATCTGAATACAATGAAGAGCTGAGACTTTTAACTTGGGGTTCTCTTTTGTTTTTTGTATGTAGTTTGCAGAAAAATTTACATATATATATATATAAAAGACCAGCGTCCCTACCCACAATTAGATAAGTAAATGAAATGAAAGGGCCTGATTTTCTCAGGTCCTGGATGTGTTTGACATAAGCTTACAAGAGTTGACTGTAAAATATTCAGAAACCTTGGGAGCCTAGACTCATTGTGGATAACTGCAATCACACAGGGAGCAGCAAACAGGCTGTAAAGCTAGTTTGCCAACCCACCACTTCTTGTAACCTAAGAACTTATGAAACCACTCAGTGATGCAAGGATGAAAAAGCTAATGCGATAAGACACTTAGGAAAGCATGACTGATGAGAAAGTTGTTCCGAGTGAAGAGTGAAGACAAAGCATGGCTCTACAATGTGAGGACGCCACTTAAGAATTAAAAAACTAAAAAAAAAAAAAGAATTAAAAAACTAAGCAGGGCCAGGTGTGGTGGCACACACCTTTAATCCTAGCACTCGAGAGGTAGAGGCAGGTGGATTGCTGTGAGTTCAAGGCCAGCCTGGTCTACAAAGAGAGATCCTGTCTCGCGGGGGGGGGGGGGGGGGGGGCACTAAGCAGGGTGGTGATGGCAACATACCTTTAATCCCAGCACTCAGGAGGCAGAGCAGGCAAATCTCTGTGAGTTCGAGGCCAGCCTGCTCAACAGAGTGAATTCCAGGACAGGCAGGGCTACACAGAGAAACCCTGTCTCAAAAACCAGATAGATAGATAGATAGATAGATAGATAGATAGATAGATAGATAGAAAGAACTGATGATGAACAGACTAACACATACTAACAAATGCACTGAGCCTGTGCTTCTCTGCAAAGGCTCTGGGTCACCAGTAGTTAGGAGCCATGGAAATATTTGGAGAGCAGCATGTTGGAAATGTGCTCAGCGGTCATCTAAGAACTTCTCTACGCCCTGAACCAACCTCGACCATCACAGGGCTGTGAGCTTCCTAAACACAGAAAGTGTGTCCTCTGTCTGACGCCCAGAGAATGGTGGAGGGTTGGACACATAGCTATGTTACACATGTGGTTGAGCAAATGAGGAAAGAATAAATGATGGGCCCACCAGGAGTTCATTCAAAAGTATTTAACCTCTCTCACCCCAGTTGCAGGGAACCACTGATCTTTCAAAGCTAAATATATAATATATTATTTTTCAAAACACTACATCACCACTATCCAATAGAAATATGAGTCACAAAGCAAAAGCAAATATATCAGTATATTTTATAACTATGTTAAAAATAACCAAACCAATTTTATTCAATCAAATATATGTTATTGTTTCAGCACCTAGTCAATATAGTTCTATTTCCTCTTCTTTTTTTTTTTTTTTTTTTTTTTTTTTTTTTTTTTTTTGTGAGACAGGGTTTCTCTGTATAGCCCTGGCTGTCCTGAACTCACTTTGTAGACCAGTCTGGCCTCAAACTCACAGTGATCTACCTGCCTCTGCCTCCCGAGTGCTGGGATTAAAGGTGTGCGCCACCACACCTGGCTTTATTTCCTCTTCTTTAAAAGTAAATGTATTTTTAATTTTTTTATTATTTTTCTCTTTTTACATATACATGTAATTATAAACACTACATACAGCAAGAGGAACCATGAACCAATCAGGAAGTATAAGCAGTACAGCACTAAGCTTGAGAACTAGACACTTTTGGACCTATACTGGATGATCCTATATTATATAATCCTGAGACTGAGATACTCCTGTGTCTGTCTTACATGATATTATAATACCATATTATATCTGAGAACATTCAGCCTCTGTACAAATTGATTGCATATGTGTAAGAGCTGCCGGGAAGGACAGTGGGATGCTTGTATCTTCCAGACCAACATGCTAAAAATAATTTTGTGGAGACAACAAAGCTGCCCTGGAAAGAGCAAAGTCAAATGGCCTTATGGGGGCAAGGCCCAAAGCTGTTTACAGCCTGTACCAAAGCAGAAGGTGAAACTGCGTCTCCCACTTTGCAGACTTAACATCCAACTTCATTCAAATGACTTGGCTTACCTAAATAAATAGAAATAGGTGGGAAATTGGTTCTAACTCATGGCTTAAAGGGCCACAGAAAATCATCAAAACAGACCTGTATTGAACTAGCCATAACACCAGAAAAACAAATACAGTTCTGTTCTGCACCTCTGATCAATGTTTGGCTGGCACTCACTTAACAAGACAATTTTTTCGTGTGTGTGTGTGTGTGTGTGTGTGTGTGTGTGTGTGTGTGTGTGTGTTGTATATGTATACATGTGTTTATTTGTGAAGGTCAGACAAATATTGAATGTCTTTAATTATTGCTCTCTAGCTTATTTTTATTATTCATTTTTATTTATTTTTATATGTAGGAATATTTTGCCTACATAGAAATCCATATACCACATGCATATCTGGTGCCCTAAGAAATCAAAAGAGGCCTTTCAAGCCCCCTGAAACTAGAGGTATAGATGGCTATGAGCTGCCACAAGGGTGCTGGGAACTGAATCTGGGTCCTCTGCAAGAGCAACAAGTACTGTTAACTGTTGAGCCATCTCTCAAGTCCCTTCCAACTTACTGTTTGAAGCAATATCTCCCTGTAAACCTAGATTTGGCAACTTGGCTATAATGACCTCCAGGAAGCTCTGGGATCTGCCCATCTCCACCCCCAGTGTGGGAGTTACAGACACACATGTGCGTTCTGGGGAATCACAACTCCTGTTTTCATTCCTTCATAATTCGGTCTTTACCCACTGAGCCATCTCAGAGCCCACAATGTTTCCTTTATAATAAAATAATGGCAAATTGTCATAAAGGTAAATGGTTGCAGTCTTCTGCCAACCCATCTTATCAACTGAGGCCCACTACCAGACACAGCGAGAACACAAAAGTTTGGCACTTAACCCTACTTTTGGTACCAGTAATCAGGAACCATAAAAGTAGGAATAACAGGGGAAAAAATTAGTCTGAACCAACTTTCACAACATAACTCATTGCTGTATGATTTCTTTTTTGACGATGAGGATTAGGAAGGAAGGAAGGAAGGAAGGAGGAAGACAATTCACTTCCCTATTAGTTTAAAGGATCACAAAGACCCTAAAGGTTGTTCCTGGTCTCAGATTCTGTAAATGGCGTTTAACTTCCATTTCATTAAGAAGAAAAACATTGTCTATTTTTCATAGCTCTCCAAGCTCCATAAAATAGAGCATAGCTGTTCAGAACAGACTGAAGCCGCATGCTTTCAAACCCCACTGGATTCTCTCCCAGTGCTAAGCACCAGATTCAACGCTTTATGAAAGATCCATGCAGCCTTTGGACTGACCCCAAAGGCCACCAAAAAGGAGTGAGACAGGAGAGAATGAAAAGGGCATTTTAGCCAAGTATAGTGGTGCACACCTTTAATTTCAGCACTCTGGAGGCAGAGGCAAGTGGGTCTCTGTAAGTTTGAGGCCATCCTAGTCTACATAGCAAGTTCCAGGACAGCCAGGACTAAATTGTCTCAAAAACAAGGGAACAAAGAAATAAACACACACAAAAAGAACATTGTAAACCACATATTTTGGTTCCACATTTTGGAAACTCAAGAAAGAAAAAATATACATATGGTAAGAAGCTGCTAACTCTTGAAGTAGAAAGTTAATTACTAAACAAACTCTGACCCAAAAACATGATGGCATAGTTGAGCTAGCGGATATCTGGCATGTTTAATGTGAAGAGATATGTTTTTACAATTATGCCCAACATATGTTTGCTTTGCTTTAGAAGAAGGTAACGTTGTGCCAAGTTCTAAGTGGTTGACCCTTTGGAGCCTTTGTTAAAAGAACTGCAGGTTCAGGCATGCCCGAGGATCTAGAATAATTGCTTTTGAGGTTTCCAATCAAGGTTCAGTCTCCTAGCTCCTAGCTCGGCAACCAAGTCATCTCTAAGGGTCATCCCAAAACACAACAAACACCTCCCTTAACACAAGCATAAAAGGCCTCTCAGCAGGAGGTTTGTGGGTCCTGGTGAGGAAGACAGATCTCAGGCTGTTCTGGGGAAAAGCTTGGATATCCCAGTTCATAGTACAGAAAAATGTCACTATTTGATAAGCCACTTATTTCTTAGACTCTCGGAAAACAGCAAAGAACAGTTCTCCAAACCATAGCAAATTATTCTCATCCCACGAGATCATTTTGTCCCACACAGGGGTGGGTCAGGAAGCCTGACTTAGAGTGTTCCCAAAGAGTTCTGCTGGCTGTTACTCAAGGGCGAATCTGTGTTTTGGAAATCATCAGATGTCAATCAAATCTTCTGACTAGGAATACGCCTTACAAATCCCCAAAAGAGAAGTTCTAAACTTTGGTCGTTTCACTTGGGCATCGTTTCACATTATCAGCTAAGAGAGCAACTCTCTAAGGGGCCACATGTTCACACGTTAGGGCCACAGAGCATTGAATACCCAGATTTTAACCCCGGGTCAGTTGCATCAGAATTTCTGGTAGTGGAATCCAAGGATCAATAACTTCTAAAGCTTTTGAAGCACACAGAGAACTTGGAGAAACACGACACTGGGAAACACTAATTTATAGCTAGAAATTCAAGCCTCTTCTGCAAGCTTTGGGCAAGGGCACACGTAGGGGGTGCATGGCATACAAATTGCATTTCTGGACTTACTCAAAAAAGAACTCACAAAGACAAAGCAACACACCAACAACTAGGAAACAAGCTGTTTGTTCAATGCCCGACCTCCACCTCACCTCCTCACCTGGTCGTCTATTCCATGCCATGCTTCCTGGATGTCTTTAAAACTAAGTCCCTGGGTCTTATTTTATGAGAGATTTTTATTTCCCCCTTAATTTTTTATACCATAGGGAAAAGATAGCATATTTAGAAATCAACACCAATAAACAAACAAACAAACAAACAAAGACTTACCAAGCTGACTTTAAAAAGTACAAAGACAGGCTGGAGAGATGGCTCAGCCGTTAAAGGCTAGGCTCACAACCAAAAATATAAAAAATATACAAAGACCCAGCCAGTAAGATGGCCCAGCAGTAAGAGTAACTGGCTGCTTTTCCAGAGGACCTGGGTTCAGTTCCTAGTACCTACAGTGCAACTCACAACCATCTGTAACTCCACTTCCAGAGGGTCTGATGCCCTTTTCTGGTCTCCTTGGGTACTTACTACATGCATATAATACACAGACATTCATGCAGGCAAAAATTATCCATACACATAAATAAAAATAAATATTAAAAAAAAAAAAAAAACAAAGACCCAGGGAGAGAGAGTTCAATTGGTAACATGCTTGTTTGTCTTAGAGTCATGAAGACCTGTGTTTGAACATCAGAACACACATTAAAAAATGCCAGGCAATAAAAAAAATAAAAAATAAAAATAAAAAAAGCCAGCGACAGTTTTATATACTTATTTGGGTTGGAGAGGGAGGTTGTTACTCTTTTGGAATGGTTTGTGTGAGATTTTAAAGATTTGCTTTCTATTAATGATCTTTCTTTTGCTATTGAAAAGACATTTTTTTCAGGTGTATCCGTTTAATCCCATCACTCGCGAGGCAGAGGCCAGCCTGGTCTACAAAGTGAGTTCTAGGACATCCAGGACTGTAACACAGAGAAACCCTGTGTCAAAAATCCAAAAAAAGAAAAAAGTTTCATATTATATTCTGATTATGGTTTCTCCTCTCCCAACTCCTCCCTGATATGCTTGTAATCGCAGTACTGGGGACACAGAGACTCACCCACTAACACATTTAGCCTGCCTGATGAGTTTCAGGCCAGTGAGAGATCCTGACTCAAAGAAATGGTGGACATCATCTGATGAGTGACACCTCTACTTGTGAGTACTTACACACATATGAATAAGCACACACATTTTGCATGTGCAAATCTTTTCTTTTCATTAATTTATTCAGATTACATCTCAGTTTTTATCCCCTTGCTTGTCTCCTCCCATTATGCAATTTGGTCAATACTTCATGTTTTGTGGACCTTGAAGCTTTCACCATTGCTATCTTTTTTTTGTTTTTTTTTTTTTTTGTTTTTGTTTTTCGAGTCAGGGTTTCTCTGTGTAGCCTTGGCCCCATTGCTATCTTATGAGTATCTGAAAGTGCAGGTTTGAGAGCCACTAACCCTGACTAACCACAAAAGCGATCCACTAAGGGTCAGGGGTCTTGTGGGACTTTAGACAAGAAGCAACTAGTCTGACTTTGTAAAATGTTTGACCAACAGAGTAGACTCAGCTTGGGGCATTCTGAAAAGGGGAGACCGCAATAGGACTCACCCAGGCTTGCCAAGTCCAACTCTGCTGTCTCTGAGGCTGGAACTGTAAGCCCCTTGTTTCCTCAAAGGCCAGCTGCCAAGCTGGCCGAGGACAGTCAGACTCAAGGAACTAAAATGCCCTTCCCCTCTTGTTTTCAGCCAGTTCCTCTTGATAAACACATTGGCCACTCTTGGCACAAGTGATTCAGGAGAGCACCCTAAGCAACAACACTTCTGATCGGGGCACCTCGGAGATGACCAATGGTCCCAAAAGCCAAATACACTTTGAGTCCATCAAAGAGTATGTAGTAAAGACGCACAAGGCATTCATTCTTCTTAGTTTGTCTCATTGTCAGTGGCTTTCGTGTGAGTCTGCATGTTCATGTGTTCCTGTGGGCACCGAGTACACTGCGTACGTGTTTGTAGGTTTTGTCTGTGTGAGTGCACAGGAAGGTGCATGCAAAATCCATTCTCAGAACTTTGTACACCACGTTTAGTTGAAATAGGTTCTGTCTCTGGGCTAGAGCTCACCGATTAGGCTAAGCTGCATAGGGTATGCCTGCCTCTGCCTCCCTCGTGCTAGGATTATAAGGGCTTGAGGTTTAAGATGTGAGCCCTCTGCTGTTCTAGCTGTAACTACCTGCTGCCTGCTGCCTGCTGCCTGCTTGTCTCGACTCTGCCACCATGGACTGTTATCCTACTGGGACTGCAAGGCCAAGTAACCCCTTCTTCTGTAGGGCATCCTCATTGAGGTGTTTTATCACAGCAATAGAAAATAACTACTACACTTCGGAACTCAAGACACCTCAAAAAAGAGCACAGACAAATATGGCAACCACATCTTCAAAAACTATCAAAATAGACCTTTTTTAATGTAAGCAGATGAGATAGTAAATGGGTACCTGGGAGGAGGGGCACGGAGCGATCGCTCAGCTCATACTGCTCTAGCAGAGGACCCAAGTTCAATTCCCAACATCCAAGTCAAATGGTTCCCAATCATCTGTCACTCCAGCTCCCGAGGAATCCAATGCCCCTGGCATCTGCTGGCACTGGCACTCACATGCACATACCCACACACACTATGCACATACCCACACACACTATGCACATACCCAAACACACTATACACATACCCACACACACTATACACATACCCAAACACACTATGCACATACCCACACACACTATGCACATACCCACACACACTAGGCACATACCCACACACACTATACACATACCCACACACAAATGCATAATTTTTAAAAATCTTTAAATTGATAACTGCCAACATAGCAAAAACAAGAAAAAAAAGTCTAGATAATAAAGATTAAGTTTAACATTTTTTTTTTTTTTAATGAGTGAAAGGCCTTGTGAATGGAATAGCCTAGATCATAACACAGGCAGGGACACAGGGAGTAGCCAGAATTGGGGTTAAGAGGTTCCACGTCCTCAGGCAGTCTATAACTATGGGTGTGGAAGATGGCTTCTTTAGTCCAACCCCAGCACAGCAATAGTATTCTTTGATCGAAACGCCTCACTACCCTCCGAATACACCAGTTGGTGTGCTTTCTACTTCAAACACACAGTCTATAAAGAGGCTGGACTCAGAGATACAGTTTAATGTAACTTTCTGAGTTTAAAAAAAAAAAAAAAAACACAACTTTAAGTTCAAGTTTAACTTCCAGGTCAAAATTCTAGTAAGACACAAGGGCCTAAAGCGAGGGATAGATGCCTCTTCACTTCTCCTCAGTGTTCCTCTTCATGAGCACCTTTCAATAGAGGACTATATTTTCTTGATGTCTCACAGCACTGCAATAAAAATCCTCCAGAGTATTTTTAGTTTCTTAACGCATACGTGAGACACCGTGAACAAGAACGCAACAATGAAAAGGACAGGAAATGGTCCACAGGTCTGACTGTAAGAGAGCGGTTCGATGCACTGTCATCACTGTCGTGCATCACACAGCGGCGGAGAGACAGACGGAGGAGGCTTTCCACCTCCCCCCCTTCCACACACACACACACACACACACACTTCCACAATATGCTGTTCCACAACAGAAATGAGAATGTTCCTGAGGATGGATAGAATCAAGAGAGGATTTCAGGGCCAATCCGAGTTAAAGCTGAGATCCTGGGAGGTAGCAGTGGGTCTAGAGTCTATCTGTAGCCCTATATGAGGCAGGCAGGGCTCAGTCACTGGAGTGAAAGAATGGCTTGGATGAGCCTGTGACTTAATTACCAAAATCCAATTAGCTCATAAATCAGACATTTCTGCTCTTGAAGTACATCGTCAAAGCACAGAAAAGATTTAAGAGTAGAAGGAGATGCCTAGAAAGAAAGGGCCAGTTTTTTTCCTTCCTAGATGGAGGGAGAGGCTCTGCATCATCATCATCATCATCATCATCATCATCATCATCATCATAATAATAATAATAATAATAATTTTTAAAACTATCTTGAGAACTTACGAGGAGAGAAAAGGACAAAAATTTTTTGTCAGATAGCACCATGGTCACATTGGTAGGACAGTTACAAGGCCCCTTACCCTAACTCTAAGGAGTGGTCCAGCCAAGTCTAGCCCAGGCCCTAACAGCAGTTGTACCTGAATGGAAGATAAGGGGAGTTTGAGCCAGACAGGAGCGCTCTGTAGGCTTCTTCTGGTGTCTTCTTTAAGTAGATGACCTATAACAGATAAACAATAAACAACATTTAGAACACACAAAACTATCCTCGGTACTCAACAAATCTGCATTGTGTTTTTTCCACTTGGGAGGCACAAGCCATGGGGAAGCTGTTGTTCCAAGTTGTTTTGTTCTTTGGTTTTTTAAGATCAGATTTTGCTCTGTGACCTGGAACTCATTATTCAGACCAGGCTGGCCTCAAACTCACTGTGGTCCTCCTGGTTCCACAGCCCAAGAGCTGTGTACACCTCCACACCTGGCCTATTGGCCTTTGGATAGCCACCCACATTACCAGCATCCCCTTTCAGCTTGAAGTCAAGCAGCCACCTTAGGCTTAGAGATGAATGGCTCTTTCACAGATGGGGGCAGGTCCTTGAAGAATTGAAGAAGCCAGCTGGGGTTCACAGACCCCCCCCCCACTGAACAGACACAAGGTGGGGTGACAATTGCACCTCTCCCATTGGTCTTCTCACCACAGACCAACAGTGGCTTCTTTGCCCTTCATGGAAGATAGCAGAGGTTCACCCAGCACCGGGTAAGACCCTCAGAGCTCACAGCAAGCGCTCTTCCCGTGGATGTCAGCTGACATCTCTATTCTGAGAAAAGCTGCTGTGGCTCACTAATGACTTGATGAAATCGTACTGACGTGTATAAAACTGAAACTGGTAGAAGCACTAGAAAGCACAGTAGCCCTGGCTGTTGATACCAGAGATATCTTGATAAACCGCTAATGTACAAACCAACAAAAAGCAACATTTAAAACCATAAATAATTTCCATTAAGTAACATGTTGCTTAGACAGCATTTATCAAGCTCTGTGTTGGGGAATGGCTCCACGCTTAATAGACTTTACATTACTGTGGCACGAAGACAATAATTAATAGGCAAGGGTTCTCTACATAATGCTCTGGTGACTTTGGAATAAGAAGATGCACAAGAAGGACTGGGCAAAGGTGTTGGGTGGGACAGAGCTTGTACTCAGTGTGGGTGAGCAGGGAGCAGGGTGTGAGGCAAAGTGAGGGGTCAGAACAAGACCAGGGCTGTGTGCTGGAGGGCGTGTTAGGTTTTATCCTGGGCACAGTTGAAGATTATTAGACTCTGGAGCCTGGGCACTCCTCCTCATCTGTAGCTTCGATCTAACTTAATCCCTAAAAAATCTCTTTTACCTAGAATCAGTGGCATTACTGCCTTCATATGTCCCAACAGCAAGATCCTATGCATTCAGTTACAGGACAGGCAAGCAAGCAGTCCCAGTTTTTTTTAAAGTAGGGTTTTCCTTTCTCCCCTCAAAGAACCTTTGAACTCTAAGTCATTCCATTGGAAATTCATAGCATGTGCTCACTTGTTAATGATTTCAAAACTAGTAGCCCTTGCTAATTCTCTAAAGAAAAATAATTTTGGGGGGAAGGGGAGAGGTTAGGGTTTCTTTGTTTGTTGGTTCGTTGGTTGGTTGGTTGGTTTGGGGGGTTGTTTGGTTTTTTTGTTTGTTTGTTTTTTGTTTTTTATTTTTCAAGACAGGGTTTCTCTGTGTAATAGCCCTGGGTGTCCTGGAACTCACTTTGTAGACCAGGCTGGACTCGAACTCACAGAGATGTACCCGTCTCTGCCTCCCAAGTGCTGGGATTAAAAGTGTGCACCACCAAGCCCAGCAAAGAAAAGTAATTTAATAGACAAAAAAAGTACCTCCAGTAGCTGAGACAATACCTCAGTCCTTAGAGTGCTTGCTTTGCAAACATTAGGAGCCAAGTTCAGTCCCTGGAACCCATCATGAAAGAATGAATAAATGAATGGATGAATTATAAACAAACAAACAAAAATGCCAGGAATGGTGCTGTATGTTTGTAATCCCGGTCCCGAGAAGACAGAGATAGGCAGATCCCTGGGGCTTACCAGTCAGTCAACCTATCTTAACCTACTTAGCAAGTTTCAGCACCAATGAGAGACCTACCTTGTCTCCAAAAGTATAGAACAGCACCAGACGTATTGACACCTGAGATTGTCATCGGGCCTCACATATATGTATACATGCACACAGAGAGACACACATATTCAGGTGCATCCCCCATACAAGTATACCTAAGCTCAGAAGCAAACTCCCATAATCCACAGGCAAATGAGGTTCTGACACAGCACACACCAACCAAAGTGAACAGAGTGTGATGTACACACAGCCCCGAAGGGGAATTGTCTTCAAAGGGACTGCTGCAGACAGGAGGAACTGACGCTACACGCAGAGAATCATGACTCTAACTGCAGCTCAAGTCTTTTTTTTTTTCCCCCCTTCAGCTCAAATCATTTTGAAAATCAGTTTGAACCAATCCTAACTTCTAGGGGTTATTTGCAGCAAGCCGTGCTACCCTGTAACTCTACTGTACCCTGATGGGTGGGTTATGTAATAAACCAGTGTTTTCTCAAGCTCAAGTGTTTGAAAGTTGCCTGTGGCTGCTACCAGGAAAAGCTGCTGGGAGAGCCTCTGTGTTTAGATTAGATAATTAAAGCTTATACAACCTCCTTTGAAAAAGAAAAATACATTTCCCTCCGAAGGAGCAATTACACTAATTCCCTTTAATCTTGAGGCAACAGTGCTTCAGAAGGCAGTCACCAGGGCCCACGTGAAATAACCTCTTCTGACCAGCTAGGCCACAGGGCTCCCCTCCTCGTCTCACCTGCATGCGTTTGCACACATGAGCCACGTTCTCATACTGAAAGATGAGAGCCTTTGTTGAGCCTTTGTTTTTATTTTTATCCCAGCACTAAATTATTAATAGGTGCAAAGCGAAACCCAACAGAGCCCATCTAAATTTCAGGGAGATTCCTGGAGCATCTGTTACAGGCTGACCTTTTACATTCCGTGGGCAAGTGCTTAGGGAGAGCCACAAAACAGCCTCCTCCTCAGAGAAGAGCGCGTTGTTGAAAGATGCAGGCGCAGGTCACTCATTAAAATACAAAACTGTCATTTTTTTTTTCCCAAGAAGAAATATGCGTGTTGCCAGATCTTCTTAGATGAGAGGGGGGTGTCAGGAGGGAGTGGGAGGCAGAGAGACAGAGACCTCTGAGACAGAGAGGTTTGATGGAAGCCTTGAAGGAAACCAACATTCGTGAGCCTTGGGGTCAATGAACCCACAGCCCAAAGCTGTACAGATTGTTCCAACTTCCCACTGCTGTAGCGTCTGCATTTGAACACAGAGCCCACTCCACACATCTGGGAGAAGGGACTCCCTTTTCTCAGTTCCTAATTACTCACGGTTTTTTAGAAATCATGTGATTTCAAATGGTTAACAGTAAAGGTCTGTGAAGAATCAAAGTAATGTAGATTTAGAGAAAAAGGAACACCCTACTCTGTTATTATTTTTGCACAGGCGTGAACAAATTTGTTTTTTAAGTAGGAAGCAGCTAATTATGAAATGTTTAATACATCTTTTCTCTAAAAAAAAGAAATAGTCCATATTTAATTTCAAAGTTGTGCTAGGCAAGTCTGATATTTTCTAAAACTATTTTCTGACTAATATCTAGCACCTATGCTAGATATTCTGATCTATCTTTTTGGCTTCTAAAGGAAGTGTTCTCTCTCTCTCTCTTTCTCTCTCTCTCTCTCTCTCTCTCTCTCTCTCTCTCTCTCTCTCTCTCTCTGTGTGTGTGTGTGTGTGTGTGTGTGTGTGTGTGTGTGTGTGTAGTTTCTACTCCTCTCACTAGCTATTATAATGCACAATCCAATGGGAAGACTTTTCCCAAACTTTGATTGATACCACTTGACAAAACTCACTGACATAGTGTTTCATTCTATTCTAATTTGGTGAGTGACACGTGCATTACTTATATAAAATTGCTCTATCATTGTCAGGAAGTCCTACAAACCCCCTCAATTTAAAAATGGCTAATATATACTTACTTATTTTTAACTGAACATGAGCCTGCTAATTAAAGTGATTTTCTTCCTATTTAATTAACTTCAATGCCAAACAATAAAGATTTTTTCCATTAATTATATACATGATTCCTGAGAGACGATCGAGAGATAAAGAGGTCTTATTTTAAAACATAGTACTTCAAACTAAAATAATCTGTAATATTTATCAATAAACCACTGATGTGTAAACTTCAATTATCAGGGACTAACTCTGCCACACACATCACCTCACACTATCAAGTCTCTTCATATAGACACCCCATTATCATAGATCAATGTGATTTAAAGTGGTTTTTTTTACCATTACAAGTGGAAAATCTATCACTGAGTCAACACATGCATGAATATTACAATACATAACAAACTTTAAGCATCTGCGTGTATCACACATTGATGATATGACAAATTACAAATCTCTCCTAACTTCATAGAATACCAGACCACCACAGCACGCTATGCAAAACATTCTCAGAGTGTACTTGCAATACTTGTAAATTATCTTTAAGCTAGAGTCTAAAGTCACTGGATCCATAAAGCCTAAAAAAAAAACGAATATGTACAGTTTCCAGAAGCATCTTGAGATTTACAACTCTATTCTTGCACTCTGACAGTTCACTCTTCTTAATACATAAATCTGTGATTCTTAGAAACAGTAACTGCCTTCACACCGAAGTCCAAACCATACTGTAAACGTGGTACACACTGCTTCATGCCTTATTATGTTTCTAGATTTGTTTTGGGGGTGTTATTATATTTTTAATAAGAAAAAGAGTTTAATGTTGAAACATATTTAAGAAACATATTTACTTATACCCTAAGTATACCTTTAAAAGAAATCCAAGGAGCTGATGAAATGGCTCAGAGAGCAATGGCGCCTGCTGCTAAGCCTGACCACTTAGTCTGAACGTTTCAAATGCAGCTTCTTTTTAGAGGGAGGAGTGTTGTCATAAATCAGATGACCTTAGTTCTCAACTAATTTTGGGCTGTAGCATCAGTTTCCTGGATATCTCTTTGGGAAGAATTGGAACTGACTCAGAACTGGTCAGAATGTCACTTTCAAGCCATCATGGCAGTGCTGCAGGGGCCGAACCTACCTAAGAACAAATCAAATATTAAGCAAAATAATAGAAAACCCACTCCCCAAATGAAGAATACTTTGAGAAAATTGATGAAGCCCCTGGGGTATTTTTCATTTTCTAAACCACAAATATGGATTAACACGAGCCCAGATTTCTTTACTTAGTTTTTAAAAGTTACATGGTTTGTGCACATGCACACATGTGTGC
Organism: Acomys russatus; assembly: GCF_903995435.1. Lineage (NCBI taxonomy): Eukaryota > Metazoa > Chordata > Mammalia > Rodentia > Muridae > Acomys > Acomys russatus. The sequence continues at coordinate 18,312,567 of NC_067159.1, forward strand.
TCAGCCATGTTCATGTGGCGGTCAGAGGATAACTTGAAAGCACTGGTTCTCTCCCTCCACTACGTGGGGTCCAGAGATCCTAACTCGGGTCACTTTGCTTAATTTGTGCTTTTTTAAAAAATATTTTTTATTAATTTATTCTTGTTACATCTCAATGTTTATCCCATCCCTTGTATCCTCCCATTCTTCCCTCCCTCCCATTTTCTCATTATTCCCCTCCGCTATGACTGTTCCTGAGGGGGACTTCCTCCCCCTGTATATGCTCATAGGGTATCAAGTCCCCTGGAGGGGAAGACCTGGTGGCACTCAGAGGAAGGACAGCAGGTTGCCAAGAAGAGACTTAATTTGTGCTTTTTAACGAGGTCTCATGTAGCACAAGGCTGGCCTCAAACTTTTAACCGCCGAACCGTCTCCGTAGCCCCCTTCTTCCAATTCTTGCTCTAGTTTGTTTCTGTGCTTATCTGATTTTTGTTTGGCTCCCCAGCCAGGCTGTAAATGTTAATGAAGGCAATTTTCATGTCTTCTGGATCCCCAAGGCTCAGCACAGCACAACGCACACAGCAAGCACTCTCAAAGTGGTTGTTTGCGGTGCAAACAAACAACAAATAAAAGGAGTTCTCTGTGTAAGGAGAAACGACATCCCCAAACTAGAGAGTGTGGTAACAAAGTACCGTGGCTAAGAGCCAACTTGCCTGGGCTCAGATGTAGGTTCCTCCGCCTGTGAATGGTATCGCATTAATTCTCTATACTTCTGTTTCCAGAGTGTGAAGAGGGGACATTATAGGACTGTGAATGTCCCTCGGGTAGAAGGTCATAGTGTCATTGAGACATCGCTCCTTTGTATGCTGCTTGTTGGAGAGATGAAATGGTGTAATGTATGCATAGCATACTTCTAACTGTACTTGACATATAATTCTACCACAACAAGTGAACGTTAAAAAAAGAGAGATAAAACTAGTTCCACAATATTTTCTCCTTTTCTCCACTCTTACAGCCTGAATATGAAGTGTCCCTGGCAGACTCACAGGAGAACTTTAGAGGGCGGGGCCTCGTTGGAGGAAGTAGGTGACTAGGGGTATGACTTTGTGGGTTATACCTGATGCCCAGCCCCTTTCCTCGTTCTCTGCTCTCTGTCCACCAGGCGATGATCAGCCTTCTTCTCCTCCACCTTCCCACTGAGGTGGGCTTGTGCCTCACCTCGAAGCAACAAGCCTGGGATGCACGCGTTAAACTCTCAAAATCCACGAGACAGAACAAATCCATCCTCCCTTAGGTTGTTCCTGTCAAATATTCTGTCACAGGAACAAGAAAACTAACACAACCACATGTGTCCGTGAGGATCTAGAACTGTATATTTCATACAACTAAGCCCAAAAGGCTTCCCAGGCATGAAGACATGAGGTAGCGAATGCCCCCTCGTGAGTACTAAAATCATGACAATGAGACCATCATCCAGGGAAGCCCTCTTGTTTTAAAGTGCAGACTTCTCTCAGGCCTGCCTCTTCAGTCCCCAAGTCTCACAGGGCCTTAGCATGAACAACATTAAAATAAATGCCACCAGCCCCTGCTCTACGGAATCCACCCAGGATCACTGAGGTGGCCCATGCATCTCTCCAACCCGGTACATGCAAATGGCAGAATCCTTGTTCCTAGTCATAGTTATATGGTTTTTGGTATATGAACTTTTAAGGAAAAAAAAAAAAAAACAAGATGATGACTAGGGCTGGAGAGGAAAGCAATTCCAGTTATCTGCAAAGAATGAGCTACAGATATCCACAGAAAGTACATCTATTTTAAAAAAAAGAGAGAGAGAGAGCATACACCAAGAAAGTCTGCAAAGGGCTGGTAGACATCATAAAACTTTGAAAGCTTTGTCCTTGGAACCAAAGGCTTGGCTCTCAGAATTCTTAAATGTCAAGGTGCTTAATTTGTAAATGGCCGTTTCCTGAAGACGGATTTAAATTTTAATTGTCATAAACACAAGCAAAAAATGTTTAAATTCTTATGTTTTGCAACATTTTTCTTACTCATATCCTCCCATTCTATTCAGCGACTATAAAAACAATATCTTCATTCAACTTTCTAATTTAAAAATAAATAGGAAAAAGCCACACATTTCTGAGATGCACAAACAATCCCACTTTTGTTCTAGCTTTCAGAAACAGAAATGCTCAGCGTGCAACAATTGCTGACATTAAATAGGCAAGCCTGTGTTACAAAGCAGAAATCCGACTGTGTTCTTGACGGCCTGGGTCTTGGTCTACTTTAAATCTACCATGCTCAGTATCCTAATTAAAGCACAATAGTAAGACTGTATGTTGTCTCCTGCACACTCTGGTTGAACCCAGTGTAAAGAAAAACAAGACATTCTTCCTGCCCGTTGAATCCAATAGAAGTCACAGGCCACAAGGTCAACGATGAAGAATAGACTACTTCTGCCTAACAAAGATGGAGACAGGTGCACTCTAAGAGGGAAGCAAACTTGGGCCTCACATCTCCACCTGATCACTTATTTCTATCCGGCATCTTCTGAAGAACCAGGTCTAGAAATGACTGCGGTTGGTTGGTTTGAGGTTGTGTTTGCTCTGAAAGGCCCTCATGAGACGTCTCTATATTTCCATTTGGAGTTTGGGCTGAGTGGATAGATGACAAGCAGCAGACATGACTGTATTTATCTCAAAATTTATTTGGATGAGAAATTCTCCTTCCATCCCTTTCATGGACACAATCAGAGTGGAGCCTCTTTGATGGGCAATTTGGGAGAACTGCAGACATTAGCCACATGTGTCTCCCCAGTTAATATGATGAGAAGCAGAATTTTCATAATCAACCTGAATAAATGCCTTTCTAGAGCTGATAATATGCCTGGGACAGTTGCACGTCCCTTGCTAGCACTGTTTCAATGACACTGTGGCCTTCTTTTGCCTGAGGCAAGCCCATGTGCCAACAGAGCCATCACTGAGAATTAAATCATAAGGACATAAAACAAACCTTTGCCAAGCAAACCAAAGAAAACTACACCAATGAGCTCATACCCAATGAAGGGGGAAGGGACAAAATGGGGCTGAGAGTCCCTAAGTCCCTCATATTACAGAAGCAACCACAGGTTACATGTTACAGCACAGGCAAGCATACGCCTGGGTTTGACCTATCATCTACTCTAGGTAAAACTCAAAATCAGAACCAAAGAGGAACGAATCAGAACATGTTTATGACCAAGATGCTGGTGACAGTGATAAGTCATGATTTAACATTTTGTATGATAATTCTTTCATTTATAAATGAACTACACTTCAAATTTTACTTATAAATTAGGCAAATATCTCAAACTCTGGGAACACTTTTCCCCAGGTCAAAGTTCAAAGTTGAAGCTAGTGATGGCTGCCAGTCTAACAACCTGAGTTCAATCCCCAGAAACCATGTGAAAATGAAAGGAGAAACAGACACTGTAACATTGACCTATGACCTCCGTGTTTACCAGGGCACATGCGTACCTGCCCTCACTCACACACAAAATAATAATAAATAAAAGCAAAGTTTTAAAAATATGGAAATCAATGAATATGTCTTCAGTGACTCTCAACTGAAATCTGAATTACCTCAAATGTTTTATAGTACTTTATTATATTTATATCAGTTTTACTTCAAAATGCGTAACTCTCCTCACTTTATTTGGCACTCATTTAGGACTGATTTAAAGCCTGAGGCAATGAGAGGCAAGGCAAAGATAAGAGGACAGAGTCTTCCTTACAATAACTAGTGGGAAATATTGAGAAGAAAACACTTTCTGAACACACATAGGAAGAAGACTGCTAAGCAGAGATGGAACTCAGGCAAGGGGCTGGGTGTTTTCCAAACAGTGGCCTGTAATCTGCCAATAGTGGAGAAAGTAGACTGGGCTATTCTAGTAACCAGACCAGGTGCCTGAGGAACTTTAAATGACAACACTGTTGCTGAAATTTTAGCAGAATGTACTGGGACGTGACCGTAATCCCAGCACCCAGAGGGCAATGCAGGGAGCTCACACGTTTGAAGCCAGCCTGGGTTGCATCACAAGACCTTATCCAAAAAAACCCAAATAAACAATAAATAACTTTAAAACAGTTTCCAATATATTTATCCTGTTCCTCTCTGAGCTTTACGCAGTTTTCAGGGGAGATGTTAGCACAAACTTTGTGCCGGCAGAGCCACACGGCATGCAAACTAAGTCTCGGGTCTCAAGTCTCCTAGTAACTTGTAAGCTCCTGTTCTTACTCAAGAACAGAAAGCGAACAATGAGCCCAGACAAGGAACTGGTTGTTCTCTTCCAGTATAAATACTGGAATACAAATACAAAAGAGTTGTTGCTTAGAGAATACAGGAGAAATAAGAGCTTGTCCTATTAGGCGTGTGTTTGCAGAACAGATCCTGTGGTCATTTGCCTGCGCATTATCCTGAACTTTGCAAACACATGCCACATGACAGGACTGTCCTTCAAGAAGATAAAAGAATTGATCCCTTTTAAGCATGCCAAGATTTTGTTTTCAAGTAACCAAGTTCCTACATATCATGGCTTACTAATTTCCACAAACAGAGCACTGACAAATAAAATGACCACAGACCTACTACATACACACTTACTCTATAGAATGCCCATCATCCCGCCTTGTAGCTACAGGGACCCCATCCCCATCCCCACACACCGTGCACCACCCCTAAGCCCGGTCGGGCTCACTTTAGTGAGCTACCCTCACTTGTCCTAGAAAACCCTCACACACACCCGCACCCCTGGTCAGCTCTTTCTCTCTCACCTCTCTGCTGAAGATCGGGTCTGCCAGTGAAAGGGAAATGAAGGGATGGAGACAGAAAAAGGAGTGTGGCAGAGAATTTCCCATAATTCCAACACAGACGATTCATATCTTGGTTGAACAAGGAGTTACCGACACAGGAACCACGGATAATGCCAAGACCAAGGCCAATATGCCTCTGACCTCGTGCAGCAGCCCACACGCATTTCTGATCTTTCAAGCCAGCAGGGGCTCCCAGTTTTCAGTACATAGCAAGCAACAACAAAAACCTTGAAGCTGTTTCAAGGTACAGCCACAGGGACCTGCGTGCTTGAGATGATTCAAACTCACAGCTCTGGCTGAGGACCACTGTTACAAACATCCAAGCTTTAAATACCATGGCTAGCCTGCAGACCTACAAATGAGCGTGTGTCTGTCAGATTTAACAAGAAAATCAAAGAAATTTTAAGACAGCATCAACAGGCTTTGCTAAGGCCCTTCACAGCTCAAAGTACCGCGTCCACCTCTTTGTTCACGAGGCGATTTGTAGACAGTGAGTTATATGTTCAGAACATAAAAGTGAGAACAGGAGAAGCAGACGTGTAAACAGTAACTGTCAGGGTGGAACAGTGTAAATCCAGTCATGAAGGTAAGTCATCAAACAGCAGGTGAGTTTAAAAGGATGCTAGGCCATCTGAACACCCTAACAGCATCTTGTGTCACGGAAAATGAAACCGGGACTCACCCTTACCTACCAGCTGAACAAACACCCCAGAGCTCACCCTCTGTGCTGCCCTCCACGCCACATGACAGCTACCTGGGTTTTGCCTTAGCTCCTTTCCCGCCGCACTCATTCCTACCGGGAAGCCTTTGGGACACGCTGGACCCAACATATTCTCAACTGTCAGCTGCTCAGAGACTTCCCTGATTCCAACATGAAGTAGGCAACCATCAGCCAGCACATGTCGCTAGCTTTTACACCGACGTTCCTCCCAGCAAAATATAAACTCAGAGGGGCAGGGATTCAAATCCTCTTGTTCATTGCTACTACCTGGGGTGGGGGGGGGGGGGGGAGTGTCTGGCACAAGTGCTCAAAAATACTTGTTCAATGGAAGAATGAACAAAGGCACCCAACTCGAGAGGGGACAAAGATTCCCCATTATAATGAATAAATGGCTTATTCCCACTTAAACTACCAGGGAATTCATTTTTGGGTTTGTTTTTTGGTTTTTGGTTTTTAGTTGCTTGGAATCTACTATGTACAAAAGCTTGGAACTCACAGAGCTCCCCCGCCTGCCTCTGCCTCCCAAGTGCCAGGATTAAAGGTGTATGCCACCAGAAAGGCCTCGTTTATTAAGTTTCAAGCTTGAGTGAGTCTAAGAATGATTCTGCTCCAAGCAACAAAAACGTTCCAATTATCACAACACTGCTGTGCTATCCATTAGCCAATTAAGAAAAGGGCATGAAAGAGAAAGAAAAAGCAACCGGAAGACAAGTAGTCTGATGAGAAGAAAGAGATGGAAGGAAGGGGAGAAAGAACACAACTAGAGAGAGAGGTCTAGTGAAATGACAAGAGATGCTGAGTGAGAAAAGAGGTAGCTGGCTGTTTTACACCACAGTACATACTGGGACTTTCCAACTAAAGCAAGGGCACTGGGTACTAGAATGCCAACTCTAGCATGAGGTCCTATGCCTCCTGGTTCTGCCTCCTCTAAAAAGTTCTGAGTCTCCTGGCACATTGAGGATGAGGACTGAGAAGGCTGGAGGCTCAGATAAGGAGCACGCCTCCCTAAGCCATGTCTGCTTCTCTGAAGAGTCTAAGTCCAGGGCCACTTAGGCAACTCCGAAGAGAAAACAATCCTCTGGTCTGCTAGAGTGGACAAGAAAAAAGTCAGAGGCCTCTGATGTCACCCTAAAGCTTATGAACCTAGGAGGTCTAGGCCAAACAACATTCCTTAAATCTCAAAGGAAGTTAATTGTAACAAAGTTGGAGTTTTGGTTTGTTTGTTTTTTGTTTGTTTGTTTGTTTGTTTTTGAGGCAGGGGATCATTATGCAGCCCTGGCTAGCCTGGAACTCACTCTGTAGATCAGGCTGGTCTTGAACTCAAAGTGATCCGCCTGCCTCTGCCTCCAGAGTGTGGGATTTGTAGACCACCACTCCCAACAGCGTAATAGAAGATCTTAATCAGCAAGTTCTTCCGATACAAAATCTAGTATCTAGTACATTTGTTAATCTCTGCGCTAATCATAGCAGCAGTCCAAAGCCAGGATATCCTTTAATTTTTTTTTTTTAATTTTTCCAAATACATACACTTTGCTGGAGATAGGAAAACAAATCTATTTTAGACCTTTTTAAAATGCTAACCCCATTTTTGTCATAATTTCCCTTACAATTCACTGAAGTATCTCCATGGAAGAAAAGACCTAAATTTAAAAACTGGCTCAAAAAAAAAAAAAAAAAAAAAATGTAGTTTACAATCAAAACTGAAAACTCACTTGCGGTCACTGAGAATTTTCTCAAAATATCAGACATATCTGAAAGGGAACATATTAATTCTTTACCACTTTCAGACTAATGGGATTTAAGACTTCCCTCATCCTAATGAAGACACACATTAGCATATTCTCCAGGGCTAGGTGCATTGTGGATCTACAACCCCCACATTTTAACGAGCAGGTGATTCAAATCACAAGCACTGAAGTGGAGTACTGGTGAGAGGAGTCAGAAGCCGGGGCTTGACATCAGAGCAGAGTGGCCTCCACTTACCCACAGGGGACGTCTGCCACCCAGAAGGAAGCTTGAAACCACGAAGACCAGAATGCTATATGTATTTTGCTTTTCTGTGCTGTTTTTCCCCCCGTTATTTCTTGTTTATTATTGCATTTGTGTATAATGTGTGCAGGCACAGGTGTGGGGCTCGGAGAGTGACTACGTGGAGTCAGTTCTCTCTTTCTACATTGATGTGGGTCGCAGGGATCAAACTTGGATAGCAAGCACGTTACCGGTGGAGCCGGTCGGCTGGCTCCCGGTGGTGTGTGTGTGTGTGTGTGTGATCATATAGATGAGATTAATATTTAACGTATTAGGCATAATAGAAGAGTAACAACAAAACTAATAATAATAGAAAAATTGTAACAGTGTGCTATAAAAGAAGCTACATGAATGGCTCTCAAAAACAGCCTCTTATACCATTCTACCCTATGTGACGCAGTGCCTGTGTGATTAGATGAAGCTGAGTGGATGACACAGGTGTAGTAGCATGGTAAGGATCACTAGAATATAAACGATGAGACAGGCTGACAGTAGATTAGGTACCAAGACAGAGAGTGGATAACTATCAGGCAGGTACGACACACAGTGTGGCTCTGCTGGACACAGGGATAACTCACAGCCTGAGCGGGACAGAACCAGACCGTAAGAAACTTCACGATGCTACGCAGACGTGTGCACAACTTAAAACTTATTATTTTGGAATTTTGCATTTAACACGTTTGGGCCAGTTTTGAATGAAATCTCAGAAAGGAGAGTGAGGCATAATGAGGGATCGGCTGTCACACGGGGTACCGTAATGAAGGACAGTCAGAGCAGGAAGTCCATCTGCCCTGTGTTTACATGGTCAACACAGGAGCATGCACCTCGGGGGACTCTGAGCCCCTGCAGGGAGGTTTCCTAAGCTCATTCATTTCCTCATTCACTAAAACCGCAGAGACGTGTAAGTTGAACACAGGGATGATAGGTATGAGTGAGAATCACCTTTTAGTCCAAAAACTCGCTCTCTCAGGGGAGAGACTACAGAGAAGTAACCTTGGGAAGCTCGCTGAAGTACACTAGAGGCAAACGCGTGAGCTTTGTTCCCAGTTTGGTGGTAAGAAAATGACATTTGAGCAATAGGGAGAGAAAGCCTGCAAAGGCCAGGGAGCAGAAACACCAGAAAGAGCCTGTCTAAAAGAAACGTTGTATTATTTTGATTAAATAAGAAATCCCCCCCCCCCAAACAAGCCCACTAAATGACTCACACCTTCGCCTGAAAGAATTGTAGGTCTGAGTCAGCCTGCAGGGTGTCCAGTCCCATAGAAAGGCGTGTCTCTCTGCTTAGTAGTTTGACGCTGTAAACCACAAATGTTACTTACCCCCTGCTATATAGCTTTATGGGGTCGTAGAGCAACTTTAAGTGTTTCCTTGAAGCAAAGGTGACACCAGCAAAGCTACTTACTTTTGTTAACCATGATTCTGCCACCAAACTAAATCTCCAGCTTTATTTTTTTATTTGTTTTTTGCTTTGTTTTGTTTTTTGTTTTTTATAATTTAGTTAATTTATTCAGATTACAACTCAATTGTTATCCCATCACTTGTATCCTCCCATTCCTCCCTCCCCGCCTCATTTTCACCCTATTCCCCTCCCCTAGGTCTATGACCAAGGGGGACCTCCTCCCCCACTATATGGTCATAGGCTATCAAGTCTCATCTTGGTAGCCTGCTTATTCTTTCTTTGAGTGCCACCAGGCTTCCCCATCAAGGGGAGGTGGTCAAATATGGAGCACCAGAGCTCATGTCAGAGTCAGTCCCTGCTCTCCACATAACTGTGGAGAATGTCCTGTCCATTGGGTAGATCAGAGTAGGGGTTCGATGTTTACTATTGTATTGTCCTTGGTTAGTGCAATAGTTTGAGCAGACTCCCCTGGGCCCCAATCCACCTATCACGATGTTCTTCTTGTAGGCTTCTAGGACCCTCTGTGTCCTTCTATTTCCCCATCTCCTATATTTCTCTTACCTAAAGTCTCAGTAGGATGTCCTCACATCTATCCCAATCTCCTGGTAAGTGAAGACTTTCGTTTCTCTGAGTGCCACCAGGCTTCCCCACTGAGGGGAAGTAGTCAAATATCGGGCACCAGAGTTCATGTCAGAGTCAGGCCCCGCTCTCCACACAACTGTGGAGACTGTCCTGTGCATTGGCTAGATCTGAGTAGGGGCTCAATGTTTACTGCTTGTATTGTCCTTGGTTAGTGCAGTAATTTGAGTAAACCCCCCCCCCCCGGCCCAGATCCACCCATCATGATGTTCTTCTTGTAGGTTTCTAGGACCCTCTGGAGAATGGGGAAAATCTCTAGCTTTAGGTCATTGTCTATTTTAAAAAAAAAAAAAAAAAAGCCTGGATCTACAAAATGGAAAGTCAAAAGCTCTTCAAGGTCCTGCCACGAAAAGCTAAGGAAGACAGGGCCAGGGCCAGGGCTGGACAGGGGAACAATGAGAAAAAAGCTAATAATGACGCAAGGAGGCAGAGACTGGAGGCTCAGTAAAGTTGGAGACTACACAAGGCTACAGAGCAAGACTTTGAAGTTGGGGGTTGAGGGGAAGGGAAAAAGAAAGGAAAAGAGGAAGTAAAGAGAGAAAAGGCCAAGACAGTAACTTAACCTGGGTTCTAGTGGCTCACAAAAGCACAGCTATGTTTACAATGTAGCAATCACATCTTAAGTTTCAAGTATCTTAGTGATGCTTACTGAACAAAATGAACAGGAGCTACAGTTTACTCCTCCTTAAAAATTACATATAGAGAGAGTTTTTAATTAATTTACCTTCCACAATGGAAAAAGGATATCATTTAATATATAATGTATAAGTGTATATAAATATAATTAAATGCATTTAATTGAATTGAATCTCTTTCTTTTGTGGAGGGAGGGGGTTGTTTGATTGGTTGGTTTGGGTAAAGGGTTTTGGAGGAGTTTGTTCTTTTGTCTGAGACAGGGTGTCATTAGGTAGACCAGGCTAGCCTGGCACTCAGTCACCCAGCCTCAGCCTCCAAATGCTGGAGCTACATATGCGTGTCACCACATTCACTTGTGGGGTGGAAGTCTTGAAATAAAATTCACACGTTAAAATTAAGCAAACCTAAAGCCATTGTAAACATAAAGGATAAGGCTCAAGGACATTTGGCCTCTCAACATCAATTTAACAGGCTCAGGCCCCAAGTTGACACACAAGGAAGGGCTTTCCTCATTCAGGTTATTCCTCACAGCCCATTTTGGCTGCAAGGAAAAGGGGAAGAAAAGCCTGAGAGAAGACTGAGGGTGACACAGTGATTCAAATGACACTGTGATAAAGATAAGTCTGCTTATCTGAGCACTTAAAGCAAACAGCTTTCCTTATGATCCCGGCATCAGCTGACAGGAAACCACCTGGAACTTGGCGTTATTTAGCAACGGGAGTGTCAGAGAAGTTCAAAATATTGGCAGTTTTCCTTCAGCTTGCTCATGTTAGCTGAGGGCTAAGTCTGAAAAAGCCAAACAATTAGCCACACACATTTGCTGCCAAAATCTAGGCCCTAAGAAACATGCAAACACATCCCCAGTCCTGATTTTGTTTTGTCGGAGACAGTTTTATCATGTAGCCCAGGCTAGCCTTCACTTCTCTGTACAGTAGAGAATGCCTGGGAAGTCCATTTCCTCCCGTCTCTAGCTTGCAAATGCTGGGATTACAGGCCTGTGCCACTGTGCCCTATGTGGTGCTAGACCTTGAACTCAAGAATGCTTGCATGCCAGGCAAGCATTCTGCCAACAGAGCTACCTCCCCACACTGCCTTTCCGCTCCACCCCCCCACCCCCAATAAAATAGAGCAAAAGAAAACAGCATGCCTCATACATCGTAATGTAAGTACTGCCTCACGGGTGGGAGATGGGGCTCAGTTGGTGAAGTGCTTGCCTAGCATGAACATTCACTGTCTCCAGCAGCGTGTGTAACTGTGTGTGGTGGCACACGCCTGTAATCCCAAGCCCTTGAGGAGGAGAGGCCGTTAGATCAGAAATCCAAGCTTGTCCTCAGCTACAATGTGACTCTGAGCCTGAGCTTCATGAGACCCTTGTCTCAAACAAGGAAGACGACAGACAGGCAGACAGACAGACAGACAGAGGGGGAGGGAGGAGAAAGAAGCTGCCTTACAAAGTCATGACCCTTCGGTTTCAATTATACACGTGTGAATGGGGTGAGTGTAAATATAGGGTAAAGAGGAGAGCAGACAATTTCTATGTTATGCTATCGTGAGTTACTAGCCTCGCCCACTTCCTTCTCCCATTCCTATCTCGCCTCCAGCTCAGAACCACCCTAAAGGCTGTGGTTGCGTCTGGCTGGAACACAGAGGCCGGTAGAAGTTCACCCAGTTAGCCAGAATCAACACTCAGCTCTTACGGGGAGGCGAGCCCACATGCCTGTATTTGCAACACCACAATACCACTTTCTCACAGGAACAGGCCAGCCTTCCTTCCGTGTGCTGTCTTCAATCCTTTAGCTGCTGTTATTCTGAGAGGAGCTCCTCAGTTACCTCGGACTGAGCAAAGCTACAGCCTAGGGACCTGGGTTCTGGTCTCTCTCTTCAAGCAATGGAACTAATCTTGGACAAGCCACCGGATCTACCCCCACGGCGTCTCTAGGAAGCCTGAGGCAGAGTTCTTCCGGCCACTTTCCTATGGAGACACTCCAGTGGCCCTGCAAGAATGGATTGAGTTTTCTGACATAGCATGTTTATTTCAAAACTAAGAGAAAACCATCATCCCATACACTCAGTGTTAAACTTTACCCCAGTGTGATTAAATAGCATCACTTTGCATAAAACTTGGAAGTTTCACTTTCTACCTCATATGTCCCAGTGAACTTGCCCTGCTGAAGAGCAAGCCTGTGGGCCTGCGTTAGAGCATGTCTGACTGTGAGCTAGCCCCATCCGGAGAGCTACACAAAATGGAACAGCAAATGCCAGGGATGCCCAAAGGCACGTGCTCAGGACATGGTCTCACAGAAGGTATGGCAAAGACAGCAAAAAGCCTTACCATAGGAAGTGTCATAGGAGTTTAAGGGGCTTCTTAATATTTACTTCCACAATGAATAAATGTAATAAAAATATGTAGTTATATACGCACAACTACACACAAACATACACACATACACACACACACACACACACACACACACACACACACACACACACGAGGTGGGAGCATAGGGGAGGGGAGAGTCTTACTCCATGGTTCAGACTGGCCTTGAGCCTGTGGCAATCCTCCTGTCTTAAGTCTCTGAAGTGCTAGGATAGCAGGTGTGAACCACCACTCCCCCGCCTCTTCTTTATACAATGTTGTTGTTTGTTTTTGTTATTGTTTTTGTTTTGTTGTTGTTGTTGTTGTTGTTGTTGTTGCATAATGGAGGGGTCACGTATAGAGTTCAGAAGACAACTGTGTGACTGTCCATTCTCTCCTCCCACATTTAAGTGAGTTCTAGTATCAAAATCAGGATGCCAGGTTTGTTCAGCAAGCACATTTACCGGCAGAGCGGTCACAGTAGTGGGGGCCGAGCCTAGACCTAGAGCATGCCAGGCAGCGCTCTATCAAGAAGTTCACTGTCACGTGGAGATTTGCTTGCAAGCTTACTGGAGCACAAAGGGAGCTTACGTTCAGCTTACCAGCAGACGCAGAGAAAAACGAAACACAGAAAGAGACTTAGGGAGCAAATTGAAAAAGATACATTCTGCAAACGAAACAGAAACAGCTACTTTTCCTAGCTCCCAGCTGGAGGGTACACACAAGGAGAGCTGACTTGGGATGGTGGTACTGTGCTTCCCGTAAGAGAGACTGAGGAAAACCTAGAATTTTTAAAGGAGTTTGAGATATTTCAAAGTCACGAAACCCCACAGGCTTCTAAGAACAGAGTGGCCCATTTACAGGCAATATCCCTATCAAGCCACTAAAGGAAGGAACTGCAAACAGGAAACCAGTCAGCCCCAGCCACGTCCCACCCCACCCTTCCTCTCCACATGATGCTACTGGTTAGACTTACAAGGAAGCCTCCCGGAAGGAGGGCAGCACTCATCTCTGACATCTGCTGAGCTACTACTGTCTTAATAAACGTTTGATATAAACGTCCTTATTATTTTGAACCAACATTTTTCTTGACAATTTCTGCCTACATTTTAAGTAACATGCTGAATCTACAAATCCAATAAGTTAAGGCAGTTCAGAAAGCACAATTCTCAGATGACTTCTAAGTTAATAAAGAAAGGAAGTAACATGGTTGGTAAGAACGGCAAAGCAAATGTGCAGTTAGTCAACCAGGTATCAATCAACACACGCACACTTACTTTAACCACTTTTAACTAGCACTCTCCTAACTGACCATGGAATGCCCAACCCCACTATGTACATCTACAACACTTACGCCTAAGGCTCATGGAACATTGTGGAAGGAGGGGCAGAAAGATTGCAAAGGCCAGAGAACCAGACCATCTGCTACGAGATAGCAGTCAGATATGGAGTTCAAAGCCAGCCCAGGCTACACAGTGAATTCTAGACCAGATTGAGCTGTATAGCACCCTACCTCAAAAACAAAAGAAACAACATCGAAAATAATGAAGTGGCCGTTCTTAGCAATTCCGTTTTCCAAAGTTGTAAAGCTCATATCCAGTGAACAGAAGGATGGCTCCTGGGCAAATAAAGGCTCCTGGGACGGAGCTTGACATCCGAATTAAACCCCTGGAAGCTGCTTGGTAGAAGGAGAGAAGAGAACAGAGTTCCACGGATTGTTCTCTGACCTGTACACTCAGGCTGCTGTCACACACACACACACACACACACACACACACACACACACACACGAATAAATATAAAATTTTAATGTGTGTATAAAACTTAAAAAAGAAAGAAGGCAGGAAGGAAGGAGGGAGGGAAAGAAAGGAAAGAAAGAAAGAAAGAAAAGAAAGCACCTAAAGATTAAAAATCCATTAAAAAAGAAAAAGAGCATTTGAAATCATGCCTCAGCATTCAGGCTAAGAACAAGTATAACATTTATAATTCAGAAAAAAATTTTTTTCAAATGCTATAAAAAAGTTTAGAAAATATTAACTGGTTAACAAACTGTATGGTGCCCTGATGGGTGAGATCTGCTGAACAGCAAACCATGTACCATACACAGGCTCAGAGATGGGGGTTCAGATGACTGCATCACAACCGCATGAAAGGAAACACTCTGAAGCTACACTTTTTGTTTGTTTCAAGACAGGGTTTCTCTGTGTAGCCCTGGCTGTCCTGGACTCTCACTCTGTAGACCAGGCTGGTCTCAACCCCACAGAGATCCACCTGCGTCTGCATCTCAAGTACTGGGATTACAGATGTGCACCACCACTGCCTGGCTCTGAAGCTACATTTTAAACTTGTTAGGTTTTGTTTTTTTAATTGTAAGAAGGGGGGAACCTTCTCCCTGCATACTTGCTAGATTATTCTCTTCTTAAGCTCCCTCACCTCCAATGTTTCCCCCTTATGTGACACTTCCTTACCAACTCTGCACGCTGGGATCAGCCATCCCAGTCCTTGCCTGGGTCCAGGCTTGGCCCCAGGTGTCCACAGTAACATCAGAAGGTAGGTGCTGTTCACCTTCAACTCTTGAAACTGTGCACCTGTCGCATGATCTCAGGCCCAAGGCGTGCTTTGAACGAGCTCTCATTTCTCCAGGCTTCATACCTATTGCACACTTTTCACAATTACTTATTGCTCCTATTATTGCTCACCGTGGTGTCAGGCAGGGTTCATAGAAGCTAAATAAATATTTACTAACCAAGACCTTACTACCCATCTCACAGGAGAGAAGTTCGTTTGGTATAAATAGATTCTTCCATTGAACATGAAAATCACATGCTAGGAGAAGAGATGGAAAAAGCTTATACTCTCATCTGAAGAACTCTATTAGGTAATAATTAGATTAGCAACCACCCGATTGCTACTGACCCACAGAAGGACTCATGTGCACAGTGGGGTAACAGGGACGATAGGGACACAGAAGCAGGGAGGTGGCTGTCTGGCATTCAGAAGCACAGTCTAAGGGTCTCAGAACAAGACCAGTAATAGGAGGTGGCACCTGACACAGAAAACCTGGGGAGGCCACACAACATTTCTCCCCCCCACCCCCGCGAATTTCCAGGGATCTATAAAACCTTAGAACACTATCAAGTGGTCTAGCCTGGTCTCCTTCAGCCTCCATAACTCTATTAAGCACAGTGTTGTTATCTCTGTTCCTAAAGATGGAAGAACGGGAGTTTAAATAAACAAAAGCTTGCTTGTGACATACACCTAGGAGTGGGTTCAAAGCTACATACACCGTGGCTGTGCTATGGTTGCTGCTTTCCAGCCAGATAGGGAATGACACCTTTCTAAGAAGGTGACTTACCAGCACAATAAAACCATATTAATAGCCACATGTGTAGGCTACAAAATAAAAGATAAACATACATATTTAGAAAGCCTCCAAATCCCAAGCTGGTCACCCCCAGAGCGGACCTAATGTCTGGCTCAAGCTACACCCAGTAAACTTATAATGTAGATCTCCAGCAAAGTAAAGGTTTAAAGGTAAGCTAAGGAGCCTGAAAAGCGCTTGCCACTGCTGTTTAAGCATACTCTCTGTCTCTGAAAACAATTTATTACTTCTTGCTTGCTATATAACTCAGGCTGGTTGGCCTTGAACTAGGTTGCCCAGGCGGGACTCAAGCTCACAGTCCTCTGCTTCAGCCTCCCAAATCCTGGGTGTATAGGTATGCACCCCCATAGCAAACTAAACTTTTTTTTTTTTTTTTTTTTTTTTGGTTTTTTGAGACAGGGTTTCTCTGTGTAGCCTTGGCTGTCCTGGACTTTGTAGACCAGGCTGGCCTCGAACTCACAGCGATCCACCTGCCTCTGCCTCTGCCTCCCGAGTGCTGGGTTTAAAGGCATGCGCCACCATACCCGGCTAAAATTCTTAATTCTTTAACTCTGAAGTTAATATTTAAACTTAAAAAAAATCATATTTATTATAACTTCTCATCCACATTTGTGTGTATTCATCACACAAACAGGTGCCGCCACCCCCACCACTACCCCATTTCTTCAGCCATCATGGCCTGGACCAAACTCTCCTTGGCCTAATTGTCATAGGCCTGTGAACTAAATATAGTAACATAGATAAGAACTTGGTCTTGAATTTCATGACAAGAGCTTCATTAGTATCCCTTTTTAACATTTACCTTTATTTTGATGTGTCTGAGTGCGTGTATATGTCTGTGTAGCATATTCATGCAGTGCCCACAGAGGCAAGAAGAGAGTGCCAGATCCCCCTGGAACTGGAATTACAGACCGTTGTAAGCTGCCCTGTGGGGGTTGGGACTCAAACTCAGGTCTTCTGGAAGAGCAGTCAGCGGTCTTAACCACTGTGGCATCTCTCCAGCCCTTCATTAATATAACTCTGAAAACTATATTCTTCAAGTCACATGAGCCTGTTTGGGTGCGCCCATAATCTAGGCATTCTGTTTCTACAACTGCACTGAGCAATGCACTGGACAAGAAATGGCTTATTGAAATGTGAGCCCTCCGATTCCAGGAGTCCAAGGTCACAGCTTGGAAAGTGAAGAGACCCTCTTACTATGTGTCACTATGATCTCCAGTGCCCTAACAATCCAGCAGCCTGGCCTTAAGACCACCCACAGAGTCATCCTTTCTGTGGTTTCCCTCTATTTTATCTCCTTTTTGAGCCTTACAAAAGTTCTAGAAAAGGGGGCTTTAAGTAGACTCTCCATGCTTGCAAATAAGGAAACAGACACAAAAGGCTTCTATGGCATACTGAAAATGACCTATAGAGGAAATACAAACAAACTCTGCCTCTGGAAGATAATCAATACCATGGAATTAGTTGCTTCAAAACAGTTCTGAGAGGAGATCTCTGTGCTGGTGTACTGCTTCCTAGCACACAGGACATCCTGGGTTATGCCCAGGCCTGCATAAACAGGTGGGCCTGGTGGCGTAAGACTATAATCCCAGGACTTGAGAGGCAGAGGGAGGAGGATCATGACTACACACAGCTTGTTACCCACCACCCATCGATTGATTTGTTGTTTTTAGTTCTTGAGTCTCTAATACTAAGTTATAGAATGTGTATTTTATCCCAACCAAGAAAAAAAAAATATTAGAAAAATGAAAGTGGTCGGTCGGTGGTGATGCACGCCTTTAGCCCCAGCACTTGGGAGGCAGAGGCAGGCAGATCTCTGTGAGTTCGAGGCCAGCCTGGTCTACAAATTGCGTCCAAGACAGTGAAGGCTACACAGAGATACCCTGTCTCAAAAAGAAGAAGAAGAAGAGGAGGAGGAGGAGGAGGAGGGGGAGGTGGAGGAGGAGGAGGAGGAGGAGGAGGAGGAAGAGGAGGAGGAGGAGAAGGAGGAGGAAGAGGAGAACAAAAAGGAAAGTGTATTCTTAAAAGAAGTCATTCTTGTTTATCATTCCAGCTATCACCTCGAATTCTCTATCAGCTGGATCACACAAGCCCTCAGATATTCTGGAAAGGAGGAAGACACCACTAACACTTTATGTCCTACTTGCCCCTTTACAGTGTGGGTTTATCCATTCAATGTGTATTTGTAGGCATCTGCCTTACAGCCAGTATGGCCCTGAACTGGATGTTTGGAACTCAAAGGCACCAACTAGGAAACAGTAGCTGCTCCCAGTACCTGCCCGCTTCCACACGCTTCCACACGCTTCCACACTGGGTGTCTTCCGTGTGGCCGCCTCTGGTCCTAGACCTACCCATGATTCAGGACAGCAGAAGCTTCCAGGACACTCCCGCTGCCTTATGGCCAGCATCCAACTCAACTAGCGAATGCCTGGACCTAACCCTTCATTATAAATATTTTATCACTCTCTAGACAATGAAGTGAGCAAAACAGATAAGGGCCCTACCCTTTGGTCTGGAATGAGGTAATACACAAGTGAACGCAGGAGCACATAAGGTAACTTCAAAGACTGGATGCCGGCAAGAAAATAAAATAACGAAGAGCTAGCTAGGAGGCGAACAAGGCGGGCAGGGCAGAGTCTGGGGGGGCAGGGGGGGAAGGCTCTCCAAGATGGGTCCAGAGGCGGAGGCCAGGGGGTGCGGCTGGCAGGCATGCAAAGGTCTGAAGTAAGAAGGTTCTAGATAAAGAGAGCCGAACTATCTGCTTCTGGTGAGAAAAGGCTATTTTCAGTTAGAAGGCCAGCAGCCAGCATGGATGGGACATCAGTGAGCACAGAGATCACTAGGCTACACGGGTCCCAATCAGAAAGATCCGATGCTGCTAAAAATAGTCAGCCGCCAGATTCAAACCAGGGGTCATGATATGATCTCATTTTTGCTGTTTGTTTTTTTTAAAGACCACACTGACAACTGCCAGGAATGTGAATTCAAAGGAAAACAAGAATACAAAAAAAGAAAGCAGAGGGGACAAATGCATGAATCTAAGGAAGTAATCAAAGGAAAAACAGGGCTGTGGCTTGGCCTAGGTAACAGCATTGAATGAAAAGGTGCATTCTGGTTCGATATGTGTTGCAGGAGTTAGAGCCAGTAACGCTTCTGATTAAGTGGGATGTGTAATGGGGGCACTAAGAAAGCAAAATGACTACTCACTTGTGATTTGGTTCATCAACAGTAAGAGTTAAGTTTTCTGAAGGGGATGGTTACTGAGGAAATAAATCCTGTTTGGGATAGGAGGAGAAAGGTATGTCTTGTCACAATGAATTTGTGACAATTTAGATATATAATATGGTGCTAGCCAACAGACAATTCGATGTTTGACCTTCATAACAATTTTGCACAGTAGGCAGGGCTGCCCTGGTACTATCCCAAATTTTATCAGTGAGAAAGCCAAAACTCAGAAGACTTGTCTCAAGGCATGAGCCAGTGCCTCCTGAGCATGGCTGATGGCACATTTAAAAAGGGATTCATCAGCTGGGTAGTGGTGGTGCACGCCTTTAATCCGAGGAGTTGGGAGGCAGAGTCCGAAGCCAGCAGGCAGGAAGCTCTCTATGAGTTCAAGGCCAGCCTGGTCTACAGAGCTATCTCCAGGACAGCCAGGGCTACACAGAGAAACCCTGTCTTGAAAAAGCAGAGAGAGAGAGAGAGAGAGGAGAGAGAGAGAGAGAGAGAGAGAGAGAGAGAGAGAGAGAGAGAGAGAGAGAGAGAGAGAGAGAGAGAGAGAGAGAGAGAGAGAGAGAGAGAGAGAGAGGGAGGGAGGGAGAATTGTTTATTGTTTTCACTCTCAGGGACAATTCTTTGATAAAACACATATACCTGTTTTGTCTCATGGGTTACATGGCTGCTCCCAGGTTAGAGACCTTTTCATACATGGAGAAGATTTGTTCATAAGATTGAGACTTACCCACCTAGCAACATTTAACACATAAGAATACTAACTGACTATGTATAGGTCCTATTACTATCTTAGAATGTGTCAACAATTTAAGTGCATAAAGATACAAGGGAAAAAAAGGCATGAATGTCTCTTTAAAAATGACCACAATCCTGAATGTCATTTTTATATAACAGTTTTGAAAAGGGCTTTTCTAAGGAGCACATTTACAAAATCAGAAAGGTCAGCTGGGAAATGGCCCATTCAAGGGTAATTGCTTTACACCCAGGACTGTGACTAGGTGTAAGACAAGCCTGTGCTATGGTCAGCACTTCTCCTACCAGGCCAGACCTGCCCTTTCCCGCTGAGTTGCTTTAAAGTGACAGAAGAGCCCATATTTTGTTTTATCTCAGGGTATTTTCTTGTGAGCCCAAGGCATGTGTAACAGCTAAACTTTATTTCAGAATTCTAGTGGTAACTGGTAAAATGAAAGCGTGATCTAAACAAAACTGGAGTGGCAGGTAGGAAGGTAGGAGGAAGGGAGGGAGGAGGAAGAAGATGGGGAGGGAGGAGGAAGAGATAAAGAGAGAGGAAAGGAGAAAGAGATAAAGAGAGGAAGGGAGGTGGGGTGGGGGATGGGTGACCTGACAGAGGTCCTTCATGACAAAGGACTTAGTCACAAAACATCAGGAAGCCCCATTGGAAAGACATGCTTGGTCGATGGCATGAGTCAAGAGACTAGCACAGGCTCTCCATATTTAATCATGCTGTCAGTCAAGCTACTATCAGTTCTCAGCGTAAGGTAAAAAATAGTATGCCCGCTTAATCAGCAACTAGCACTTCACATCAGCCCTTCCCGCCAGCAGCTGCCTTTTCTTGTATGCTCTTAAAAGAAAAGCCATAGCCTGCCTGCACCCACCATTAATTCTAGTCTCCTAAGACCTAGAAGGAAAGTTGGGGTGGGGGGGGGGGTATCATAGTATCCAACCCACCCATTTTACAACAAGGGAAATAAATAAAGCTAAGAGAAAGCAGGTGACCTGACCCCTTCAGTACAAAGCCCTTTCAGGGTGAAAAGGCTGGGTTTTATTGATTGTTGGCCTCTACTCCTTATACTCCACTGTGTTGTCTATAGAACAAGAAAGAAAACGGGGCCACAAGGACGGCTCCAGGCTTTAAAGAAGTGAACGTAACTAAGCAGCTAAGCTCCAGAAGCAAGGCCCAGGCTTACAGTGTGACTATCAGCTTGTCCTCTTCCCTGCCTGCAGTCTGATGGCCTGCCAGCAATACCGCTCCCCCTCCCCACCCTGGGAAATTTGGGGTTGGTAAGGCAGAGTGTGGTGCCTTCCATCAAGGTTTGCAAATAAGACCTGGAAAGGTCACACAGCAGCAAGCTTCAGGCTTCAGAGACACCCTGGCCTTTCCTGTGGATGGGGAGAAATGTCAACACCCTCCCTTGCCTGTCAATCAGCACATTCCTACATAGGCATCGCACACAGCTCTGAAGAGCTGCTAGGCCAGGTTACATGTACATTTTAGCCCTGATGACTTTTGTCTTCTTTTGGCACAGTCCCAGTAAAACCAGCAATTTCCAGAAACTGTGGCCTGCTCATATAGAACTTGTACAGACACATTTGTGCCTTCAGAGAACAAAACTACTCAAATTTACTTTTGTAAAGATCATAATGAGTGATTAGGGAGGTTATAATGTTTGCATGATTCATATTCCATTTTTTCTATGGCAAACATGTGTATAGCTGAATGCATGGATTGATTTTTTTTTTTTTAAATCAACAATAATAATCCTCTCCTTTGCTGTCTAGAGCATCCTGTCTCCCCCTTACCCCCATAGAAAAAGCACCTTAGCAGGCTTGAGATTTTCCATCATATTATATTTCATTCATACACATACCTGTTCCCTTGGGTATGTTCTGGCTTGGTATAGATGCTCTTTGCACTAAAATGCTGAGAACAGTAGAATCTGATTCTGCATCATCAATTCCAAGAGTCTCTCACTAACAATCCAAAAATAAATCTACATCTAGACGAGATGGCTCAGGCATGAAATCCTCACACTAAAGAGGCTGAGACAAGAAATGTATCTCAAATTTAAGACCAGCCATAGAGACGACTCTGCCTCAGAGCAATCCAGCAGTAATAATACTAACAACAACAACAACAACAACAACAACAACAACAATAATAATAATAATAATAATAATAATAATTAAATACTTCATTGATGTTAGCCCACTGTCTATTCCCAATCAGTTCCCAACCTGCTAATAACGTACCCCTCCTGGCCCAGTGGAATGCGCCCTGAGATCTGATAGTGTTAGCTGGAGACTTAACAGTGTTAGCACTCCACCATCTTGATCACAAAAAAATAACCACACATAATGTACTTACAGCATAAGCACCTATCAAGAATGCTGCGTTTGCTCTTTTCCTCTGGTCAAAACAGGTGTAGTGCACTATCTTCTTTCTTGATAAACTGTATGACTAAAAGGAAAGAACAGTGTTACCACAGGCAAACAGGCAGGACCGTCACCAAGTGTCGCAGTTCTTACAATGTAACACCTTTCAAGGCTAGCCTCCATGGTATTCAGACATGAGTGTTTGGAGCAAAGGGGGCCCTACTCAACATCTTGGGGTGGGGAAGGGCTACTAGCTCCCTTTTTTTTTTTTTTTTTTTTTTTTGCAGCCACCTGAACCTAAGAACTGACAATTTAACAAACATGGATGTCTGAGAATGAAAGTAACTAAATCATTCATTCTCCAATTGTGTGAACAAATTTTGATCATTTATTCTTGATCCTGCAAATTTGATTTAGCCACCCTTTTTTATTCTCAGCTTGACACTTTGGCTCCAAGAGATGGTGATGTACCTTTCATATCTTACAGTGTAAGATATGCCAACCATCCTATTGTGCTTTCCAAAACTTTGATTTTCAAAGACTAATGTTAAAATCTTCTTTCTACTGCATATTCTAATGTCTCCCTTTTAATTAACTTAAAGAAAAGGATTAGTGGAAGAAAAAGGAACCATCAAAAGGACATCAGCGAGCATCATAATTCAACAGCCATATATTAAATCCACGAACTCAATCATTAAGCACTTGCTATATGCCAGGCAATACGCAACATGCTCAGCTATTGAAGTGAATCCAAAATAAAGGCAAATGGTTTGTTAAATACATGCTAAACATGAAAACTAATAATTAGATATGCTAAATTAAAGCAAATTATTAGTCACAATTCAAATCTAAAAAACATGGATATGGCTGAATTAAATCTACACAATTTCCTTGGGTTGCCTGACTATTATGGTATAGTGACAAATGGCTATTTAAATGTAGGCACATAAGATCATTTCTATAGTTCAGTAAATACAAGCACAAAAAAAATGCCTTTAATATTGCCTGTAAATTCATACTGGAAATTTAAGTGGATTATTATACCCATGACACTGAACACAGGCAACAAAAGAATCCACTACCATGTTACTTTCTACAAGGAAAAGAAAGCAAAATCTAAGAGCCAAGGTGCATTGTTTTAGCATAATGCATGAAAGCAGGTAGATACATGTATACCTGCTAAAGGCCAAGAGACATTCAGTGTCCTTTAGACACGAATAACTGCAAATCACATTTTCTGAAAACAATGATGTCCTTGTTAATTGAACTTTTGAAAGTTGGTGTCTAAATCATGACAATCTAATTATCGATGGCTTTTTTTTCATATGAGGCAAAGAGGAAAAACCTAGTTGTGTTTAATTCAATTTCATTAAGTGTATATACTGAAATTATTCTAAAAACTTCGAGGCTATCATCAATGGTGTTTACACATGGCTTCTTGCTCTCTCGATTTTGAATTCCTGAGTCCCTGGACTTTTTTTTTTTTTTTTTTTTTTTTTTTTTTACTATTTGTCGATTAATTTATTTGCCACATATTGCTCTTTACCAATAAGGTAGGGATAATCATCTTATTTTGTTCTGTTTCAAACAAGGTCTCACTATGTAGCCTTGGCTGGTCTGGAACTTGCTATGTAGAACAGGCTGGCCTCGAACTCACAGAGATCCACCTGCCTCTGCCCCCTGGGTGCTGTGCTCTCCCTCCATAAGTTATGATTGATTAGCAAAGAGTAGTGGAGGGTCTTTAACATGTCCCTGGTCTCTGAGTTTCACTCTCTAAAGACTGCCTTACACAAGTGAGGCTTTGCACATGGGTCGAACTGTGCACAGGACTGAGCAGCTCCCAGCTTTCCACTCCTGTGTGGCCAGTGTCCCTAAACCATTATGAGGAGGAAGCTGGCCACAGTGTATGCTGAAGCCCAGGTCCTTTTTCTGATACTTGTCTAGAGAGCACCAACACTACGGTTTCAGAGTGTGAAATTAAATCTACTTCTCATACCGCTCTTCCCGTGTTATGAATGTACATCTCTCGGTCGAGGTTGGTGTCTTTGTTTATTTGTCTGGTTTTGTTTTTGCTTTCTTTCTTTTAAACGGGGCCTCAAGTAAGCCAGACTGGCCTTGAACTTACTTAGCTGTCAAGGCTGACCTTGAACTCCTGTCCCTCCTACCTCCACTTCCAAGTGCTCGGATCATGTCATGCCCAGCTGCATGGTTCTGTTGGTTTATTCTGGGCTTGGGGTAAGATGTTTTTAATTTCTATGGTTTCTTGTTCTTGCCCTATTTCCCTTTCTCTGTCTAAATTATATGGGATAAAAATCTACCTTGAGATGGAACCATGGAGCTGAAGGACAGCGCTCTGAGAAAGATTTTCTTATCACTGTGTATCTACCTATAAGCACTTTTTAAAGTAAAGATAACACAAGTTGAATTTTTTGTAAAAAAAAAATAAAAAACTTACAATTTCTTAAATTTTACAAACTATCAAAAATTACAAAAGATAGTAAATCTTCACAAAAATCTATCTAGAAATTTTGGCTACTTTATTAGTGCATGGGGTAGGGGGTGTCCATCACAGCCCACATGCAGAACAGGCTTAAACTCACAGAGATTCACCTGTCTCTGCCTCTGCCTCCTGAGTGCTGACACAGGGAGGTCCGAGGACAACTGTACAGTCTGTTCTTGCCTTCCACCATATTAAACCTGGGTCTCTTTTATTGTTTCTGCTAATGTGCTATGTACTCCAGGCTACTAGGCAATTGCCCTGTCACCACTTCCCGTCTCACTAAGGAATGCTGAGATGACAGATACATGCCACCACATCCAGCTCTTTACACACTTGGGTCATCGGGCTTGTCAAGTTGGCTGAGCCACCACCTCAGCCCTAGAAATTTTAACTATTTCAAAGGATTTCCCACAGAAAGCTGCCAAGGGAAGCAGACTTGTGTCTGTTGTAAGCTTACAGCCGACTTAGAGGGAGACACTTGGGGGCACCTCTCCTACTTAGATGCTTTTAGACTTTCAGAGTGTAGGTCGCCAAAGCTCTACAGCTGAGAAATGGTTTCCAAGTTGTGAAACCTGGCCACTGTCCCTCAGGTCAGACCACAGGGAGTGGAGTTCTTGGCCAAGGAGTCAAAACCAACTCAAAGTTGAATGTCAGCAGAGGAGAGCCTTGTAAACTGCAGGCTTGTCTAACGCCCCCTTCAGCTCTGCCATGCTCCCTCCTATAGCTACCCTGACTTACAATGGCTGGCCACCAGTGCCAATTTCCCCCAGGGAGACATCCTATCGCTGTAGTAAAAAGCACTGGGGATAAGAAAACATTTTGTCAGCTATTTAGCTAATGTTTTTATGTGATTGGAGTGATTTTTTTTAAAAATCTTCAATGTTTTCCCTTTCAAATATGAAAAGAAAAACACCATTTCAATAAACACAAACACACACACACACACACACACACACACACACACACACACACACACCTGCCATGTATTGCAATCCAAGAACATTAAACCACCACGGTCCAATGGGAACATATCCACACATCTCTCAAGGCCTTTCATGAATATGACGCCACACATGGACAGAAGCAAGAGTCCTGTAGGAGACAAAGCCCCAGACATATCTGCTAGGGAGCTTCATCCTGCATGTGAGCAGCACTGGTCCCCACACTGGGGCCCACGATGAGTTCAAAAGAACAAAGAGAGCTGTGTGGCAACGTTTGCCTCTCCACTCTTCCAACAGCCCTTCACATTCTTGCCACCATGACCTCCCCGCCATGGCGGACTGTGCCCTCAGACTGAGTCAAAGCAAACCCTTCCTGAAGTTGTCTCTGCTAAGAATTTTGTCACAGCAACAATAAGTTCATAAAACCTTATCTTTCAGGGAGAGACCAAGTTTAGGGACAGCAGGATTCTTTACAAACAAGCCCACTGACATCTTCTGAGTTTCTGCCTTAAGCCCAGGGGACAGCCTCAGGCCTCTGGCCCATCTCCTCTACAGTCTCCTAGGTAGACCTGGCTCTTCAAGGAGAACATTTACAAAGTCATGGTCCTTTATCTGGCGTCCCCCATTCTTAGAGATTCTTTATATGAGATGCTGAGAGAGCACAAAACAAAACAAAACACTGCACAACAACAAAGCAAATGTAAACACAGATCAGGTCAAGGTCAAGCCAGTCTTAAACACAAAAAGGAAGATGTGTCCAAAGGAAGCCCTCTACCCGACTAGTCTGTGCATGACCATGACAAAGCACACTCGCTAGCCACTACCCATCTATATATTTTAGATTCCTATCTCGAAACTGACAAGAGCAGCCTCCTGAACCTTCTCAAGCTAAGTAGACAGCCAGTCCTAGCAGCTAATATCTGTTGGCCAATCACTTTATGTCATCATTTCCCAAAGTCCCAGGAGTGATTCCAGAGGGGTCCGGCTTAATGGCACGCAGAGTGCTTCTCAAAGCAGAGGTCCCACACAAGGCTGAAATATACTAAGCATGCTACATTTCACCAGAACATAAGCCAGCTACCAGGAAAGGCATGCTGCAAACACTTATACAGACAAGTGTGGGAGGCAGGAGGAATCCAGAACTCTCTCGCTGAGCCTGATAATCGGTGTAAACCTCAATTATGGGGGCATAAAAAGTTTTGTGTGGCTCAGAACTCATTAAATAAGTCTTGGGCTGAAAAGGTCAGCAGTATGACATTTTTTCAAAAATTAAAAAATAAAGTAAAACAAGTTCAAACTTAAACTCCATTATATTTTATTATTATATTGCTGTATTCTGTTGCATGCTTGCTAAGGGCCAATACAGAAAACCCTGGAGAGCTCAGCACGCCCTGGCTACTTGGCCCACCTAGAGTTTCTGGCTCAGTGGAACAGAGCCTGGGAAATACACTGGTGTAAATTTATTGGTAAATTCTGGAAGAAAGTTACATGCAAATATGATGCCCCTTCTCCTCACCCCACCCTTTTAAAATGCTGTGATCCTTAAACATCATGCACTTAGCCAGACTGTCTCCTGAAAAAAAAATTAAAGTCCCTTGTGAAAGAATTCTAAATCATGCTATGTACCTTTTAAAAGCACATTACACAAAAACATTTCTACTGACTCTTAAGAAACCTTTGTCACAATAAACAAATGCACCCATTACAGGAAATGACACCTCAGAAACAAGGGCTTTCAATGGTCCTTCAGCAGAGTCATTCCAGAAGCGCAAAACGTAGATACTCTCAGAGTCCTAGAACTTGGAGTGGACCAAGTGACAAATGACAAAAGAAGTTCCTTTCAAAGCACATAACTCAACCCTGCTGTTTCCATGCAAGACTTGGGCATAGCACTGTCAGATCTTTCCATGTTTGAAAGAAGCCAAAATCCAAAATTCCATGGACATTTTCATATGTCATAGATGCTGACCATAAAGTTAAGGGTTTTGTTTTTAACAGACTCATTGTGTATCGCTGGAACTTGTTATGTAAACCAGGCTGGCCTTGAACACACAGAGGGATACCCCCTACCTCTGCCTCTCAAGTGCTGAGATTAACAGTGCACACCACAAATTTAACATTCTCTTTTTTTTTTTTTTTTTGTAAAGAATGTATCCATCACAGTGCATGTCTGTAGACAGAGCGCCAACCACTTTGCTGTACCTGGTTACCAGGCTGAAGAAATCCCAACACTCCGATCAGCATGTGCTGAGCAGCTGTTCCGTGGACACTTTATGAGGGGACCCTGTCTCTAGTCGATGTGTGATCTCAAGTTAATGAATACCCGATTCAAAATATTGGCTAAGGCTTCTTGCAAACAATGGAACAGCTACACGGGGATGCGATCGCAGGACACATGTTATAGACAATGACTGTTTCGTTTAACAAGCTAAAGAGACACTCAACAGAATGGCATCTCTCGACTTACACAGCCGAATCTAGAGAGGCTTGCAGACCTGCTTTGCTTACCTGAGAATCAGAGTTTTATGAGTCACATAGGTCACAGTAAGTATGTAGCGTATCATCAAATATATTTCATGGTCCTTGTCAAGCAGGCGAAGTGACCGCCGTGACAGGCCGATATGAAGATCAAGGGAATGACGCCACATACACATTTTCTGTCTTTGAATGAAAAGCTACGTGAAAGGTTGCGTTTGGATATAGAAACTTTGTAAGACCAACAAGCCACGGAAGCTCGGAGGTAGGAGAAAATGAAGGCATGCTAACATGGAAAATCGCACAGAGCAACCTTGCATGACAATGACATACAGAGAGCATGCACTTGTTCCGTTTAGATCAGGAAACCACAAACCATTTAACCATCCAGCAGCAAAATGGGATGCAAGCAAGCACAAAACTTACAAGAAACAGAGTTAATGGGCCACATAAGGGCGCACTGGTTTTTAAAGTAGCCTTTCGATAAAGTTGCTGGCCGTGCCAGAAGTAAACTCTTTGAGTCATTTGGTCTGACTAAGCTATGTGAATCAGTCTGACTGGGGTAAGGAAGATACTGATACAGCAGATTAATATGCTTCTTGATAAGAAATACAGCCCATGCATATCTTTGAGCAAGCGAGTATTGCCGGTGTCAGACAAAGGCGATCACAGCGCAGGGACCATGGTGGCCAAGGCATCGCTCTCTTACTGGTCACTAGGTTAGCCCAGTGATGGCCACAGCCATGAGCACCTGGACAGCCATCAGAGGTCACTGCCAAAGCACTAAAGTGAGCAGGTCTTCCAGGGAGCAGCCAGGACTCTCCGTGTTTACCTCCAGATTTCTCAGGAAAGGGACTTTCTTGAACATTTTCTTTGGCTGCACAAAATAAAATACGGTTCACGTTTTGCTTGGAGCTAAGATGAAGAAAACAGGCTGAAATGTTTATTTTGAAAGAAAACAGGTGCTTCTTTATGGTCTATTTTTGTTTCAAACCCAGTAGATTGCATTAGTAAATGGCACGTTTGGTCAAAAAACAATCACTCACAAATTCGCTTCTCAGTAGGCAGAAGGCAAGATAAGGAGTTCAAGACCATCCTCAGCTGTACAGTAAACTCCAGGCCAGCCTAGTTACTTGAGTATGCGTGCATGTGTGTTTGAGCATTCTAGTCACACAGTTGAAGTCATTTGAGAATTATCTCATCAGGGCCTTCCAGCCTGAGGACTTCTGAAAGCACACAAAGCACTCATCCATGCCTTGCCTTACAAGCTCTAAATGTGCTTTAGTGCCTTGAGTCACAAAAACCCACTACCTCTTTAAACTACATGAACTGTCTCCAGAATGTAGCTCGCTTTTTTTTCCCCCTCCCCTGCCCCATCCACCTGAAACAGAAGAATACTGCTGAAGAGATCTCAATGTGGTTCTGTCGTTATAGAAAGGGGGCGCCCGCCTATCATTACATCAAAAGAGTTCTTGTGTGTAACCACCTGAGAACATGGCAGCTGCCTGGGTTCCAAGATAGAATTACTGCCCTGATCCATTCAGTAACAAGGGCATTCCCAGAACCCAGCCCCTGCCAGGCCTCTCGGTGCTTTAATACAATCCTTTCTTCCAGGATGGCCGCTCTTCTTGCGCTTTTATCCTGGAGAGGTAATGGGGATGCTTTGCAAATGTCTCTGGATGTTCTTTGAATCTTTTCAAAATGGTCCAAGATTACTGTAATTGTCCTGTTGATTCACAGCAGCAGCTGTTGTGCTTTGTTTTTTAAGTTGCTGCCCTAGAAAACGTCTCTTTTCTTCTAATTTTTTTTAACCCCAGCAGAGAGTTTCTGTCTCTCTGAGGAAAAGCAAAATCAGCCACTAATAATGCCCTGACTCCGTTAAGAAAAGCTTGTCCAGTCGTATTACTTTTATTAAATCTTCGGGCTTTTCAATTAGCTTTGATTTTTTTTTAACTGATTAAATTATGAGAAAGTGTTGTCTATTTTTTTTAATTAACTGCCAATTTTGTCTCTGCTAACACAGTCTTGAAGCATTTATATTGCAATTCAGTGTTCTTAGCATTGTCTGAGCCAAGAATACCTCTGAGAACTAATAAAGAGCAGTGAATCTTCCCAGAAGGAAAATGTTAAGTACACACCAAAGTGTACATGTAATTTCAGGGTTTATAGATGCCTTGAAATACCAGGTTGACTATGCCAGCCCTCATCTATCAATCACTGATGACGCTTGCCACTAAACAGCACACCCACTTGCTCAGTTGCTCTCACGCCAGGAACTCTCTCTGTTTTGGTTGCTGCTTCCTCACAGTAAGAATTGGTCAGAAAAGCCGGGCGTGGTGGCTCATGCCTTTAATCCCAGCAATCAGGAGGCAGAGGCAGGTGGATCGCTGTGAGTTCGAGGCCAGCCTAGTCTACAAAGTGAGTCCAGGATGGCCAAGGCTACACAGAGAAACCCTGTCTTGAAAAACCAAAAAAAAAGAATTGGTCAGAAAGAACAAACGCTAACCTACGATTGCGCAACGCCTTAGTAACGCTCTGTTAAACCGCTTAAAACGAGCAGATGTTTTTGTTGGTGGTAGGCATACTAGTTTTTGTTTAGGGCACTTTGAGCAAATATTTACAGGATAATTTTCCATTCTGGCCAACATAATTAAAACTAAAGTCACTAGGAATCAAATGTGCATGGACAAGTCAATAAATCATCATCATCTCAGAGCACTGACCTGAAAAAAAACCTACATTATTTAAGAAATGAGAAACTTGGGGATTGGAATAGAATTCACAGGGGGAGAGGAGGAAATCTACATACCTCAGGCATGAAAGTAGGAAGGGAAAAAAAATCATAAAATTTTAACTTGAAGGAATAAAAAATTTTAAACTAGAAAACATGTGCCTAAAGTATAATGTTAAAAAATAATAATAAAAGTGTGAATGTTAAAAAAAAAAAAAAAAAAAAAAAAGAAATCACAAAAGAAGAATTCTAACAGGAAGCTATCGGTTAAAATAATACTATAAAGGAGGACAGTGAGATAGCTCAGCCGTTAAATGTACTGGCCACTCGGCCTGACAACCCATGTTTCATCCCCAGGATGCACATAATGGAAAAAGAGACTAACTTCTGTAAGGTGTCCTCTGACCTCCACATACACGTCACAGCAAGCATAACACACACACACACACACACACACACACACACACACACACACACACGCACGCACA
This sequence comes from Acomys russatus, assembly GCF_903995435.1. Taxonomy (NCBI): domain Eukaryota; kingdom Metazoa; phylum Chordata; class Mammalia; order Rodentia; family Muridae; genus Acomys; species Acomys russatus. The sequence continues at coordinate 18,344,037 of NC_067159.1, forward strand.
TGCACGCACATGCACACGCACACACACACTCGGAATTAAGCCAGAGGGACGTGGCATTCAGTCATCCAGGCCATGGTGACAAGTTGAACATATGAGATGGATAAAGTACAAGGCTCAGTCTGGCCCTGCGCATAGATCACTTCCCCCTGGCTGGGGCAGCCTTGTCAGGCCACAGAGGAAGAGGATGCGGGCAGAGCAGATGAGACTTGATAGGTTGAGGTCAGATGTTAGGGGAGAAGGGCTCCCCCTTTCCGAGGATTAAGCGAGGAAAGGGAGAGAGGGTATGAGGGAGGGAGGGTGGGATCCGGAATGCGATGAGGGAGGGTGCTCCAATCGGGATATAAAGTGAACAAATTAAAAATAAAAATATAAAAGAAAGGGCGTTTAGTAAAAGACTATCAGGCAGTTCAGAGAGACTCTAGGAGGTCTAGAGAAACCAGTTTGGAAAGTAGTGCCATCAATAGATCCTGATGCTGGAGGAGAGAAAAGCAAGGATGTTAACAATGATATTATTTCCCACACCCATCTTGTATGTTATAATACAAGACCACAGTCTGAATCATGTAAGAAGGGATAATTAGCTGTGTGTTTGCTACTCAACTTGTACTCGTTGAATAAATATTAAACTTTGAATATGGGGGGAAAAAAGTGCAAGGCTCGGGGTGGCAAGAGTCCTGAGGTTCCCAGTAAATCAGTACATGGAACCATCCACAGGAGGTAGAGCCAGCAAGTTGCCATGGCCCCAGCCAAGATGAAGAACCGTGGATACCAAAGGAGACGCTTCGGTCAGGTGCCAAGGCTCTGAGAGGATAGAGAGACTGCAAGTACAGAGATGTTGCTGGCAGGGTGAGAGAGAGAATGTGGCTGTGAGGCATGTGTGGCAGGGAGAGCAGGGAGTCGGGTTCCTGAAGAGGACATAGCCAGGGTGGCAGCCACAGCCCCTGGTCAGGTAAGAAGGATGCTAAACCCAAAGTCCAGGGTACTCCCAAGGCAAAGCTATGGATGTGAACACTGACTCCCAGCTCCAACTTCACCTGTTGTGACACTGAGCAGGTCACACATCTCTCCCTGTGCTCTCTCTGTGTCTTGACAGCTGTCATTTACATTCCTAAATAGATACTGATTGGCTTTCCCCTTAGGGAAAGGACAGCACTCAGGTTAAAGCAGGTATCCAAAACCTTCCCATAAGATCTATTCTACTTCCTACCTGAACTTACAACTGTGACATTAGGAATGTGATTTGGCATAGTGGCTACATTTTTAAAATTTTGCAAAGCTCTTTCGCACATATCTTTTTTTTTTTTTTTTTTTTTTCCAACACATATCTTGAGCCAACCCTGACTCCATCCCAGGCAGCTCTAGAATTCTTAACACTTCTTTTTTCTTTCTCTTTTGGTATTTCTTTTTTGAGACAAGGTCTATTATGTAGCTCTGGGCACCCTGGAACTGACTCTGTAGACCAGATTGGCTTCGAACTCACCTGCCTCTGCCTCCTGAATGCTGGGATTAAAGGTGTGCACCACCATGCCCAGCTAGAATTCCTACTTCATAGATGAAGAAACAAATTCCACAGGTCTAAGGCAATTTGGGCTTTAATTGCTAACATAAATCTTTGTCTCCTGATAAAAATATTCTATTTGACATGGTCCACTGAAAGAGGCCAAAACTTAGTAACATTTGAGTATTGAGAAGTCAATCCTTCTGAAAGCTACAGAGTACCTATTGATTATATTAAAGCTAAGAACATTATTCCAGGATCTAGCTGATTACTGGACCACTGGAATGAACCAAGGGGGCTGCCGGAACTTGAATGAACTTTCATAATGATGTAAGGAAGTTTTGGACATGAAAAGATATTTAAACAAGTCTTTATATGTGCTCACCCAAGCTTATTAGGCACCAATCCATCTACATAAGTAGAATGCTCAGTGAGATGCATGATTTCATCTTCCCAATAAGGATTTCTTTCTCTCTGGTAACTCCAGATTATATTTAGGTCCCATACAGGTTACTTGTAATACACAGTTCATGCCAACTACAAGATAGTGTAACCAGGAAATGGGGCTTGAGAGACAAATTAGTGGGTAAGACCATTTGTTATACAGGTGTAAGGACCTGAGTTTGGATTCGTAGTACCCATGTAAAAGTGGGGGACAGGGAGGCTACACAGACTGGTGACCTCAGACCTGGAGGACAGAGAAAGGTTAGCCAGACTAGCCAAATGGTATGTTCCAGGTTCAATGAGAGACTGGTGGAGACTGATAGAGCAGGATACCCAAAGTCCACCTCTAGCCACCCACATATGTATGTATGTACCTACACAGAGAGAGAGAGAGAAAGGGAGAGAGAGACAGAGACAGAGACAGAGAAACAGAGAGAGAAAGAAACAGAGAGAGAGAAACAGAGAGACAGAGAGAAACAGAGAGACAGAAACAGAGGACAGGGAGACAGAGAAAGAGAGAGACACAGAGAGAGAGAGAGAGAGAGAGAGAGAGAGAGAGAGAGAGAGAGAGAGAGAGAGAGAGGAGAGAGATAGAGACAGAGACAGAGACAGACAGACAGACAGAGAGAGAGACAGAGACAGAGAGACAGAGAGCATGCGCACTAGAAAGTCTCTAGATCCTCCCAAGGAAAACATGAGGTTCAAACACTGACTAATGATCCTTCCATTATTAGTCCAGTCATGTAAAGTTCATTTTACACTAAATAGGTTATGATTTATTTCCATAGAATCATAAAAAAAAAATCTAATTTTCAAAACTACAGACAGTAGCATCTTGGCTCTTGTTTACCCTAAGTGAATTTACAAATTCATTTTCAAGTCAGATAACTCCTAAATGAGTTGGGTGTTATAGGTTTTTGTGTCATAAAATTGTTAACTGAGAAGTCATTGTATGACCTTATAATACACTGAGGTTGATGTCAAAAATCTGTAAATGTATAAAGTATACAATATATTATACAGAAAATGCTCGCCAGGCTATATTTATATCTACGTTCAACCAAAATCCAAAAGGTGGTCACTGAACAGTTATGTGTATAAGACACTGTAGTGTAGAACAGCCACACTTTATCCAACTTAGAAAATAAAGCACTAGGCATTTTAAGTCTGTGATCATCTTATAAGCACATATTGTGGTGTACCATTTTCCAAAACTGAAACATTCAAGGGATTCATTTAGAAATTGGAAAAAAATCTATAAATATTGGTTCTCATGTAGTAAACTTAATAACCCTAGTACTATAAATGGTACCTTTCTTTTTTTAATATATATTTTATTAATTTATTCATATTACATCTCACTTGTTAGCCCATCCCTTGTATCCTTCCATTCTTCCCACCCTCTCATTTTCCCCTTACTCCCCTCCCCTATGACTGTGACTGAGGGGGACCTCCTCCCCCTGTATATACTCATAGGGTATCAAGTCTCTTCTTGGTAGCCTGCTATCCTTCCTCTGAGTGTCACCAGGCCTCCCCATTCAGGGGACATGGTCAAATATGAGGCACCAGAGTTCGTGTGAAAGTCAGACCCCACTCTCCACTCAACTGTGGAGAATGTCCTGTCCATTGGCTAGATCTAGGTACGGGTTTGAAGTTTACTGCACATATTGTCCTTGGCTGGTGCCATAGTTTGAACAGGACTCCTGGGCCCAGATCTGCCCATCATAATGTTCTCAAGGAATATGCCCCATGAAAGTCTTCACTTACCAGGAAAGTGGGACAGAGGAGAGGACATCCTATTGGGACTCTAGGTGAGAGAAGCATGGGAGACTGGGGAAATAGATGAATCCAGAAGGTCCTAGAAACCTACAATGGTACCTTTCTTATACACTCAGAGTTCAAAAGGAAAAAGTCTACATGACAAAATCCCTACATACATACAGAAAATGAGAAGGATGTCATGTAAAATAAACACTGCAGGCTAACACTGAATGCGGCCCACAGTCTGTCACAGCAGGTAATTCTATCAGTGTTGATTCGTGGCTCTCACTTGGTTATTAACTCTGCAGAGATGACGTTCAGCAAATATGAAAATTTTTCCTTCTTGACCCAACAAAACCTGGTTATGCGCCTGATGAGACCCTTCGCCACCCTACTGCAGCATCCGCAGGCAGATCTGAGGGCTTTGCAAAATTATCCTATGAGGGGATCTGACAGACTCATTAACAACCTAAAAGACTGTGACCCGCTCTTAGATCACTGTTGCAATGACTTCATTCAGCTCATATTGCAGTTGGTTATCCTGAAGAAAGAAAGAGCTTAAACATGCCCTTTGTGGTACAACCAGGAGGATCGATTTCAACTCCTGGATGACCTCTCGAAAATGTCTAAAGATCAAAATCACCTGGTTAAACCATATGTGTGCAAAACGGTCCCACTGGGCAGGTTTTTCTGACTTAAACATTTTAATTCCAAAACACAAACACGTCTAGAATACTCACTTTTAGTTTCTTGTTTAGTTTACAGCAGTATCTGTACACCATTGCCAAGTTCAGAGGTCCAAAATCTGCATAGAAACTGAGATATATACATATATAAAATACCATTTAGGACAAGCACAGTGTTCATTAATATAGACGCTCACTTTTAATTTCATCTAATTTGTAATCACGCTTTAGTTATTGTCAATGATAGGTTCATTACATAAGTAGCTGGTCCATGCCAATCCAGGTAACTCAGGTCCACCCTGGCCATACCCTACACATGTCTAACGATTCTCTTAACGGAGAACTATTTGGGCACTTTTCAGGTTTAAGTCCTTTCAACTGCTTGATGTGCCATCTAGATGAAAGAATTGAAAAGCAACCAAGGGAATGAGGAATGCGAATTACCTAATGCGGAATCTACTCCTCCCTGCGTGTACGTCTTCACTGACTCCATCACAAAGCGTAGGAAATCTATCCTAATTGCACATCTTCCACCCAAACACCCTCACGTATCCTAAGTGCAGTGGTCCTTTTTCTCCTGTCCATTCTTAAACGTCCTGCACTGTAAGTCACTTTCCCCTACATCTCCGGAATACAGTCATCAACCTGAATGTAAATCTCTCTTATCCACTGGTGTCGTGACAGTGACCCAATGGGAAGGAAATGACAAGTCCATATAAACACATCCCTAACTACTACATTGGTTAGGGGAACACTATTGTTACAACCAAGATTTTCTTGTTTGTGGGTTTTTGAAAGCAGTGCTTTTTCGCCTTCGGCTTTCTGCTGGACCGACCTTCCAACAACCTCAAAGTCAGTGCGCCGACAAGCCAGCTTTCCTTTCAAAAAGGCCCTGAGCTCTCCTCAGTCGCTGAAGCATGAAACCTTCAAGCACAATACAGCAAAAAACACACATGAAATGAGCTACCACTCTCACACGCCCCTCCCCTTTCTGCTCCCACTGTAGCATCAGAAGCCATGCACCCCTCCATCCTAGCCACGTCGTCGTTGGACTTCTCAGGGTTCTTCCCAAGGACGGCTCATTTCATTGCACACATCAATCCTACGACGGCTCAAAAGTGCCAAGCGAGTGGCTCCACACCACTCACCGATGGTTCCGCCACCCAGCAGCCAAAGCGTAACACAGCAGCTCCCAGCTTCCAGGCTGACCTTGTCGGCTAACAGGGCCCCTTCAGGAATCTTCACTCCACAAGACACATCTACCCCTTCCCTAATGCAGCCCTCCGTCATCAGTCCTCTTCCCTAGAGCACTCACTTCTCTTGTCACTCTCCTCAGCTTCCTCAAGATGGCCTTAAAATGCAAACTCCACAACTTACCGTTTTCAGTGATTCTTTCAACAAAGTGCGCATAGCCACATATCATGGAGGATTTTACATGTAAATTCTGCCTAATCAACTGTAACTGGAGCTTCCTTACCACAAACCCTATTAACACCTTACATATTTGGAAGAATCTCCTAGATGCAATTCAACAACAAAAATGAGTCACCAGGCAGAAATGGCCATCAGTACTCTAAATTCAACTCAGTCTAGAGCAGAAATGCATTAAAAAAAACCATCAAGTTTGAAAAGAAAAAAGAAAACCATCTTCAAAACACCCTCTGAGGAAGACATCTATATTTTCTCTGCCACCTAAATTACATATGTCACTCCAACTACACGGCTGCCAATACCTACTGGCCTTAAGTAGGAATGTTTTGGAATTTATAGCACTAAATCTGGCTGACTTTGTACACAGGGTTCATGAAAAAAAAAAAAAGGCCCAAAAAAAGAAAGATCTAGTGAGTTGAAGTAGAAGTTCCTTATTCACTTCTAAAGTGCCCAGTGTGCCGTTAATTTATTTCCAAAGTTCCCGGTGTGGTGTGAGGCTATAAATATAAACAGGGTCCCTCTGAAAACCACTAGAGTCTGGGCTGAAGAAGTAGCTCAGTGGCACAGCACACACTTAGCATGCACACAGCTTAGGTTCAATCCCCAGCACCAGGGGTGGAAATGAGGACCATATATTAATAGATCCCTAAGTGCATTGGTTAGGGCAACACTATTTTTACAACACAGATTTGCTCGTTCTAGGGTTTATTAGAAACAGCACTTTTAAATAAACATACCGTGGCTTTTATTTTTTCTGTCGGAACATGCATATTGACCATTAAATGTGGAATTCTGGTCATTTTCTCAGCTTCTGAAATTCATGCTAAACAAGCTTCAAAGAAACACAAGTCAGGACTGGAGAGGTAACAATTTAGTAGCTGCTCTTCCAGAGGACTAGGGTTAAATTCCCAACGCCTACATGGTGGCTCCCAACCACCTGTAACTTTGGTCCCAAGGAATCCAATGCCCCTTTTCTGGCCTGCATGAGTTTTGCACATACATAGTGCACAGACATACATGCAAACAAAACACCCAAACACATCAAGAATATACAAAATGAAAACAAAAAATAATTAAGGAAAAAAAAGCACAAAGAATCTAAGTCATGTCATTCCAACTTTATTTTAAGCACTATGCACCAACTCCAACCTCATGCTTTAAGCTACACAGTTTAGCAATGAAGCCCACTGACAGGAACTCACTTTTGGAGGCAGAACAGTTCATGAACAGAACTCTTTTACCAAATTCCAGGAAGATGAGTGGGTATCCTCCAGTAACACAAAATCAAGTACGCCAAAGGTGGGCCTCATCTTTACAATGACCTGGAATTCTCCAACATGGCAAATAGATGAAGGCTACTTAAAATGACAAGTAAACTAAAATGTCAGTTTTTCATATCTGAAAGCTGAAGACATTTCCCATTAAAATATAGTCAAAAGCCACCTGTGGCTAATCGCTGGAGCACCGAACTGTGGAAAGCAACCACGCTGAAAGGATGATAGAAACAACAGTGGACACCACAAATTAAGGACTTGCTGAGCACCAAGAAAAAGATATGGATAAACTGCTTTCAGTAAGAGATACTATCCCAAAAAATACAAGATAGAAGCAACTCAAAAAAGACGTCCCTAACTGGCTGGTGGTGGCACACACCTTTAATCCCAGCTGTATGAGCAGGGCTACCCGGCCCAGGAGCCTCTGCAAAGTATCCTGTCTCTGTAAATTCAAGGCCAGCCTGGTCTGCAGAACAAGTTCCAGAAGCCAAAGCTACACAGAGAAACCCAGTTATAAAAAGAAAGAAAGAAAAAGACAGGTAGAGGGGGAGAAAGAAGAGAGAGGGGGTGAGGGGAGAGGGAAAAAAAGCATCCCTTTGTTAGCTCCTGAAATAATACACACACACACACACACACACACACACACACACACACACACACACACAATTTCTTCTATTTAATTTTCTTTTTAAAGAAAAAAAAACTGAAAATGAACTCTCTTCTACTTTTAGTCCAAACAGTGACCAGTGCCTTCTCCATTCTGTCCATTCAGTCCAGCAAAATATCACGACTGAAAGACAAGCAAGGACCCCTACCCCACTTTGTCTAAGTGGAGAGGGGCAGTATTCCAATCTCATTCGGGTAGGTGGATATAGTATTTCATTTCATCGAGGCACTTTCTTTTCCAAATGAATGAATAAACAACAATCTCCTCACCATGACATGCTTTTCCTCTAACAAGGTTGGCAAGTTATACATCAATTGCTACAATGAATCTCAAGAAGTTTAAGAAATGAACATCAGGCAACAGTTTTGTTTTTAATTCAGTAAGTGCACTGCCTGTTCCCGAAACAAAATGTATGGCCACCCATTCTGAGCAAGATGCTACAAGTTAACATATTAATTAAAGAGTTCTTGTGAAACCAGAAAGAACATTGAGTTTTAAATAAAATGAGAAAAGTTCTGTAAGAGTGTATACAGTGCTTGTGTGTGTGTGTGTGTGTGTGTGTGTGTGTGTGTGTGTGTGTGTGTGTGTGTTCATGTATGGGGCTTCATATTATATGCCACCTATGAATGTGGAGATCTGAGGCCAGCCTTTGGGTGTTGGTCCTCACCTCTCCTTGTTTGAAACAGTCTCCTCATGGCTGTATGAGCAGGGCTACCTGGCCCAGGAGCCTCTGCAAAGTATCCTGTCTCTGCCTACCACCTACCACTGCCCCAGAGGGGCATGCTGAAATTACAGACTCTTATGCTATAGCATTGGGCACATCTGTGAGTTCTGGCAGTGTGAACTCAGGTTATCAGACAAGCCACTGGACCATCTCCCCAGCCATATTTAATTTTAAAAATTTTTGATACTGTCTGTTCATTTGCCCACTCCAATATTTGATAAAGCTCGCTGCCCACAGTTCCTACCCACAATAAATTCACCACCTACTAAGAAAACTATTAAGCATTACAGTATATATATATATATATATATATATATATATACATACATATGATATGCTAAACTACCACTGGCCCTTAAACGCACAGATTATACAGGTGTGTCTACAATTTTTTTGAGATAAGCCATGTGGTCTGTCAGCTAATATTTGCCTTACTCTTGATGTTTTCCTCCAGCCAGATGTTTTTGATCATGAGGAAAACTCATAATGATCACAGTTTCAGAAGATCCTAATTGCTTGATGAATAGTAATCTAAGTCATGGAGGCAAAAGTTGGGGTGTCTTCCATGCCCTTAGAGCACGACCTGCCACAGTCACGAGGGCCAGTGGCTGGGTACCTACCAAGTTCCCTGTGTACAGGACAGCCTACAAAAAGGACCAAAGGCCACTTGGTACCGAAGGATTCCAGTCCCCATTTGATGATGCTGCAACCCTCAGCTGGTGTCTTAGTGTCTTAGTCTCAGTACCAGCTCTCACTCCTCACCCTGATATATCGGTGAAAGGAAATCTCAGCCGCCTCACACTAAGAGACCTTCTCCACTTAGCACTTTCTTTAGCCCCAGGCATATAGTAGGGGTGCTTACACAGCCTTCAGCTGTGTGTAAAACGAGTGATGTGACCACTCTGCCTTAAAGCCAAAACAACAAGGCCAGAGGCTGTCAAGGAACCCTCCAGAATCCAGCTCTATAATTCTGGAGCAAGTCAATGAAAGGAAAGCCCCTTCAAGATTTCAATTAATGACAGCAAGAGACGGCTTCTCCAGGAATGCTCTGCTAAGATTAAAACTCACTCCCACCGACTTGCATTTTCAACCATGGAAGCTAACCCTGCTATTCACCAGCAGCTACTGAAAGCAAGGGAGCCAAGCAGCCAGTACATTCCCATAGCTGTGGCACAGAGTGATGACTGATCCACCGTACATAAAAGGCTAACTCTCGCCTATCTGAAAGCAGCTCGGGTCCCTAAAAAGGGAACCCTACTCTAATCCCAGTGGCAATGCTCATATCACCTCCCTGAGCCCCTGGAATTAAACTCCACACCCTCAACCTTGCCTCCAATGACCCAGGGGCTGCAGCTCCTTCCTTCTCTCTTTGGAGACTTATTTTTTGCAACATTTCCTCAGCTTATTAGTGGCAAGCCCAAGCCACGAGGAGTGTTTTGAGTTCCTGCTTCAGACCTTTATACACTACCCCCCACCCCTGGTTAACACTTGTGCTTTAGGTCAGCCCAGTTACCCTTCCTTGGAGAATTCTTGTCTCCTCCCCCACATGAACAGATACACACGGAGAACATCATACACACACACACACACACACACACACACACACACACACACACACACAAATAAACAATAGAAAGAAATCAGTTATGCTTGGATTCCCAATTCAGAAATCTCACCAATCTGCAATCCAAGTGAGCCTGAATCCAGCAAAGTTGGATTGTTTCTCTTTAAAGTTTTCAATGAACGCATGTATGCCCTTTAGCTATGTTTACAAGAGGCTCAGGCTCACGCAAAGGCTACTCTTGTTTCAGACTCAACATTCTGGAACCCAGTTATCTGGTGTCTATACCCACTGCACATTTAGGCTCACAGCAGGCCAGGGTGCAAGTGGTTGTCAGTGGCAAGTACACTGACCCACCAGCTAGCAGCACCAAGAAAGTGCTAACCCCAGGCCAGCTGCGATCATGTGTCATCCCAGGACTCAGGAGTCTGCAGCAGGAGGATCGTCACAAGCTCAGGGCAGCGTGGGCTGTAGAGCAGGACCCTGTCTAAAGAAACATAGAGAAAGAAGGAAGAAAGGCGTAAGGGTGAGAGGAGAGAAGCTCAGTTTATAGATGTTATCAGTAAAAATTAGCCAAATGGCACCAATAGAAGACAAAATGTTAGCTAACAGGAGCCATTTGGCATGCCAGAAAAGTGTGTGTGTGTGTGTGTGTGTGTGTGTGTGTGTTATGTGTATTTGAGTATGTGTGTATGCCAGCATGTGTATGTTTTCAAGTGTGTGTGTGTGTGCACGTGTGTATTATTATGTATTTGAGTGTGTGTATGCATGCATGTGTATGTATTCAAGTGTGTGTGTATCTGTGTGTGTGTATCTGCGTCTATGTGCATGCAAATGCCACAACATGTATGTGGAGATAAGAGGACAACTTGTGCTTGTCACCGTGTGAGTCCTGGAGGCTGAAACTTAGCTCCTCAGGCTCAGCAGTAAGAACATATGACCTCTGAGCCATCTCACCAGCTCAGGCCCTTTTAATCTTTGGAAAGTCTTAAATCTGAATCAGCAAACTATTTAGTCAATGTATTCATAGTTATGGAGCCTGGGGACTACAGAAAACAATCAGTCCATTCATTAAGACAGAAACACAGGTTCGTTTTTCGAAAAGTCTGAGGCTAGGTGGGATTTCAGATCAGATCTTTGTAGGTTGAAGATGCAGTTTGGTAGGATAGCATGAGCTGGCCTCCAGCTCCTCCAAAACACACATATGGAACTTTCCCATTCTTTGTGTCGGGTACTTTAGAAAACTCTCAGCTTCCCAGATAAAAGTTTTTAAAAAATGCTCTACTGCCAATATTGATGAAGGAGGCCAATTTGAAATAAACCAAAAACTCTTTTGAGTTTCTACAACTCAAAAGAAAATTATATTTTATAAGGAAAGTAAGCCAAACTAGCAAATTCTTCCATTCATCAACAAGATAGGACTATGTTGAAAACCAAAATACTAATTTGAGTAGTAACAGAAAGGCTTCGTTTTGAAAAGATAGCTCAGGGCTGAGGAGATGGCTCGTCAGCTGAGGGCGTTTGCCACAAAAGCTTGACACCCTGAGTTCAGCCCCTGGAACCATGTAAAGGTACAAAGAGAGAAATGACTCAACGAAGTTGTCCTCTGACCTTCATGTTTGCACTGTGGTGTGTGTGTGTGCACATATACACACACACTCACAAATAAACAAAATAAATTTAAAACTATAGTTCAATACAAATGTTTGTTTGAGGCAAGTTCTCACTCTGCAGCCTAGGCTGGCCTCAAACATAGAGGTATCCTCCTGCCTCAGACTCACTAGGATCACAGGCATGAGCCACTGTCTTTAGCAAACGCAAATGTTTCTTATGGAGGAACCCATCACCAACCACAAATAGCTGTGGTCATTTATCAGATGTCATTTATCCAGGTTATCAAGGACTAGACATATTTCAACCAGAACAACAGAACTTGAAAAGCCTCACCCAGTATACAATTCTTTGGTGGTCCCGGAAGTACTGGGTTTACTTTTTAAATACCAACTTCTTTTCTTCATTAAATTGAAATTAGACCCTAAAAAACTAAACAATAAATTCCACAGTTAAGTGTAGAAAGTGCAACTCAAACCCTAAGTCCAGAGAACTTGAGATCAGCTGTCCCACACAACTCCCCACACTTTAAACCCGTAACTGGCTGAGTATTCGGGTCAGGTATTGTCTGTTTTCTGAGCCCTTTTTACTTTCAGTTTCCCACCCGACACCACCAAAGAGAACCAGGATCGCAAGCAGGTATTCCTCCTCCGGACGTAAACACATAAACTTACTTATCCTGTCACTGTATCCCAGTCATCCAAGCTAAAGAAACGTACTCCTCAGAGTTCCCTCCAATTGTGGGACCACTTGTGTCCAGAGCGCTGGTCAGTTCCTTTCCATTCATCAGTAAGGCCAATGGGCTGCTACCCAGCATCCCACAGTCCAGCCCATCCTCACCTGTGGCTTCTCTCCAATCAAGTGTCCCTCCCAAACAGACTCTCGCTCTTCCTAAACACACCTTTTCTTAGGACTCTGGCTGAAATAAGTTTCTCTCCCTGTCTACTTGCCTTCTTCCCTCCCTTCCTCCCTCCCTCCCTTCCTCCCTCCCTTCCTCCCTCCCTCCCTCCCTTCCTTCCTTCCTCATTCATTCATTCAACTTGAATTCCTGGGACATCACTCTTATGCCAAGCATAGTGCTTGGGCTATGGATATGACAACGAACAAAACCTTGTGACAATGCCCTGTGGTCACTAACATCAAACGTCGCTCTATGAGAAAGTCTCTCAGTAATCAGGCAGTAAGGAGTTCTTGCTTTCTTCACTCCTAACACAGAAGGCTACAGCTTCATACCCTGCCCTCTGTTCTGTTGCCACTTCCTCCTTTACCTGTGCTTACCCATTGCGTTTGCACAGTGCCCCGCAATTAATTCTCACTCCACCCACCTATAATTTCTTGCACGGCAATTTTCAGCCACTTACAAATTTTAAGTTGTTGTGATTTCCACCCCATTAAAAAAAGAAGAAAGAAATGTGTGCAGTCCTTTTGTTATTGTTGCTGCACAAAGTTGTTCTGAGCTGTGACTAAGTCGGTCACTTACTCTGGGCTTGGGAATGTGTTTATGGACTTACAAGTGAGCACATCTGATGTCTTAGGAGTCTACTTCAAACAAAATAATGAAACTGCCCTGGGGTAACCTGGCACGGAGCCCATCTCCTACAGCCCACTTGGATCACTCTCATGCTGCCTGACAGAAGCCAGCCCTGTAAGAAGATTCCTTAGCATTTCAAGGGTGTTTTCGCCAGGGTTATCACAAGCAAGCTGAAAAAAACTGAGTAACAAACATATGGCCAAGGAGATTAAAGTCCAATTATACATCACCAAAGGCTAAGAGGTCAAAACAAGAAATACCCAAACAAATATGAAAGTAAAATCTGATTGCAGTGAGTCACATAATTAAAAATGGACTGTGAGGGGTTGGGCATAGTGGCTCACATCTGTAACCTCTGCACCTAAGACATTCAGACAGGAGGATTACCAAGAATTGAAGATTAGCCAAGGCTACATAGTGAGCTGAAGGCCAGCCTGGGCTACAAAGTAAGACCTTGTCTCAGAAAACCAAAAAGAAAAACTGGAACTGGCTGTGAGGGCTAGGCATGTAGCTCAATGTTAGAACACTTGCCTAGCGTGCATGAGGTCCTGGGTTTGATTTCCCAGCACTGCAAGGGGGGGGGGGGGTGAGAAGAGGGAGGAAGGAGGAGAATTGACTGTAAATGTATATCAATAAGTGCACCACCTTATAATGCATGCTACAAAATAACATTAGTTGTGTCCACAGGGTATATACATACACAAGTAAACATTCACAACTTATGTGTTCAGGCCAGAAGATGTAAAAAGCAAGTCTGCTAGGCTAGATGTGCCTACCAGTGTAATAGTGGCATGGAAGATGTGGGTCAACTAACTGCTTTTGGATTAGGTCTGAGGTTGCTCCACAGGAAGAAATGCAGGCCTACAAGTGTAAACCAATCACGGCTTTGGAGGTCACAGACCCTAGGGAGGAACCTACTTCTGGTGCTTTGCTAACCAATGTGTTGTCAGACTGTTTTCTAAACGTTCTTGTTTATCCCCATAGATAAGTGCTACGTTCAACCTTGGCAGAGAAGCTTCTCTCTGCAGGGGTCAGTAGTGAGTGCAGAGACTTGTTAACTATGCAAAATACTAAGAATGCATGCCTCCTGAGTGTTCAGCCCTAAACTGGACATGGCTGTCAACCCTAACCCAAGGCTCAGGAAACACCATGGAACGTAAGAGCAGGAGGAGGGGAGGAGTGGTTGAAATGCTGTCTTTCGGACATGATGTGGCGATTGCACCATTGAAGTCACTACGGTCATGACCGCCTATGTAAGATCAGTCTTCCAATAGGCAGCACGAATTGGACTTAGTAGGTTATTACGACAGACAGAGAGAAGACACAAAAGTGAGGTGTGTCGGAAGTGTCCAAAGAGAGTGGAAATGAAATGGCGGTTCCTGGGGAGAGGGGAAGAGAGGAATTAGAGTACATATGATCAGGATGCATTGTTTACGTATATGAAATTGTCAGAAAATAAATCAAAGATATTCTATTATTTTAAAAAAGAATGTCTGAACCATGCTTTGGGTTTGGGTTGGTCGGTTGTTCAGTTGGTGTTTTGATCCTTTTGTTTTGTTTTGGATTTTTTTTGTTGTTGCTTTTTGGGGGTTTGATTTCTGTTTTTCGTTTTTGTTTTTGATTTGGTTTAGTTTCTTGGTGTTTTGAGACAGGGTTTCTCTGTGTAGCCTTAGCTGTCCTGGACTCACTTTGTAGACCAGGCTGGCTTCAAACTCACAGCGATCCCCCTGCGTCTGCCTCCCGAGTGCTGGGATTACAGGTGTGCGCCACCACGCTTGGCCTTAGTTGGTGTTTTGAGTCAGGGTCTCAAGCATCCCAGGAAGACCTTAAACTCCTGATTCTCCTCCTGCCTCCACTACCTAGTGCTGAGATTACAGGCCTGAACCACCATGCCAAGTTTATATAATGCCAGAAATTGAACTCAGTGCCTCACACATCCTACACAAGCGCTCTACAGGCTGAGCTACAACCAAAGCCCATTTTGGTTTGGGAGGGGGGGTGTTTTGTTTTAGCGGCAGGATCTCACTATGTAGGCCAAGCTGGCCTTGAACTCAAGGATCCACCTGTCTCAGCTTCCCAAGTAGAAGCCACCACATCCAGCTGAGACCATTCATTCTTTAATCTTTTATTCCAGGGCTGGCATTTAAACCCAGGCCCTTGTACACGCCGAGCAAATGCTCTCCAACTGAGCGGCAGCCCCAGCCAAGGCTGCTCTCTCTTAACAAGTAAAAACACTTGGTGACATTTCCTGGATTCACCAAAGAAACCCTGGCCAGCCTCAGCATCTTTATTTAGAGCTATGTCGTGAAATTTTAGTACCTTTCTCCTGAAAAGGACAGAAGGAATGGAAAAGTATATGACTGAAAGCAGAGACAGTGCACACCATCCTTCTCAGCAAACAGGCTAACCACACTATCAGCATCCAACCCCCACGTCCAAGATCCACCATTAGGAGTATACAAGGGTTCTGACAATGAACATATTTGGTTTTGCTAACTCTTGAGCCAAAAACCATGAGCTGAGTTATTAAAAAAGTTAGCCTCTATTTGGATGACAGGGTCTAACTCCAACACCAGTTCTGGAGAAGAGCATGGTGAGGAGGTCAGCCCAAAACAGATAAAGTTCTCAAAGGCTCCAGTTAAGGAGCTACTATTTGAACCACCAGTATTGTTTAAACTCTGGCCTATGAAAACACGCAGAGCCCAGAGTATAATTTTCTTTCTTTCTTTCTTTCTTTCTTTCTTTTTTTTTTTTTTAAACACAGTTTCTCTGTGTACCTTTTTTTTTTTTTTTTTAAACACAGTTTTTCTGTGTACCTCTGGCTGGCTGTATAGGAACTTGCTCTGTAGACCAGGCCAGCCTCAAACTCAGAAATCCACCTGCCTCTGCCTCCCAAGTGCTGGGATTAAAGAAGTGTGCCACCACAACCTGCCTTCAAAGTATGATTTCTTAGCATCTACCTTTTATTAAAATGTCTTAGGCTGTCATGGAGACAGTTCTGTTAAGAGTCAAGTATAATCCAGGCAGAGTACAAGTTGAGTTCCTGGCCAGCTAGGAATACATAGTGAAATCAGAGAGAGACAGGGCCAGAGAAAGAAAGTTCAAAATTTTATCTTAGCTGGGTCTAGTATTCCCAGCACTCAGGAGGCAGAGGCAGCCACATCTCTGTGAGTTCAAGCCCAGCTTCTTCTACATAGTGAGTTCTAGGACAACCAGACTCTGTTTTGCAAACAAACTAGCTCAAGTCTCACAGCCTAGCCTCATGAAGCCATTTTGCTAAATTTGTTCCTCGGGCTTTTCAGAAGGTCATTATTTCAATCACAGAGTCTACCATCCTTAATAACTCAGCAAACTTCTGCACAAAACACAGCGCTACCCAGACTAAACATACTCTCTCATATTTAAAGAGCCTAGCTAATTGTTTCTGAGGTGATAATTTACTCACAAAGGTGACACTTCATTGGGCCACTCAGCAAATAATTATAGCTACCAGGTTGTATGAGGCCCTGTGTGATAATGCCTATAAACACATTCCCTTCTTTGGAGACATGCACTTTAGCGTGTCTGCCCTCAGGATGTGCTCCACAGATAGAATCCAGGTTACTGCTCCATCCCAGGGACTCTGCAGGCTGTCTCATTCTATCTTTCCAAAAGGGAAGCCAAAGAGACATAGTCCACAGCCTCTTCTTTCCTTCCTTCAGTTTTCTTGCCTCCCAATTGGCTAATTATTAATAGCTCCTTCCTTTACTCACCTAACCTGGAAAACTTTGATCTCTTCTTCCTCTGAAACAGCTTCATTCTTTAAACTGCATCACCTGCTTAGAAAACTCCCAACTTTAATCCCACCAATAAGGAGGCAGAGGCAAGAGAATCTCTGTGAGTTCAAGTCCAACCTGGTCTAAAAAAGTGAGTTCCAAGACATCCAAGGCTCTGTCTTGGAGAGAAAGAAAGATATACTCTCTTCAAATAAAGCCCTGGCTGTCCTGGATTTGCTTTGGAGACCAGGCTGGCCTCGAACTCACAGAGGTGTTGGGATTAAAGGCATGCACCACCACACCAAGCTGTGACTATCTCCTACATTTCTCAAATTCATCGTGACCTACACAGATGCCCAGTCTTCCCATCAAGCCCATCGTCTGCTATATTTCCGATGCCCTCAGGCCTACTGTGAAAGGGCTATTCCAAGACCTGCTTGATAGCCTTCCCTCAGCAGCCTCATCAACTACCCACACATGGAATCACATCCCTCCTCTCCACCGTCATCGACGCCATCGCAATCCAGGCACTTATTCTTTCCCCCTGAACATCCCAAAGTGCATCCTCTCCACTGGGCCTTTAGTGATGCTTCGCCATTACTTTTTGGATGGAGGATGTACGGACCCTGGAACTAGATGGTATGTTTTCAAATTCTAGCTCTGCTACTTATTCCAGTGACACTAAACAAAGTCCCTAACCTCACCATCCCTGTTTGTGTCAGTGTACCAAAGAAAGGCTGGCAGTAATGTTTGCAGCACAGAATTGTGGGGAAAGTAAGTTAGGAGTCACAGAACACGTAGAACAGCAGCCAGCACAGAGGCCACGTTATTTGCAATTAGCATGAATCTAGCTGTGCCATCTCTGTCCCAGAACCCTTCTAAGAGCCTCAAGTCCTGCCAGAGTAACTGCAGGTTCCTCACCCTGACATTCAGTCTGTCCCCAACTGACCTCTCAGTCTCATATTCCACACCTCCCTCCCCTCATGTGACCTGTGTACACACAAGGCAAAGTGGAGGACTTTCTGTGAGCTGAACACACTTCAGGAGCCTCCGTCCTGCTCCTCGCTCTTCTCTCCTCTCACACCCATATCCAAAAGAAAAGCCTGTCTATCTTTCAAGCCAACCTTAACACCTCCACAGAGCCTCCTATGGGCATGTCCACTGGACACGCCTCCACTCCTCACAAGTGCTTCCTAGTATAGAGGTGAGGTTTCTCCCGGAGCAGTTTTGTTCCCTTTAATTGTAGTTCTCTTAGCTTTGTTTTTCATGATGGTTTCTCTGTGCAGCCTGGTTGTCCTGGATTCGCTTTGTAGATCAGGCTGGCCCCAAACTCACAAAGGACCCACCTGCCTCTGCCTTCCTTGTGTGGTGGGATTGCAGGGGTGAGCCACCACTCGGCCAGGCTGAATCTTTATCATTCCTCACACCTCACTTTATAGCGCAACGCTATGGCTTGCAACTCACTACATAAATCAGACTCACCTCCAACTCCAAGCAATCCCCCTGCCTCGGTCACTCAAGTGATTCAGGTCGGAGCCATCACGCCTAGATTTTTTTTTTTCCTCCTTGAGAAAGGGTTTCACTTATAGTTCTAACTGGTATGGAACTCTCTGTATAAACTAGGCTGGCCTCAAACTGCCTCAAAGAGGCAGAGATCCACCTGCCTCTTCCTTTGCTCCCCCACATGATAGAATTAAAAGGGTGTACCACCTTACTCAGCTTCCTGTAGGTTCAAGTTCACACCCAAACTCACAAGTGAACCAGATGGCCTCTCTAGCAAGTCTGTCCTTAGAAGACACCAGGAACATGCCGGGGAGGGGGGAGGGGCAGGGAGGGAGGGGCATGGGGGATAATAATTTGTATCCTACAGTACAAACATTAAAATCACACGAAACTTTCTTTATTTTTAAAACACCATTTCGCACTGTGTTTAGTTGATTAACTGTAACTTTTTTTTTTTTTTTTTTTTTTTTTTTTTTTTTGCTAAGTCTACCATCTAGCAATCCCAAGGGAAGTGATTCAGACCTCAATAACTGGCGCTTGCTCAAGTGCATATTAATAAACCCTGGCTCTATAAACACTGCAGAAGTGAACATAATGGCATGTATACACAGTGCCTACCCTAGGGCACACAAGAGGTCCCTAGGCCCTCAGCTCACAGCAAGAAAGCCAGGATGGTGCCCAACAATAGAGTGTCCACCCAATAAACACTGATGGTGGTGACATCACCCAGGTGCACAGGGTCAGGGAACAGGCTGCTTATAACTCCATTCTGTCCAGGAGCAGAGCTGTAATCTGACACCAGGGATTCAGACCTCTCTGCCTCAGCAGCTCTAGGCATTCATGAACAGCAGCAAAAGGCTCTTTCATAGCCACTCTCACTTCCGCCATAGAAGAAGCATCCTCCTCCCCACACTAGTAAGAGAAATGTCCTGAAGACATTTTTCTTGCATATAAAAAATACAGTCTTTTGAAGGTCCAGAATATTCCCTTCTCCAAGGCCCAGGGTTACCCGTAAATCCTGAAGCAGAATTACTAATATTCTAATGGGAAACCCTCAAAAGCTTTTTATGGCCCATTTAACTATGCTCATTTGACTGCCCACTTGATTATGATGGCAACAAAATAAAATTAAGCGTCTAGAGTATATGTGGCTGGTCTGAAATACCAGCTCTTTTAGGAAAAGAATATAAGTCAGTCCTGCCTTTCTCTTCCTATCTACTGCTTTCATCGAATGGAAATGTATCCCTCCAATTAATGTTTTACTGTTTAAAATATTCAAATAACCTTTCCCTTTACATCCATGGCCTTTCACAGAACTCAGTTCTTGGTTCTGATTTTTCACTCTCAGATCTTAATCCCTCAGAGGGGGCTGGGGGAAGACAATCCTCTACTACTCAAAGGTAGGAAAAAATAATACCATCAAGTCAAAGCCTGTCATGGGGGCGTACGCCTTTAATGCCAGCAGCACACAGATCTCTATGAGTTCGAGGCCAGCCTAGTCTACAAAGGGAGTCCATGACAGCCAAGGCTACACAGAGAAACTCTGTCTCAAAGCAAGTTTTGCTTCAAACCCAGTGATTGTGGCACTGAGAAGAGGATGGTAGATCTCTGAGTTCAAGGCCAGCCTGGTCTACAGAGCGAGGTCTGGGACAGCCAGGGCTACACAGAGAAGCCCTATCTGGAAAAACACAAAACAAATCAAGTCAGGAGCATCTAATTAAAATAGCTCAATCACACTGGAAATCTTCCTCCTAGGTGCAACTTGGAAGCGGCTCCCTGCAGTCTGTGTCCCACTTTCTGAAAACACACTGCGCAAACAAAAACATCCTTCCTTCCGTACAACGAAAGCCTTGTGCACTGCAAAGCTTAAGCACCTGTCATACACAGTGCCCTGAACCCTGTGGGTGCTCCATAAATACCTAGCGACTGATTCACAGGCCAATTACAGGTCTGGTGATGACACTTCATGACTGCCTGGTCCTACTCTGGGGAGTGTGAGGAATTCACAATTGCTGTGGGAGTGAGGAGAATTAATACCTATGGAATTCTAAAAGGACTGCAATGTTGACAGGTCCAAACTATGTAAATTTGTCTGTACCCCTGTCCAAGCCTCCTGAACTCTTTGGGGGGGTGGGGTGGGAAAACTCGCTTATCAAAGAACCAACAAGCTAAATAGTTCGGGGGTTGGGGGTGTGAGTGGGAGGGACGTGCTTATAAAAAAGGGAAACTTACTTTTCATAGACCAGCTCCTCGTCGATGGAGAAATAGTGGGTATTTATTGTGCTTTTTGGTCTATTCCTTAAAGTAGCAAAATATAATCGATCTGAAAGAGAAGTTTAAAAGACAAGAAAACATGAGAGGCAGGAAAGTGGGGCTGAGAGTGTGGATCATACACGAAAGATTAATAATTGCTACACATCAGTTAAGGACCCTTGAATGCGTGGGATTCTTGTAGAAACCGTATCTTCCAGAAAGCTAGAGCCCCAAAAACACAACTTGCCAAGAGGCTAGAAGAGGACCCAGCAGGGGGCAGAGCATCTTCAATGTTCCCTCTGCCCTTACGGGCGTGCGGACGGGTGCAGACAGGAGTTGTGGGTACCCGCAAAACTGGAGGCACAAGTTTGGTTCAGAAACCTCCAGACCCAGCTGCTGCGGAAAGGGAAGAGAGGCGAGCTTCTTCCCTGCAGCTTAGCCGACTTCAAGAGGAAGGAAGGAAAGACAGGGGGTGTGGTGGTGGTGGTGGTTGCGGGGCGGGGGGAGGGACGAGATGGGAGCCCCAAAGCACAAGACAACCACTGAGGAGTAGAGGATTAGCAGATAGAGTAAACCGGGCACAATCCCCCAAGAGAGGTTTGGAGGTGAAGCCCAAACAGAGAAGCCCGCACTGTCCGGGTACGAGGAAGCTGCGGAGGAAGCGAGGACGCGAGAAAGAAGCCGGAAGCAGGGGGTCCTCGGGGAGCTGAGTGGCAAGAAGGGGCCCCGAGCACCACACAGTAGTAGCTGAGAGGCACGAGCCCCGAGAAGAAATCCAGGGTAGGGGCTTGGGACAAAGGGGTGAGCCCTGAGAAGTTCGGGGGAGGGTGGTGTGGAAGGGCCGGAGGATGCCGGGCAGCTGCTCCTCACCTTTCATGAACTCGCAAGCCCCGATTAGTTCCCCTGACTCCGCTGCCATCTTAAGCGAGATCCGCACCGGGGAGGGCTGGGTCGTGGCCAGCTGAGGTCACCCGCCCCCGGGGGCTTCCCCACTGCCCAGGAGCTGGGAAGCTCGCGGTTCGGATCACCGAGCCCGCCTGAGGGAAGAGGCGGGTGCCCAAGGCGGAGGCGGCTGCAGGGTCAGCGCGCGGGGCGCCCCGGGGACATTCCGTGGGGAACCGAACCCGCTGAGCGCGGGACGCTCACGCCCCGGACTGTAGCCGCTGCGATCCGGACTCGGCGGCAGCGGCTGCTGCTGTTGCTGCTGCTTCTCCAGCTGCAGCTCCTTCTGCTCACTCCGCACCGTCTCCGCCAAGCCTGGACAACGCACACCAGCTCGCACCGCCAGGCAAAGTCTTCCCCCGGCTCCCAAAGTGATCATGGAGGATAAGACGTTTGGCCCGGATCGCGCCCGTGGCCACTCGTGCGGCAGCGGGCAGGACTCCGGTGGTGTGCCCGCCGGGCTAGCAGCAGCTGCTCAGACTCCTCCTTCGCCACCTCCTTTCAGCAGCAACTCTTCCTCCCTTTCCTCCTCCTCCTCCTCTTAGGTCCGCCCCCAGACCTGCCTCCCCGCCCTCCCTCGTCCCCCTCCACTTTCACGGCTTCGCGGCCATCCCTTAAAGGGACAGCTCGGCTCCTTTCTCTGCGCGGGCCTCAGGCCCCAGTTACCAGGCGCCCCGCGGGTCACTAGGAGCCCGTTGCTAAGGCTTTGTTGCCTTTCACCAATTGCTACACAGGAAACTTGGCCCTCAGCCCGGATGGGGGTGGGGGATGTCAGGCGGGGCCAGGAACTTATGAATGAAAAAGATGGATGGAGAGGAGTGGACGTCTCCCTGGAAGCTGCTGCAGCCTGGCAGACTGGGATGCTCTGTCTCCGCTATGCTTTCTGCATTCGCTAACTCTTCCACACCAGATTTTTCTTGTCTCTCTTCAAGCTCTTTTCCTCTTGCTCCACTCAGCTTCTTCTAAACTCTTGAGCTAGCGCGTTCGCGCGCGCGTGTGCGCGCGCGCACACACACACACACACACACACACACACACACACACACCACTGAAAAATCTCAGGTCGGGTCTTGTCGCTAACTAGCTATCCACCAACCCTACTCCCAACACGGACGGGATCTGCGTCTTTATAACCAAATTTCAAGAGAGAAGAACTACCTTCTAGCTCAGGAGTATCCAGACTGATACCCTCTAAGTAATAGACTCTCTTCTCGCTTGGGCTTTGTTCTCAAGGGAGAAAAAAAATCCCGTCCGGCTCTCCAAGTCCTGTCATTTTGGGCACGGTGTGAGCGCAAAATCATAGCAGAAGTCTTAAGGCTCTAGTATCGGACTGTAGACTATGCCGGCGAAGGGAGAAGAAAGGACCACTTGTCCACAGAGAAATGAACAGAAGAGAATTTCTTTAGTCTCAGCTGGAGTGCTGTAAGGAGTACAAAGGTTCCTCTCCAGGAGGCCCCGGACTTGTTCCGCAACGTTCTGATCCAGTTTGAACAACTTTAGTCCAGTGTGTCCTAGGGACATAGTTAGTGGTCTGCCCTTCCCTTACGAAAATGGCGCTAATGAGCTACTATCATCAGAGCATGCGCTCTGAGTGGTTTCTCCTAGGAACAGGGATTTGTACAAGCCTTTGGTTCCTTGTTGACCTCTAGGGAGAGAGGGGGCGCTCGAGAGAGGAACCAACTGAAGCGACTCAGGTAGGCAACTCAATTCATGGTTCTTAGGCCAATTAGCCTGCTTTGCTGACTTTCCATAAAACTAAAGGAGCATAAAACTGTAAGTGGATACTACCTTGGTATAAAAAAAAAAAAAAAAAAAATCAGACTATCTCAGTAATTCTAATCACACATCTTTGGTGCGGTAGCTAAAAAACACACCTCACATTCAAAAGAAACCCTTAACCACATAGATAGAAAGCAGAGGAATCGCTAAGAATAAGGCCCAACAGCCTCATTTTCATACATGGGAAATGGAGAGAGTAGAAGGGAAAAAAAAACATTTTAAAGTTGTGAAAGTTTTGAAAGTCGTAACGCTCCTTGAACTATTTTGAAGCATGTTACATGTTCAAAGAGCCACGAGGCCTAGAGTTAAGAGCAAAGACCTCTGAAAAAGAAAAAACCACAACTCTTTAAAATAGGCAGTGGTTAAAAAAAATAAAAAATA
This sequence comes from Acomys russatus, assembly GCF_903995435.1. NCBI lineage: Eukaryota > Metazoa > Chordata > Mammalia > Rodentia > Muridae > Acomys > Acomys russatus. The sequence goes on from NC_067159.1 coordinate 18,367,838, forward strand.
AAATAAAAAAAAAATAAAATAAAATAAATAAATAAATAAATAAATAAAATAGGCAGTGGTGGCATACTCTGCAGGCGAATCTCTGAGCTCGAGGCCAGCCTGGTGTACAAAGTGAATTCCAGGACAGCCAGGGCTACTATGAAGAGAAACCCTGTCTTAAAAAAAAAAAAAAAAAAAAAAAGACAAAGAAAAAAGGAAAAAAAGAAAAAAAGCAAAGATCTCTCTAACTCGCTTGAATGTTACCTTTATTCTTACTATGTTGAATAATTCAAGTTATTTTATTGAAATAAACATAACTGATACTTTTTGTATAAAATATATGGGGGAGTGGGGAAGTATAGAAATCTCAACAGGCTTCCATCCTTTGCCTAAAAAGCTAAAGCAAACCAAACTTAACCCATTACTAAAGCTGTTGGCTTAAAATTCTTACAGATAATTTTTCATCTGAAGATTACATTTTTAAAAGTGAAGTAAAAAAATAATAAAAATACATTTTTTAAAAATAAAATAAAATACAAGTTGGAGCCATATGTGGTAGCTTGGGCTTATTTATAATGGCCAGAGCTATTTGCTTCTCCCACAACATAGGGAGGGAACTCAGGTCCTCTCGCTTGGTGGCAAATATCTCACAGGCCTTTGCTTGTTCTTTCTGATTTTTGGAGATGGGTCTCATAGCTCTAGGCTGGCCTGGAACTCCAAATGTAGACAAGGATGACAATAAATTCCTGGACCTCCTTCCAGGAATAAGTACAGGCCCACTTCACTACACGTAGCCATCACTTAATTATAATGTTATATATAGACTCAGGAGATCCACAAAACACTTTCAGAGGGACCAGGTTTAATTGGATACCTCCTATGGTTTTTTAAAAATGATTTTACCTTGCCTTTCACATAATTCTTAGAGATTTTGGTCATGAGGAATGAATTATGACCTAACAAAAGTCCTTAAGACAAGTGAAAAGAGAGGCTGAAGAGATGGCTCAACAGTTAAGTATGCTTACTGATCTTCCAGAGGGCCCAAATTCAGTTCCAAGTGCCCATGTTGGGTGCTATAATTGCCTCTAACTCCAGCCCCAGGGCATCCACTACCCATACACATGTGAAATATTCTCATACAGAATAAACACACATAAGAATAATTTTTTAAGTAAAAATGGCACTGAGTTTGTGGCTCGTGCCTACGGTCCCAGCACAGCATTCTGCAAGATAAGAACACTTTATGGGTTGGAGGTCAGACTGGATTACAGTGTGAACTAAGACCCTGTCTCAAGCAAAAATTGAAAAATTATTTTCCTTAGCATATTTACTATACATTTTGATAATACTTTTTGCTGTTGTGTTTTGAGACAGGGTTTTTCAGTGCCCTGGCTGTCCTAGAATTCACTCTGTACACCAGGCTGGCTTTGAACTCACAAAGATTGGCCTGTCTCTGCCTCCCAAGTGCTAGGATACAAGGTGTGTGCCACTCTACATGGCTGGTAAAATTCTTTAATACTATGCTGTGTGCGTAAGTAATATCAGTAAAATAGATCCTCTCTAAATCATGGTATAAAAAAAATCTGCAAGAAAATATACACCAGTATACACACAGCACACATACACACCAAGATTCTAATGAGCTCACAAAACACATTATTGTCTCAGTTATCATGGGCCAAAGTCCTGCTGTTATGGTTTCACAATAAGGAAGGGCATGTGTTACAGCCCATGAGGGAAGGTAACACTGAAAATGTCTTCCCAACCACCCAACTTAACCCAAATGTAAGAAATCTACTTCCACCACAAGCAACAGTAAAGGAAAGGTATGGTACATGGAAATAGTGACAAGTTTACAATGTCACTTCACTGTAGAAAACGGGGGTGACATGTGCATGGATTTAGGAGGTAAGGACAGGAAGGGAGAATGTGAACAAATGTTCAGCTCTGCATCTCCAACTTTTGGGGGGGCTGGGGGGTGGGCAGAGTTTCTCTGTGTAACAGTCCTAGCTGTCCTGGAACTCTCTATGTAGACCAGGCTAGCCTTGAACTCACAAAGATATATCTGCCTCTACCTCCCAAGTGCTGGGATTAAAGGCGTGCGCCACCACGCCAGGCTTGCATCTCTAACTTGATACTGGTTGGGCTGCCTTGACTTCCATGCAGTGGGCATGCAGAGCTAGAAAGCGTACTGCTGGAAGCAACTTCAAATTATGCCAGAAACTTGCTGTCCAAGTGTTGCTGTCAGGGTCGCACCAGTCTTCCTAGGCACTTAAACACAACAGCTCTTCAAAAATAAGGAAGAGCTCTTTGACAGCCTCTTAGAGCGCCACAGATGACATCCCTCGTGTTCCTCAACCTTTCCTTCCGCTCCATCCAATCAGGCCTTCTTCTCTTCTAATCCAATGATTTCAGCAGGTTGCCCAATTTTTCATGACTGATGTCCCAGAATAGAATACAGGCCAGCACTGAGCTGGCATGACGAGTCATGGTGTGGGGGCAGGGAAGATACTTTTTTTTTTTTTTTTAATGATGGAAGACATGGGTGGGGGCAAAAGTTTTATCATTTAAGCCAGGCGTGGTGGCACATGCTTTTAATCCCAGCACTCGGGAGGCAGATCACTGTGAGTTCGAGGCCAGCCTGGTCTACAAAGCGAGTCTAGGACAGCTAAGGCTACACAGAGAAACCCTGTCTCAAAAAGTCAAAAAAAAAAAAAAGTTCTATCATTTAGCTGTAAAAGAAAAAAATATTCCTTTGCTGGAAGAAGTCAAAAAATGAACTCAGGATAGTCAAAGGCTTGACGGCTGTGAAATGTATGTATCATCAAAACATACTTGTTCAGTCAGTAGTGATATTATGCTAGAAGTCAGAAGAGAATATAGAATATATGATGACTGCTTCTTACAGATTACTTTTAGATTATGTATGAAACCAGGCCTCAAATTTAGTTTAAATTTGCTATCATTTAAATTGACTGACTAGCTTGATAAGTCCCCATATGATGCGAAAACCAACTTAAAGCAGCTTTGCACAAAGTACATATGCAAGGCTGAGCATGTCACTCAGCAGTGTCCTTGCCTAACATTTTGAAGGCCTCAAGTTCAATCCCTAGTACCTCAAAAGATAACTATATACAGAAAAATAAAATACATATACAAAACGATGTAGTTATACTAGAACAGAAATGCCAAAATAGTGTGGCTCAGAAACTACCTGCCGACATGGCTAGAGAGGTGTCTCAGTGGTTAGGGTACTCACTGCTCTTCCAGAAGTCCTGAGCTTGACTCCTAGCACCCTGTCAGAGGACCTGCAGCCTTTATCTGTAACTCTAGGCCCAGAGGGTCTGGCACCTTCTTCTGGACTCTGAGCATACCTGGACTTGTGTACAAATATAAACACACACACACACATGCACACACACGCACGCACACACACACACACGCACAAAATACCTGCCCACAGAGACCTTAAGATCTTGGTATGACTCAGACATGTTCTGTATCACAATAATGCCTGTTTAAGAGTTCCAAACTGGAATCAAAGAACTAGAAGGAATGTGGGAGATCAGTTAGTTCCATCTTCAAATACAATGTATAAAGTCCAAGGTATTTGGCAGAAACCAGATCTGGGAAGAGATGAAGGATGATGGAGGAATGCTAAGGACTTCCATGACAGACTTCGTTTGTAAGTGATTGTGTAGCATGACCCTTCTTGAGTCATACAGACCACTTCAAGTCACCTTACATAATGGGAAACACACACACACACACACACACACACACACACACACACACACCCCTCTACCTTTCATCCTCTGCCCCCACTTCTCCGTTTATTAAACCTAAAGCTCTTTCAGTACACCAAGATAAAGTCGAGGATTACTGAGTCCCCTCCACCTTCACTTCCCAGTGCAGCAATATTGATAAAGTCTCCTTTATCTGACTTTTATGGTTAAGGGGGGAAAAGATGATTAACCAGGAATAGTGGCTCACACCTGTAGACATAGCATTTGGGTATGAAGGACAGGAGGGACAGGAGTTCAAAGCCAACCATGGCTACATGAAACATCAAAAACCAAATGATAGTTGCTGCCAACTCCAATGACATGAATTGGACTCTCAGAACCCACGTACTGGAGGGAGAAAATAGACTCCCACAGGCTGTACTCTGAACTTCCTTCACATGTATGCCATGGCACTGACACACACACACACACACACACACACACACACACACGATGGTAGATAAATAGAAGGTAGATAGATAGATAGATAGATAGATAGATAGATAGATAGACAGATAGACAGACAGACAGACAGACAATAGATCAATGAATAAATAAATGTTTTTAAACCTAGTTTAATGAACATTAATTTTTAACAGTGGTCACCTTAACCTGTGGCTCTTGACTAATGCAACCAGTAAAAAGTGGTGGCATTCTAGAAAGTAAAAAGAAGCTCCATGGTCAGGTAACCACATTTACTAGTGTTCTAATTACTGGCTACTTCACAGTCTCAAGTAAGCCAACAACAATGCATTTTTTGAGTTGTATAGAATGTATCCACCTATAATTACTTGTGATTCACATTCTCATTACAGAAGAAATATAAAAGTGAAGCCAGCTGTAGTAGATCATACCTACAAGCTCAACACTGAGGAGTCTAAGGCTCTAGGATTTTGTGGAGTTCGAAACTAGCCTGGGCTACACAGTGATTAGTACCCTGAGATACTCTTAATAAATGAATTAACAAATAAAAGAATAAATATTTAAAAGCAATTTTTTTCTCTTTAAACATGTAACATAATGTGTCCTCAAATAACTCCTCTCCCAACTGTGACTGCCCTACCACCGTCCCTATACTGGAAAGCATCGCTAAGGAGCTTTATGCTGTGGTCTGAATCTCACTCCCAAATCAATAGCTAACATATCTCTATGATATTTAACAAATTCCTATTAGGAAAAGAAGAATAAGCATGGAATCAAAAGCTTGGCACAGTTGCAGATTCTGTAATCCCAGCACTTGGAGGGATAAAGTCAAAAGGATCCAGAGCTCAAGGAGCTCCAGATCATGTTCCACTGTAGAGGAAACTCAAGGCCTGTTTGGACTACCTGAGACCCAGCTTCAAGAAAACAAAACAAACAAAAAGCTCAGGGACAATGTGTACCTCGGGTCTCTCGCCACCTGCCTATGGAATCAATATGGTTATTACTGCGATTTTAAAGAAGAGGAAATAGTCTCAGAGCTGCTACTCAACAAACATGTGAAAATGAATTTTTAAAATGAGTAAATTACGCTGGGTTTTATAACAGAAACCTTAATTTCAGGCATATCTTGATACCCAATGTGTGCCCAATGGTACAATTGTTTTGGACACAATATTCTCTGCTACTAAACAGGGATTTATAATAATTTCTAATTCATAGTAATAGCAGAACTAAATAAAATGTCATGTTGCACTGCCATAGCATAGAAATGGCAGCCAACACTGTTAAAACAAAGTCCAAGAAATACAAACCTGCTTTTAAGATCTAACTTCCACAAGCTTCCCATGGTTACATCTATTTGGGTGTGGCTACTGTTATTTTGTTTACTCCCAGCTAAGACCCTGTGTGAAATACACACACACACTTACAGAGAAGTTCTTTTTACCACTTGGAGATAACTCTGCAGGGCCCTGAAGTTACAGTATCTTTCATTTCTTACTGTTTCTGACCATAGCATCTTTCTCTAGAGTATGATCCAGGTTAAGGACCACATGCAGGCATCCTCCATGCTTTCCTACCTTTCCCTGATCAGGCTCACTTTTTTCAATCGCTCTGTTACAGAAGCCTGGGACTCAACTGTTGTCTCTTTCAGTCCCCATGGTGACCGTTCAGGCACATTTGTAACACTGTATTTTCTGGTACCTTAATCCTATGTAGAAACTCAAAGAGAAATTATGTTTCCAGTAAACTAACAGGAGACCTCTAGTTTCTTCTTCTCCAAAAAAAAAATTATTATATCATTATTAACTGAGCATATTTCTGATAGTTGCTTTATCACTGACAATACCTATAACTGTATCAGTTGCCATGGATGGAAAAAGCAACATTATATCTTCAGTGTGACCAAGCTTCTCCAAGCAAACAAGCTTATTCTTCAAATTCTACGTAAACTAATGTTGGGAGGTGGTGGGCCATGCCTTTAATCCCAGAATTTGGGTGGCAGAGGCAGGCAAATCTTTGTGAGTTCTAGGTCAGCCTGATCTACAGAGGGAATTCCAGGACAGCTGGGCTACTCAGAGAAACTATTAGTCATAGTTGTTAGTAACTGTTTTGAGTAATACAATGTACATAAAAGCAAAGCAATTTCTACTGATTCTAAAGCATAATGTACATATTATAGGTGATATTTTCTGGGTTACTTAGGCCAGCATCACTATCCTTTCGTTTGTATTTTTGCATCCAGCCAGCAAATACTTACTACCTTCTATTGTCGGGCACTATGCAAGGTGCTGGGGATACACGTGGAGAAGAAATATGAGCACCTGTTCCTACAGAATTTACATTCTGGGAAAGGCTCTAGGCAGGCAACTTGACTCCCTATCTGGAGATGGGCTAAGGTAGAGTAAGGACAATGTGGTGGTGAGTGAGACAAAGTACTATGGAAGAGTGAGTAAAAGGTTGCCACAGATTCGTCACAAGAGACCTGGAAGCAAAACAGGAGTCAGGCAGGTATATTTAACAAGGCCGCTGGGTGAAAAGTTAGTGTCAGAGATGGGACGGAAGGGCAGCGAGCGAGTTCCAAGCGGAGGAAATAATCAGCACATGGACTGGGAAGCAAACAAAAGACAGGTGTCTGCTCAGACTCGTTGGGCACCAACATAGAATAAAAAAGTAGAGGGAGAGGAAGGAGGACTCTGGCAAGTTGAATTAAAACTCCAGACTTAGAGCTTAGTGGTTCTGAGTGCACACTGCTCTTGCAGAGGATAAGAGCTCAGTTTCCAGCACCTACTTTGGGAGACTCAACACTACTTGGAATTCCAAATCCAGAGGATCCAATGCCTGTGGTCTCCAACAGCACGCGCAGCCCACACCTACACCTACACACACACACACACACACACACACACACACACACACACACACACGCTTAAAAATGAAATAAATCTAAAACAACCCACAACAGCAACAGTAACAGCCATGTCAGACTTGTGGCTAGAGAAATTGCTCAATGGTCAAGAACATGCACTGTTCTTGCTGAGGACCCAACCATAGCTCCCAGCACCTGCTAGCTGATTTACTACGGCCTGTATCTCCAACTCTGGAGATCCAAAACTACCTTTTGACTTAAACAGGCATCTGTACTCAGATGCTCACACCCACCCGTAGAGAGAAACACATACATACATATATACAAATAACTTTAAAATCATTTTTTAAAAATCCAGACCTTAGCCAGGCACATGCCTTTAATCCCAGCACTTGGGAGGCAGAGGCAAGCAGATCCCTGTGAATTCGAGGCCAGCCTGGTCTACAAAATGAGTCAAGGACAGCCAAGGCTACACAGAGAAGATAAAAACAAAAACAAACAAACAGAACAAAATAGAACAGACCTTATCCAGCAGGCAGCAGGCACCACTGTGATGTGTATTGAGGTGAGAAAAGTGTGTCATTGGTAGGGATCGAAAACCTCCCACGGGAGTCTGCACAGTAATCATACCAGGAAATGGACTGAAGACCAATGACTAATCGTCAAAGGTAGTTATAGCACAAATATGAACCAAGGCCCATGGAAAAGAATCGTTTATGTTGTTTAATTTCTCGTCTTTAGCTGTCAAAAGGATGAGAACTTGGCCAGTTTTCACAGAACATAAGTAAATGCATAAGAAGGAAAGTTGTCTGAGATTCCTGAGGTTTCCTTTTCTATTTATTTTGCTACACGATTTCTTTGTCTGTCACTGACAGGAACTCCCTCTGTAGACCAGGCGGGCCTTGAACTTAGAGATCTGCCTGCCTCTGTCTCCCAAGTGTTGGGATTAAAGGTGTGTGCCACCCAGCCCAGCATCTGAACTTTGCTTTTCTTAAATAGAAAAATGTAGATATGATAGCAAATATTTCTTCTAATCATTAACATTTTTAGGAAGAAGCAAATATTTACAAATCAAATACACAAGAGTTACTCATTATTAAAATATTTCAGTAACAAAAGTAGTATGTGATGTGTGAGAAATTGATTTCTGAAAACTGGCCAGAAATGGCCAGAAAGTCTATAAGAAAGTAAGTAAGTAAATAAATAAATAAAAGTCCCCCCCCCAAAAAAAAAAAACTTTCAAGGGCTGAAGAGATGGTTCAGCAGTTAAGAACATATAGTACTTTTACAGAGGACCGGAGTTCAATTCCAAGCTCTTACATCTGACAGCTGTAATCCAGCTCAAGGAAGATCCAATGCCTCTGGCCTCTGTGGGTACGAGGATTCATGTGCACATACTTATACTAAACCCAATTAAAAATAGCTAAAATAATAATCTTTTTAAGAGAATGTATAGAAATAATGGGTTAACATAGGGTGTATGTTTTTTCGTTTTTCGAGACAGGGTCTCTCTGTGTGGCCTTGGCTGTCCTGGACTTGCTTTGTAGACCAGGCTGGCCTCGAACTCACAGCGATCTACCTGCCTCTGCCTCCTGAGTGCTGGGATTAAAGGCGTGCGCCACCACGCCTGCCATGATTCTAGTTCTTAAAGCTTTTTTTTCTTGGCCTTTGTCTGCTGTGCTAGGCTTTGAACCCAAAGCCTTGTCAGTGCAAAAAGCCAAGTACTCTTCCACGGACCTGTGTCTGCAGTCTTCTGAACGCATCATCATCATAAATATTACCAACAGCCCACCGCGTGCCACACACACACACACAAAAGTCTGAGGAGGCTCCGGGCTCAGCCCTCTCCTAGCTCCAGGCCACTGCTTGACCTCTACAGCTCTTCTTCCTACAGAATTCTCCAGCTCTCTGCATACTTTATACATCCGGTTGTGTACAGCAATTCCAAGCTAAGAGTCGCCTCTCATTCAACGCCGCCGCCGCAGCCAGTTACGTCATATGACTTGCCTGCTCTGTCTTCAGAATGCATCCTGAGTCTGACAATGTCCATCTCCAGAGCAACCTCACATCTTCCCCCTAGCTCTCTGCAATAGCAAAAGCTGTAAAACAGCCTTGTGGTCCAGTTGGTCAGGGACTCTTTCCCTGCTGTGGCCTTCAAATGGAGACCAAGTGGGTCTGGACTGGAGTCAGCTCATCCCTTCATGAGGCTATCAAGTTCTTCTCCAGGTGTCTACCTGCCTCATCCACCTCATCCCACTCACTCACTCCCAGCTCTGAATGTCCAGGCCTTAGGAACAAGGCTGGGATACTTGGCCAGGACATAGCTTCCCTGGGTTGGGCTAGAAAAGTACAGGTGAAGCTGGAAATAAAACAAGAACCAGATCGCAAATGACCTAACATGCTACTCAAAAGGAATCGGCCCCTGATGCTTCCAGCAATGGTAGCCACAGACAGTCTCCAACCAGTGGAAACCGTATAACTAGACAGCGATTGCTGGTGCAGTATAAATAAAACAGTAAAAAGAATCTAAGTAAAAAAAAATAATCCTTATGAATATAAAACTAGGTATTGAGAGCATAAAACTTAAACATATAGAACCTTGTTGTTTCCGTAGTGTGGTGGTTATCACGTTCGCCTTATGTATAGTAATTAGCTGATACTCAGCACATTTCACATTTTCCTTTTCTCTCTCTCTCTCTCTCTCTCTCTCTCTCTCTCTCTCTCTCTCTCTCTCTCTCTCTCTCTCATATCCAGGAGAGCTAAAAGTTAAAGAGCCCAAGAGCTCCTTCTACTTCTACACACTGTGTTAAACACCTGTCAACTCAAAATCCTCAAGTAGATGCTAAGTCTCACATGTGAAAAGCCAGGCGCTGGAAACCTCACTTGGCCAAACTCAGCACTACTTCCTCTCCCCATTATGTTGAGTTCACCCCCATCCCCCTATAAACTCCCTTTTTTCTTTTACAAATAGGCATTTCTAGGGCGCACGGTGGCTTATACCCGAAATCCCAGCTCTCTCGAAACAGAAGCGGGAGGACTGTGAACTGAAATCAGCCTTGGCTACATAGTGAAAAAAAAAATGCCGTAAAAACAAAGAGGTCAGGTGGGGAGACTGACCAGTTCATCAATGTCCAAATGTATAAATCTGTATGGCGGATGTGATTTATGCACAAACTACATCACCCCTGGGGGATGATGACAGTAGGGGCAAATAAAAGACGTCCATGAGAAGGCTGACAGAATATGCAAAGCAGATGTAGATAGAAGTTGAGGGGGGAATGATGAGACAAGGACAACTCCTGGAACTATGAGCCTTTGCTCTGAGTGGTGACACCGTTTTCTTTTTCTTTTTCTTTTCTTTTCTTTTTTTTATTTTTATTTTGTTTGTTTGTTTGTTTTTGTTTTTAGACCAGGCTGGCCTCGAACTCATAGTGATCCACCTGCCTCTGCCTCCCGAGTGCTAGGATTAAAGGCGTGCACCACCACGCCGAGCGACACCATTTTCTAAAACGGAATCACAGAGTGTTTTGGAGGGAACCGGGCCTCCAACCATGGTTTCAAGAAAACAAAACAAACAAAAAGCTCAGGGAACCAAAAAGAACAATGTTTACCTCAGGTCTCTTGCCACCTGCCTATGAAATCAATATAGTTATTACTGCAATTTTAAAGAAGAGGAAACAGTCTCAAAGCAGCTATTCAACAAACATATGAAAAAACAAATTTTTTAAATGAGTAATTACACTGGGCTTATAACAGAAACCTTAATTTCAGGCATATCTTGATACCCAGTGTGTGCCCAATGATACCCAATTGTTTCGACACAATATTCTCTGCTACTAAACAGATTTGTAATAGTTTCTAATTCATAATAATAACAGAACTACATAAGCATTTGTTGGACAGTGAGGTGAAGACACACATGGAACACTTGGGTGTATAGACTGATGCTCAGGAGAGCTGAATGAGATTCACTGAGCACTTTGAGGCTCCTCAGAGGCAAAAATTTACATTTCCAAAAATAGAGAGGTGGGGACATGGCCTTTGGAGACAATGTCTATGGCCGAGTGCTCATCCCTCCATCTAGCTGTGGGAATCCAAGGTGCTACCATGTCAGTGTCTCGGTTTCCTGGTCCATAAGGTAGAAACAAGAGTGCCCATCTGACTACATCACAAAGAGGAAACCGTTTTTGCTAGAACATAGCAAAGCAAACATAGCAGACATGATGTATATGTCTTTCAAATCATTATCTTCAAAAAATATACAGAATATGGTTTTTTTTTCAAAAAAGCAGAATTTGTTATGAAGAATAACTAAATGGAGGATAAACAAGAATAAACCTAGTTTCACTTGCTTTTGGTTGTGTGGCTTTGGTTGCTTAGCTGGCTAGTTTGGTTTCTTTTTAGTTTGTTTTGAATTTTTTAAGTGGAGTATCATGTAGCTGGCCTCTAGTTTGCTGTGCTAACTTTCTACTCCTGGTCTTATCTGCACACTCATTTATTCTTTCTTTTATCACCAAGTTTAAAGGCCTCACACTTAAACACTAGATCCCCAATTTATTGCCTCTAAAAAGTAACTTATTCTCCTGGCTCAATTGTTGTCTGGGAGGCTTACTGCTTCCTTCTATTAACCCAGATCTGGTCCTGGAAGCTTCTAGCCTCCAAACAATCTAACAGGCTAGAATGGTTTCACCCTTTGAGACTTACTGCTTGATAAGCTCACCCTTACTTGATCTTTCTGAGCTTTGGGCTGGCTGGTTCAACTCAGCTGTTCTGGCTCAAACATTTCTCCCAGCTGATTTACTCAATCTGGCTTCTCTCTCAGCCCAGAATTGCTCTGCTTGGCCTCAAACTAACTCAGCAATCTGCTCTAATCTTCCATCTTCTCATTTTTTGGCTCGTTTCATCTTTACCTGAGCTATCTCTCTGTAACCCATCTCTCTATTACTATTCTGGCAAAACTGCCTTTTAAGTAGCTTCCCTTTCCTCTCTCTTCTTGTTAGAGTTGGGCATATTCTATTCTGTCAAATCTTCTCTGATTTGTCACCTCTTCTGCCACTCAATTACACATCACTTTCAAACATGGGTGCTTCCTTCTACAAACTAGCTTTACCTTCATTATTTGGGATTAAAGGCATGTACCACCAGGTCTGGATCTAAGCTCTTCTTTACCTGATACTTACTCTATGCCAGGCTGGCCTTGAATTCTGGTCTGTTTGCCTCAGTCTCTGGATTAAAGGCATGTTTGCATTCCAGCTGGATCCCACAGACCTAGAAGGTCTTTGGATGTGATCCCTTGCCAGAGCAGCCAAGTTCTGAGTTGGGGCATGGTACGATGTATTTTTATGCTAATTAATAAAAAGCCATCCCCCCTGGGCAAGGCAGAGGAGATAGAGGTGTGGCTAAGGTTCCAGATTTAGTGAGAGGAATCCTAGGAAAAAGAAAAAGGAAAAAAAAAAAAAAGAAAGAAAAGAAAAGAAAAAGAAAGATCATCATGAGGGAAGGAAAAAGACCCAAGGGGAAAAAGAAGGCCACCATGGGTTAGATGGAGGAAAAGCATGTGGCTGGCATGGATGGAGAATCCGGCCCAGATGAAGACCATTAGCAAGTATTTGGGATTATAGAGGGGAGGTAGTTTGATAGAAGTTATTAGAAGCAGATGACATGGGATTGAGACAGTGATCCCATGCCTGCCCCACTATGAGAGGTAGTTTAGAGGATTAATGTCTGCCCTGCCCCAGGTTAACTAAGGCTATTTTAAAATATAACCAGTGTCTGTGTCTTGATTGATTGCTAGCCAGGCCTACTGATAATACAGATAATTTAAAGACAGTAGTTCTGAAATAACATTCCTCTACAATTACAAATGACAATTTGGATGCACCACTCACATGGAAACGGTTCTTAAGTTACTTTTTGAGAACTCAGATGTCATTTAGCTCAAATCAGCTGAAACTACTGTCCCTTCATATCTGAGCCTCAGTATCTTTTGGGGCAACTTTTTAACTTGCTATGAGGACACACTGCATGTTCAGCTGACATAAGCACAGCCATTTTCCACATATGGTCCCATGGAAAACATGAATTTTGACTGCATAAGCGCTCTGCTTTTTCTTACTTGGAATTGCCTTTCCCAACATCTCAAGAACCCCCTTTTCTTTACCTTTCTTTTCATTTTTATTCATTATTATTGTGTGTGTGCATGCTATATAAACATAGGGCACTCACACCATGGTGCACATGTCAGAGGATAGCACTGCATGGCGCCATTTCTCTCCTTCTACCTTTATATTGGCTTCAGAGATTGACCTTGGGTCTCTAGATCTTCCCACTGAGCCATCCCCTAAACCCTAGTCCTGAGGAGACAGAGTCGAGGCTTTTCCTCATCTCCACATGACTAATGCCTTAGAAATAAGCTCTCTTTTGGCACAGCCTGTCATGTGGGTGATTGGCACACTGAACTGGCTTAGTGTTTGGCAACGGTGCCAACGTTTCAAGATGTGGTAAAGAAAGAACAGAAGAGAAACTCCCACCAGATTTTCTTTTCTCTGGAACCACGGAAGCAAAGATACTGAAACAGAAGAAAATTCTACTCCTGACATAAAATCCTCCACAATTTAATGGGCAACCTGCTAGATTAATTTAAATTGAAATTAATTTAATTTTTGAGTACAACAGTTGTAGAAAGGAAATAAATTGCATGTTTAGCAGCAATGAAAGGTATCCAGCCACGCATGGGGGCTCATGCCTGTAATCCCAGCACTTGGGGAAGCAGAGGCAAGTGGATCTCTATGAGTTTGAGAGCAGCCTGGTCTACAAAACAAATCCGGGACAGCTAAGGCTACACAGAGAAACCCTGTCTTGAAGAACCAACCAAACAAACAACAAAGGAGGTATCAAATATTTCTCACATATGTATAAGAAGTCTATTGTAATAACAAGTGAACATGCTACATTGAGGAAAAACTAGTCTCTCAAGGAGAGTTAAGAACCTACTCTTGACTAGAAAATAATCTGTCTCCTTCATAGATTCCTGGTTGAATAATTAATATTCATAAAGTATCCTAAAAGGAAAATAACCCCCCAAGCCCGTGAGCATTACTATCAAATTAATAATTTCATCAGACTTTACATAATTGGACACCACAGATGCCAAATTAATACGTTTGGCATAAAAGTAACCTTCCCCCTTCATCCTTATAGCTAGCAGTGCTCATAAGTGCACCAACGCCTAGAAATTGGAAAATGAGCATGTTCGTGAGAGAGTCTGTGTTCTGGGAGCTCCCTGCTATTTTTACTCCTAGCACTTCTAACACAGATGTGGCAGGGTTTCCCCATACCACGCACTTCTCTGCCCACATTAACTGGGTGCCCTGTCATTCGTTTCAATTCTGACTCTGTCTACCTGGGATCATCAGTCTCACAAGTCAAGGACCGTCTACCACAAGACTATTACCCACACTTCTTATTGACCAGCTAGCTCCTCATCAAGGGTCCTTTCAGTTTCCTCCTCATGTCCACTGGTTTGCAAAAATAAGATTCCGGAGGATGTTGCTTACCATCGCCAGTTTACTGTAAAGGCGTGGCCCACCGAGGAAAGTCAAAAGAAAAGGTGTAAAAGGAGTGCAGGGAGTCCATACTCTCCGGGTACAGCACGCTGCCAGCACCTCCAAGTGTTCACCAACGTGGAAGCTCTCGGAGCCTCATGTTTCTTTTATTAATAGGAATTCCATTAGTCTAGGTGTAGTTGGTATATTGCTAGACACTGCGACTCAGTTCAAGTTCCAGCTCCTCCCTTCTTCTCAGAGGCATCAGGCTGAAGAGGTTGGTTCCCCTAGTAACCATCCCCCATCACAAAATTACCTGTGGTCACCCCACCAACATAAACTCAGCTTTAGTCTAAAGCAGTTTATGTGTTACAAAAGATAATCCCATTACCCTATCAGTTTGGAAACTTTAAGAGGTTTGGAAGTTCCATGTCAGAAACTAGGAACAAAGACCAAACACATCTATGTTTTATTACGTCAGATAGAAATAAAAACCACCTAGGAATTGTTAGCAAAGGAAATGATGTGATCTTGCCATTTTCTAATGCACTGAGTGAACTTCACTGCCCCCCATCCAAAAGTGTTTGTTTGTTTGTTTTGAGACAAGGTTTCTCTGTGTAGCCTTGGCTGTCCTGGACTCGCTTTTGTAGAGCAGGCTGGCCTCGAACTCACAGAGTTCTGCCTGCCTCTGCCTCCTGAGTGCTGGGATTATAGGCATGCACCATCGTACCCAGCCCAAAAGTATTTTTAAAGAAGAAAACTTTCAAGCAGAGATTTTGTGAACTCTAAATTGCACTTATTATAAAGGATGAGTCAGAAACAGCCAGCTGGAGAATCGGGTGTGGAGAAGCTTGCAGCTCCCACGGCCTCTCTGGTATCTGCCCTCCCAGCATGTGAGGCCATCGAGCAGCACAGAATTTTAGATGTTAGTTAAACATGAAGTATCTTAACTTAGGATCCACTGAAACAAAGATTCAAGTACAAGAAATTTATGTGAGAATTACAGAAAAACAACATCTGGAGAGGCAGGAAATGAGGTGAGGAGGGAATCAGTTAGAAGATACTGTCTTCAGACCCAGAAACCATTGTGAAGAGCAAATTTATTCTCCATGAATACACCACTGCATAGTGATGTAAAAACCACTACTTTAAGCTCCACCTACCTCCTCTTCCCCCAAATAAGATAGATTTACCTACAAGCTCCCAGCAAGCATTGGTTGAGAGCTGCTACTTCCTGGGATATTACCCTGGCACATCCCTTTGTTGCATGCATGCGTGTAAGATTCAAGAAAGAAAAATAACCCCAGGCATGGAGAGATCCAGATATTGGCAAGTCAGAGGGGCAGTGCATTGTATCAAAGATAATAACACAGAGGTAGGACAATATAGCTGAATGTATTGCATGCCTAACTTTGCATACATGAGACCCCAGAACCAGGAAAAAGAATTATAGCAAGCACCTCTGGATTATGCAAACAAAATGCTGTCTCTCTGGAATAGAGCAGTAGCTTAGTTGCAAAGTGTTGCTGCTCAAGCAACCACCATCTCTAAGTTCAGTTTCCAGCACCTATGGAAATAGCCAGGCATGGTGGCACATTTGTAATCCCAGTGCTAGGGACACCAAGGAAGAAGATTACCAGGGCTTGCTGTTCAGCTTGCCTAATCCATGAGCCCAGGTCCTAATGAGAGACAGACCCTGCCCCCGAAAGCTCCCCCCCAAAACAAAACAAAAAAACAAACAAATAAAATAAAGTGGACAGGAGGAGGGACACCCAAGTTGTCTACTGGTCTTCACATGCATCTAGGTGTGTGTGTGTGTGTGTGTGTGTGTTTTGTGGTTTCTCTCCTGCCTCTCCTGGCAAAACTCCTCAAAATGTTCCTATCCTCTGTCTCCAGGTGCTCTCAGCTCGTTTTCCTTGAACGTACTGCACTCGGATTTCTGTGCCACATCACGCCAAAGCTCTCACAGCCATCTTATCGGTAGTCACCAGTGACCTCTGCTAACTTCCCATCAGCTCTCACTCTTCGTTTTACATGACTTCCTAGCGACACTGATCCCTGTGTGTGCTCTCTCCCTTCGAAGTCCCTCTCTTCCTTGGGTTCCACTAATGATCTCCTAGTTCCTTTTCGTCTAGTGGATTGCTGCTTTGCTAGAATCTACTCCTCGTTTCTTCAGTTTTCTATAGCTGCCAGAGCTCAGAGCTTGTATGTGTTTGCCTCAGCCACTTCCTTAATGACCTCATCTGGTGCTGTGGCTTTTGACTATGATCTGTATGCAGTCTTGCAAACGTTTTTTTTTTTTCCTCCAAGCCCCAAACTTCTGATGTTAAAAATAAAAGCTTCATCCCTGTACAGTCATCACTTCATTTGATTGACATTGTGCCTTTCCAGTGTCTTAGGCCTTAGCCCTTGGATTTATCCGCAACACTCTCCCCACCCCTATATATCACATGACATGTCCGAGTCTGCAGCATACCCTGCAACCTGGACCTTAAATATATATTCGGTGCTAGAAATAGTAGCTCACACCTATAATCCCAGCCCTTGGGAGGTAGAGGCAGGAGGATCAGAGTTCAAGGTCAACTTTAACTACTCAGTACCTTAGTTACTTTTCTATTGCTGTGATAAAATACCATTATCAAGGCAACTTAGAGAAGAGTGTATTCAAGGCTTACGATCTCAGAGGGTAGGATCCATGATGCCTAAGCAAAGGAACAACTGAGAGCTCGCATCTTGAAACACAACCATGAAGCAGAGAGACAGGACAGAGAACACTGAGTCTCTTTTGAAACTTCAAAGCCCACCCCCAAGTGACACATCTTCTCCAATAAGACCACACCTCCTAGCCCATCTGTGTGCCTATGGAGGGCATTGTCATTCAAACCACCACAGTAAATGTGAGGTGAGTTTGTGCTGCATGCAACTCTGTCTCTCAAACAAAAATATAGTCACAATTGGGATGGTTATTGCATCAAAGCCACTACAATCTCTAAGTAACTGCAGCAATTCTCTAGGTAGCTTCCCTCAGGGAAACTCTGGGCATCCTTCCAGAATCCTGTCAAGCCTCATAGCTTCTTTGATTTGATAGTACCCCCAGTCGTGTAGAGGAAAAGTCAAAATCTTCAGACCCAAATATAAGGCTCAGCAACTCCTCTTTCATCATCTAGTGCCAACTGTCACTGTACCTCTACTTCTCTCCAGCCATGCTGGTCCTTCCAGTTTCCAGAACATTCTAGCCTCTCCTCCTTCGGCGTCTTACCCTTGCTCACTCACTTCCTGTAGGTCTTTACTCAAATGTTACCTTCTCAATGAGACTGTCCTTGTACCTGTCTAAAGTCAGAAGTCCACACCCACGCACACTCGCGCACAGTCTCTCTCTCCATAACATTATCACTCTCTAAAATACTTCGTATCTTATTTATTTTGCTCCTTATATGTCTTCCCCACTGGATTATAATTTTATTCAGCAAGAATTTCAGCTGTTTCTGTTCACTGCTGTGTCTTTGGGGCCTAGTACCAAACATGAAGATGAGAGGCATACCTCTAGGAAGCTTGGATGGGAAGGGATGCTGAGGGCCCTATTGCATTGGAGCCCATGGCCAGACAGCCCATCCCAGTGCAAAGCTTTCCTTTAGTGAAGCAAGTTGCTGGTCTCCTACTAGTGACCAAGAAGCATAAAAAAGGACCTGAGTCCCAGTAGCCTCTTCGAGGGAACACACACAATGACTTATTTCCTTCCCCTAGACATTCCATATCACCCCAACTGCACAGAGCTGACTGGGCCTTTAGTATATAGCCATTGGGGAGACATTTAAAATGCAGACCACTGTGTAGGATCCAAGGATAAAGCCCACCAAGAGAGGCTGATCAGGATGGGGATAGCAATAAGACATGGTAATGTCTCCAGATGAACTATCACATGACCAAAGAACTAACTTTGTTTTGTAGGCCATAGGATTTTTCTTTTCCTTTGAGCCCTTTGGAATTGTCTTGTGTACAACTAGCTGCCTTAAGGGCCCTCGTGTTCACAAATGTACTGCTTTAAGTCCTTCTTCCAAAAACTTTCTGAGAGTACCTGTGAGGTCGCAGGATCTGCACTTCTTAATGGGCACTTAGATAGCCTGTCTTTCACATAGCCGCTTAAAATAAGAAACATGGGAAGACATAAAGGGACCAACTATTCTGAGGGGCTGCAGAGATTGGAAATCAAAATATTGATAGTTTCACAAATATGTATCAAACAACTTCTTTGTACCATTGTTCCTAATAATGGGATTAAAGCAGTAACTAGTTGCATAGACACACAGAGAGGGAGGGGGGAGAGGGAGAGAGAGGGAGAGAGAGAGAGAGAGAGAGAGAGAGAGAGAGAGAGAGAGAGAGAGAGAGAGAGAGAGAGAGAGAGATACTCCTGTAGCTGAGTAGCTTACTTTTCAGGTGTGGTACATAAACAGGGTAAGAGGAAAGCAATAAACAGTATGTAACACATTGGATGGAGTCAAGGATTGTGAAAAAGAATAAAGCTGGGGAATTAAGACAGAGGTCAAAGGGGTGATTTCAGGACAGGGATGTCCTTCTACATCCGGTGGCTGCCTCACAAGCAGCTGGTAACTGACACTCACTTGGAGCTCTGCAACCAAGAGAGGCAGATACAGGAGCCTGGTTTTGTTCTGGAAGACAAAATGGCTCCTTCAGAAACTGTGGTGGATGGAGCAGTGCTGGAAAGATAACTGATTTACCGGTGAATGGCAGAAGCTCGTGGTGGTTAGCAGCACATGGCTGACTGACCAAGCAGCCAAGCCCCAGGCACCCAGCAGCAATTCTTCAGGGAGGAGGGAGCCCTTCCTTCTCTAGAATAAATGGGGACTCTCAGAGGATAGCGGGAAAAGCTGATGATAGCATGTTTATTTCTTGTGAAATCAGGAACTTATGAACTTTGGGCAGTGGAAGGTGTTTTGAGGGTGAATGAGTTTGATTTGCTGGGGCTAGGGGTGCCAGGGATACTTTATTTACATGTAATAAGAGCCCTATCATAAGAGGGGAAAGCAGTACTTAATTATCCTATGGGTGGGGGAAGAACTCAGGGTACGGTTAAAGGACATTGGTTGAAAGCCAAGGCACCACAACACCTCCTTAGCTCAGGATGGGTGTTTCTAGGAATTCCCAAGTGAACACTGAAAGTTTCTTATCAAAAAAGGGCTAGGCCTGTGATTTCCCAGAGGACTGTAGGACCCTTCTTAGAGGATCTGGGGCTCCCTACATCAGGCAGAGAGGGAACCCAGCTGAGAAAGCGAGCCCCGTCATCTCCTACCAAGCTCAGAGGCTATCTGGGGAAATGCCAGGCGTCGACTTAACAGCAGGGTCCAACACAGGGGAATGCATGGGAATCTCTGTCATAAAGTGCTACAAAGCAGAGATCTGAAGGAAAGAAAGTGTGCTGTGCAGATATTTGAGGAAGGATTTTTGCAGGTGTAGGAACCATCAAATGCTGTCTGTGAGGTGTGAGCATTCTTATATATTAGGATTTGCATGGATAGAGAGAGTAAGTGAAGGGCAAAGTGTCAGAAAAATGAGAGCCTGCTGTGGTTAGAGTGGGTGGGCACATGTTAAAACCTGGTGACTTTTGCCACCTCTTTGGATTTTAATAATATTTACACCCATCAAACACGGTTTATCTTTATTTCGAGGAATTTGAGGCCCTGAGCCTGGCGTCTCTACCACCTTGATAGCTTGTCTAACCATTTTCAACTTTACAGCCATCCTCTTTCATACCATGAGGCTCTGTTCTCTAGACATATCATGTCCTTTATAGGTCAATGGCTCCCATGACACCACAGATTTGATGTGTAGACTGCCACTGCCACCATTTCTACCTGCCAAAATCTTCTTGACCAACTAGCTCACACCCTACTTCTGTAATACTTAGTCGATCCCTCTTCTCTATTTCATAAAATTGTATGAGCTACTCTCTTTGGAGGTGTTCAGCATGCATGGGCTGTATAAAGACATCTGAACCCAGACTGCCATCCCCATGAGACTGCGGCATTTCTTGTATGGTTAAAATCCTAAAAACAAAAAAAACAAAAAAACGTAAAAAGTGAACCATACAAGGTGAACGATGAATAACTCAGAGATGGTGGTTCTCAGAATGCTAGGAAGTAGAGCTGGGTTCGGAGCCTCGAAACTTAGGTCTGAGGATGCAGCCTGAATGAGTGTTTCCCTACATGTGAGAAGCCCTCAGGTGGATCACAAGCATTGCAAAACCCAAGTATAGTGGTGCATGTGACTGTAATTCCAACATTCTGTAGATGGAGACAGAAGGGCCAGAACTTTAAGGCTATCCTCAGCTATACAGTAGGTTCAAGGCCAACCTGAGCTATATGAGATGCTTTCAAAAAACAAAAACAAACAAAGGAAACAGAAGGCACAGCATTAACATCTATAATCCCAACACTCAAGAAGTATTGTCATGAGTTTGAGACAGTACTGTAATTACCTACAGAGTGAGACTCTGGTCCTCAAAGCACAGAGAGGGATGCTGAGGAAGTCGCTTGGTGGGTAAAGTGCTTGCTGTACATGCCTAAGGACCTGAGGTTGAATTCCCAGCATCCATATATAAGCCAGACACTGCATGTTTGTGGCCACAGCGTGAGGTGGGGGTGGGGTTAGGTAGATCCCAGGATTCCACTCCCCAGTCAGGGCAGCAGAAACAGCAGTCGTCAGGTTCAGTGAGTGACTCTGTCTCAAAAAAGTAATGTGGAGACCAGTAGATGGAGGCACACACATGAACTCACAGCAGCTGTGACTGCAAGCAAGTCCTGCACAAGATCCAGCAAAGCAAAACCCCAACACTGACGGGGAAGGGTTCATGAAGTCCCACCCTAGCCAAGAAGCTATTGGTAACAGATGGCAGCTGAGGGAGGAGAGCGCAGTATCTTAGGGGTATGGTCCCTACAAGGCTATATACAGTACATAGTCTTACTGTATAGTCAACACTAAGTGGACTCAGTGGGAGAGAGAGAGAAGGTGGGACATTTTATGAAGTCGGACAGGAAACTGGTTTGGGCAGTAGGGGAGGAAGAGAAGGTGAAGGAATGAGTGAGGGGATGATCAAAACATTATACGGACTAACAGAGTTCTCAGTAAAATATAACGACAGATAAAGTTCATAAACTATAGTATTATCTATCTGGAAAAGATAGCCAGCTTTATGGACCAATTTATGACTTCCACAACTGCTATAAAATTCAGGTGAGGAAAATTTGAGGCAAGCTGTCACCACGTCAGCCTCCACTCTCTTCTGCCACTTCCCTTTCTCCCCGCTTTGCAATCCTTCCGTGAAACCCTGGGTCCGGGGACAGTTACCACTCAGGAGAACCTTGACCATGTGACCTTCAATGTCAGCCAGGGGCACTCAAGCTCTTGCATGCATACCTGTATGACCGACCTGCACTGCCTCATGAAAGCTATGCTTGTCTCCTCTGTCCAACGGGAACAAATGAAAGAGCTGTCAGGCCCAGGACTGAGCGAGCATTCCTGGTACAGCAGTCAGCAAATGCCATGTGCTATGCTCACATAGTAGGACTATAAATACTCGTAGTGTCAAGAAGGGTTTATAAGCATGTGAAAGGATATTTTAGAATAAGGCTGATTAACAGCAGGGCCTCTGCAAATCTCTGTGAAGGCTCTAAAATGTAGAACTATAGTACTGACCTAAACTAATGGCAGGCCTTGAATTTTTAACTTTGTATAACTTCTAAATGATGGAAAAAGACACACACACACACAGACACACACACACACACACACACACCCTCAGGTAGCCATCTACAGTACAATGAATTCAGAGAAGTCAGAAATGAAGTGGCTTCTGTTAAGCACACTAAATTTTATAGTGGGAAAACGGAACACTAATGTTGAAGACAAACAGGACAAAGGGCTGCTTACCCCCCAAAATATCTGTCAACCTCCCCTTTTCAAGATGGGTCAACATTGTTGACATTTAACCCACTAGACACTGTTACCGGCTGTGCACATAAAGCTGTTTTAACTCACTGACAGCCAAGCAGTTATGTATTCTTGCTAAGTTTTTATTTCTAAAAAGGCCTCTGGGCATGTTAAGGACATCCACATCCATACATATCTCAAAAGCCAAAAAATAAAACAGCCAAGTCAATGGGTTATTTCAACACAAGCTATTTCTTTTTTTTGTTTGTTTGTTTGTTTTTGGTTTTTTTGTTTTTGTTTTTGTTTTTCCAGACTGGGTTTCTCTAGGTAGCCTTGGCTGTCCTAGACTCACTTTGTAGTCTGGGCTGGCCTTGAACTCACAGCAATCCACCAGCCTCTGCCTCCCAAGTGCTAGGATTAAAGGCGCAACACAAGCTATTTCAAAAACTCACTGGGAACAAGCACAACAGCATTCTTCACACTGACCTGCAATTTGTGGGGCCCAGACTTCCTCCTCTTCATAGGGATATCCCCCTGGGCTGTGTGGACCCCACATATTCTAAGTCACCTTTTCATTCTTCTGGGTGGCACAAGCCTGTTGTACTCAGGTGAGAAGATGGAAGAATTCTGCCCTATCACATGGGCAGAGGTGGTGTTCAGTTACCTTCTATCGACTAGGATATGGGGTTAAGGAACTTGATCAACTTACAGTCTGGGAGTGTTCAGACACTGTAATGCAAGCAAAGGGGTGGATGACAGCACCCTAATGCTCTGCATGCAGGGGACACTAAAATTTGACCAAGAATGTGATCTAACCCTAGGTTTGTTTGTTTGTTTAATCATAACTGCCCAGGGACTGTCGCTAAAGCAGAAGTGGGGAGAGGGAGGGAGGGAGGGAGAGAGAGAGAGAGACACACACACCCACACACACACACACACACAGAGACAGACAAAGACAGAGAGACAGAGACAGAGAGAAAGAAGAAAAGAGGAGAGAGAGACAGAGAGACAGTGAGAGAGAAAGAGACAAAGAGAGAGAAACAGATAGAGACACAGAGACACACAGAGAAAGAGATAGGGAGGCCAAGGCAGTGATGAAGGAGGAATGGCTGTGTGGGAGCTTGTCAGCCTGCATCTGCTATTTATAGCACTGCTGTTTACTGTGTCAACACAGCCATCCCTGACTTGGAGATGACTAACAGTTTGGGTTGATTTGGTTTAATTAGACTGGATTAATATATCCACTGCAGTTGTGTGGGAGGACCATTAATTAATCATCTAAACTAATGCTGACAGTTTAAAGTGTAAAAACACTCTTTCCGAAAAGTTGATTGGAATTTATGCACTCATGTGCCAACCTCTTTCCCTTCAGATTCCCAGCAGGAGCCTGTGGCCCACACAAGCTTGTGAAAGCAACTAGTACTGAGCTGAAAGGACAGGGCTGGCATTTGAGCTAAAGGTGTCACTTGTGGCGTGGAGGAATGAGAAGGGACAATTCCTGAGTTCAACAGCAAGCCCTGCTCTGCTACTAGCAATGAGATCTTGGTCAAGGCCTTTCATGTCTTTTCTTTTTTAGTTGCTTGTCGCTTTGACAGTCACTTTGAGCATTGAACCCAGAGTTTCACGCGTGCTAGACAGGTGCTCTACCACTGAAGCTGTATGCCCCAACCCTTGCTTGGGCTTCTTCTTTTTTTTTTAATCAAAATTTAATTTCAACATGGGAGAACGTGAATGAGGGCCCCCACTGCCATAAATGTTGTAATTGAGCTTCCCACATTCACAAAGACCGCAGAGGCCAGCACATTTGGAGTGCGTTGGCTTAAGCCTTGGCCTGGAAAACTACCTTCATTATCATGGTGTCTACCCTGCCTGGTAAGTATCTGTGTGTGTTTCTTTTCTCCACCAAACTTATCTCACCTCTAAAATCAAGCTGACAATGATGGCTGCCCCCCTGGGGAGTTCAGAGTTAAATGATATAATCAGTTGAAAGAATTACCATGATACCTGCCACAGGCTGGACCATAAACGCCAGACACTATTATTAGAGATAGTGATAGGTGCTAGGCTAAAGGAAACTGTTTATTTAGATAGTTGGTCTGATGAACACATTTAGACTGATGTATAATGTAGACATGGATTTTTAAACCTTAGTTCTGCTCACGATTTCCTTAGAGATGGAACCCAGGGTTCTTACGCATTGTTAGGCGAGCATCCTGCTCCTGAGCTACATCCCCGGTCCTACCTGTTGATAACTTGGTATCAATAATTCTTCATTCCGGGGGCCCTGTCCTGTGTTCTGTAGGGTGGTTAGTGGCATACCTGATTTAACAGTCATTGCATCACCTCCTCACAGCTGAAACAAAACATCTTCAGATGTCGTTCAGGGTGTCAGAGTGGCAGGATCACCTCAATTTGAGAATCTCTATGGGAAATAATTCATAACTGCTCTCAAGAACACATCATCTTTGTCATATCCATCTTCATAACTGCCTAGTTAGCTATTTCCTCTCTATGGCTAAATGATAAATTACACACCAAAAAGTGTCTTAAAATTACTTCTTCCTTTGTCATTGAAACAATACTATGAAGTAAAACTATATGCCATGTTGCTTCCATGTTCTCCGTGACAGACACACGGTGGAGACATGAATAGATGTACACATCTGAGCATTTTTTAGATGGATGGATGGACAGACAGATGAATGGTGTCTTATTCGATTCAGCTGTCAGCTTGACACAGGCCTGAAGTCATCCACGAACCGGAAACCTCAAACTGAAGAATCGACCAGATGAGATCAGCCTATGTCTCTGAGGTATTTTCTTAACTGCTAATTGATGAAACAGAAGAGGGTCCAGCTCACTTCTGGGGATGCCATCTCTAGGCAGGTGGTCCTGGCCTGGATAAGAAAGATGGCTAAGCAAAGCAGAGGGAGCAAGCTAGTAAACAGCATTGCTCCATGGTATTTACTTCAGTTCCTACCTCCAGGTTCCTGCCTTGAGTTCCTTCCTTGGCTTTCCTTCCTCATTGATGGAAGTGTAATATGAAATAAACCCTTTTTCCCCCCAAGTTGCTTTCAGTTGTATTGTTTATCAAAGTGACAAAAAGATAATTCGGACAGATGGGTACAGCTTTCAGCATTTATCAGATGTATGTGTCTATGCGCGTGTGTGTGTGCGTGCGTGTGTGTGTGTGTGTGTGTGTGTGTGTGTGTGTGTGTGTGTGTGTGTGTGAATGGAAGGATGGATGGATGGGTGAATATACCTTTGAGTATCTTCACTTTACTAAAGCATTGTGATCAGCACTTGAGTTCACTCCTTAACTCTAGTCTGCTCATGAAAGAGTAATTCTGAGTATACACCCACTCACAGACACAAAGAAACATAGGCAACTATCCCAGCACAGTGGAACTTGGAGAGGACAGCAAGGCAGGAGCCCCCACCACAGACCTTCATGGTAAGGAGCCAGAGGCTAAACACAAATTGTCTCCAGGAAACTGGGCCAAGGTCCCAGCTGGGGTCAGAACAAGAGAGGAATAGGGGCCCGGGAACAGGAAGTGGCCCAGAGAACTCCCACATTCAGGCAGATGGGCATCTGGGTGTTCCGGACTAAGTGTGATATGATCAAGAGGGAATGAGACACACTGTCTGAATGAACCCCACCAGCTAGCTCAGCAGCTATTGCAGGGGAGTCAATATTGTCCAGGATGAAGAGAAACAGGGGAAATGAAACTTTTCCTTAGATATTACCATTACTTTCCTAATGGCCCACTAATTGAAAGTATTTAATTATGTGGAGAACAACATAAGCACAACAATATAGCGCATGATTTGTGTCCTTCAGCAAACAATTACCAAGTGAACATCACTTCAGCTATTTCCATATGAATCAGAGAATGATGCAATTGTGTCAGGTGATTGCATGATGTTTCCAAAGCACACAAGTGAGGTTCTTAAATCCCTTGTTATTTGCCACTGAGACAAAAATTGGTAAACAAACAGAGGTCTCCCGAGTCATGTCATGTACACTCACTGTTTCCTTCATACCTAAAGCGCAACTTAACCATTCACTCATTATTTTAAATTCAATTAAGACTTATTTCCTTTTAGTTTCCTACCCATTGTTATAAAAAGTTGTGTGGAAACGCTGATGATATTAAGACATGTAGCTTTGTATGAGAGGTTTCTCCTACAGGCTAGGTGTTAGGCAAAGCTGTCTGTATTTCTCATAAGAAGCAGAGTGTTTGGAAAGGATAGGAGGGGTGAGGAGAGATCGATGCATACACATCACATCTCCCTTTTCACTCTCACCCGGAATTCTAGACCAGTCTTGAAACCTAATTCTAGGCACTCGCTTGAGTTCTCCTTTAATGTCCGGCCATGACTTTCTACACCGGCTCTCATGTCTCTGAGTCTGATTTATAGGTTACTATTTTAAAATCTGTGTTTATTATTTTAAGTGAGCTCACATACTTAAAACGAGGCAAGATCCAAACAAAAAATTAAATAAAACAATAATCAAAACATTTTTCATAACCCTGTTTAAAAAAAAAAAGAAGAAGAGACAAGATCAGTCTTAGTCAAATAATATATGGGAAAGATGCATCAGGAAGCTCATAGTATTATTCATTTATTTACTTATTTGGTTTATTTGAGTTTTGAGAGCTTTTTGATTTTAAGAATTGCTGATAAATGGGCTAGAGAGATGGCTTAGCGGTCAAGAACACTGACTGCTCTTACAGAGGTCTTGGATTCAATTTCCAGCAACCACATGGTGCCTCACAGCCATCTATAATGTGATCTGATGCCCTCTTCTGGCATGCAGGTGTACATGCAGGCAGAACACTGTATACATAATAAATAAATTATTTTTTTTAAAGAATTGCTGATTAAAAACTCAGCACTCAACTAGGGAAGTAACCCAGTGGTAGAGTGTTTGCCAAGTGTGCCCAAAAGCCTAGGTTTGGTCACCAGGCCTGAGAAGGCAAAGCAAACACTCTTTAGGTTAATGTGCAAGGGTTTATCACATTGCAGCCTGCTGGGCACCACTCACCTGTGCAGGATAATGTATGAGAAAAGATACAGAAAGACCAGGTAAGATAGAGCTGAGGATTAGCCTCACTTTATATAAACAGGGCTCTGAGGCCCTCATTTCTTTGTCAAACACGGAGACCACCTACTTCCACCCTTGTAAAGGAATAACCAACAACAGAGCATCACTCTGCAAGAGAAAGAAGCCTTTGGCCAGAGTGCAGCCAACCTTCACTTCATTCTAGCATGATAGAATGCAAACGTCTTGTTATTCAGCCTAATTCAGCATCAGATTCCAAAATGTAGGTGGAGTCATTGATATAATCATATTGTTACTAAAAATATTATCCCTGGGGTTGGAGAGATGGCTCATGGGGGCTGTGGGACTAGAGACATTACTCGGTGGTTAAGAAGGCATACTGCTCTTCCAGAGGATTGGAGTTCTGTTCCCATACCTGACAACTCACAACCACCTCTGATTCTAGCTCCAGGGGAATTCAACACCCTCTTCTGGCCTCTGTAGCTGTAGACCCATGCATTCACATGCACATAGCCATACAGAGATACAGAAATATGCACTTGAATTAGAAAATTAAAAATTGATTCTTTAAGATAATATTGTCCTTAATTAATTCTAAGCAGTCATGTGTGTGCTGAATTCCCATGAAAACTGTACAATCTATGCTGTGGACAATGCAAAGATTCAAGTTCTAAATATGTCCATGCCAAAATATGCCTATTTGAAAGGGATGTATATTCCCTAGTGTCTGGGTGAATCAGCTGAATAAACATGGTTTGGGTTTCTACTCTCTTCAAGGTCACTTGTAACCTGGTGTATGTGGCTCTCAAAGCCTCTTTCAACCTCAGGAACAGAAAAGTTGAGGGTGATATCTGAACTCATCGGTTTGGCTGATATCTATCTATCAGTGACTGGGATGAAGAGGGACATTAAACTTAGCCCTGGAAAGAAGGAGAGAGTAAGGTTACACAGAATCCGACATTCAATAAAGGTGCTGAAAGGGGAAGTGGAGAAAGTGGCATTAACTTCTCCTAGCTCTTAATTTTGTCCAACCACAGCCCTGGTTTTCCAACTTCTCCTTCCCTGGAAGTAGCTAGTTAGTTCTTAAAACTAATCAATACTAAAAAATCTGATCTCAGCTAACTCTCTAATAAGACCCTTCCCAGGTTACATCTGCGTGTAAATGAATTCTTTCTGCAGACTCTATGCCAAACCAATGCTGAAATTTTTTTCCAATCACTTCAGTGATTCCATTCCTTGTATTTCTGCTGGTTTTTCTTTTTTTTTCAAATATTTATTTTATTTTCGATGGAGGAGGAAGAGGGTATATGTGAGTGGACATGCCTTTAGAGGCCAGAAGAGGGCACTGGGTCCTTTGGAGCGGTTGTGAGCCCCGACGCCCCACCCCACCCCCATGGGTGCTGGAAACCCAACTTGGGTTCTCTACCAAAGTGGTATGGTCCCTCAGCCACTGAGCCATGTCTTAAGTCTCTTTTACCACCACAAATTCAAGATCAGAAATATTCTTCTTTTCCCACAAGCTCATCCTCCAACTGCACCATCTTTCCATCCTTTTGCTCTGCTGGCATAAGACCGTGACCTTGACACTGCCTGTTGGTGATTCTCCCAAATCTCCAATGTCCCCATTTGTACTATTTCAGCTTGAAAGTCAATGAACCCAGTGCTCTAAACATTTCTTCCAAGGAGCATCTCTTTTTTTTTTTTTTTTTTTTTTTTTTTTCTTTTTTTTATTATTAATTTATTCATATTACATCTCAGTCATCTCTTAGGGCAATGAGATTACTCCTTGTTGAGTGTACGCTTTTGAGAAGGAGACTACCCTCAATGGCTTCTGACCAGGGGTAGCCATGGGGGGGGGCGCAGGAACAGGACTCCCCAGTGACTTCAAAGTTTATTAACCCTTCACAGGGAAGAAAAGGCCACGATACACTTCTGAGTGAACACACTGACAAATTACTTCTATCGTTTCAGTAATTTCACACAACTGTGATGTAGCAAGAAGGAACAGAAAAATATTTAGAACATTAAAATATAAATTTGGTAGTATCTATGTTATAAAGTCACACTAAAAATATCACTGGCTAACTCCAATTAGAGCATCAGTTGTAATTGAAGAACGTAGTCCCTTGCCTAGAAGCTCCATGGGGCCTTTTATACAGCTCAGCCCTGGCTCTTTTTTGTTCTCTGAGCATTTAATCTCATCATCCCAGAACCAGGCCAGTGAGCGCACATTCCACAGGCAGGTTGTCACCCGGCCCAAGGTGCTTCTGTGTGCCCAGCTATTCTGTCTGCTTCCCTCAAAAGCAAAAAGCAAATCAAAGCAAAACAAACAAACAAAAGGCTATAAAATAAACTCTGAGGCTTTCCTGTTAACATTACCGGGCTGAAAGAGACAAAAATTAATACGTAGGATATTTTAAAGATAAGGAAACCCCAAAGCTTAACAAATTTAACAATCTCCTCTGACTCTGTCCCTGGGATAGAAACTAGAATGGATACCTGCTTTTTCATCCGCTCCGTGTGGTGGGGTTTGTTTCTTTGTTTTGTTGAGACAAGATCTCGTTCTCTAGCACAGGCTAGCCCGTGACTCACTATATAGCTGTTCTTGTCCTGCAGATCTCCTACCTCAGCTTCCTAGGCTTACAGTTGTGTGGCCTTGTGTCCAATGCTCTTTTCTTTATACATTGTGTGGCCCTGTGCCCACGTTCTTTTCTTTATCCAGAGTTGAATCTACCAAACTTCTTGCTTCCTTTGTGCTCCTTTTTAAAGGGGGAGAGTGTCCTGGCTCATGCTCTGTAATGATATTTTCCAAAGTGTTAAATCAAGGCAGAACAACAGGTGGCACTCCCTCTGTTAGCCTTCACAACTGTCTGCCATCATGAGGGGATGATCAAGTGGCTGGAGAAATGATGTTGCTTCACAAAGAGAGAACGGCCTGAGTTTGAATCCCAGGGCCCAGATAAAAAGCCAAGCATGGTCACAGGGATGCGTGTGACCCCCATCTTCATGGGATGCACTCTGGGGCTTCCTGGCTGCTGGCTTAGCTACAAGGCTCAGTGGGAGACCCTGTCTCAAAAGAGTGAGATGCAACAGGATGGAGCAGGTCACCTGATAGCCTTTGGTCTTCACATGGGCACAGGAACACACACCACAAATGCGTGAACATATACCATGTGTATATACACACTCAAAATCATCAACTCACAGTAGTACTCAGTACACTGGTGTTAATGAGTCTACAAAGCTCATGAGAGATAGCTCAGAGGTTGAGCGTTTGGGGCTCATGCTGAGGACCTGAGTCCATTCTCAGTGCTCATGTCAGGCAGATCTCAAGCACTATAACTCCAACTCCAGAAGACCCAGTGCCCTCTCCTTGACTCCATAGCATCTGCACTCACATATGCACATACCCACGGACAGGCAGACACAAGTACAGATTATTAAAATAAAAATAAATCTTTCTTTAAAAGCTTGGGGAAGGAGGGTGATGGCAGTGAGCAAGCCCTCAAACAACTGAGCTCCACCCTCAGCTCAAGACTCTTCTCAAAGGACTTCCTGTAGAATCATTCTCAAAGCACTTCTCTCTGAGAAGTGATCATTAATTTCAAAGCTGCAAAAAAAAATAATAATAATATGGCTTCTTTTTTATCATAACCCTTATAAAAATTTCAAAAGTACTAAATACGAGTTACAGACTTCTCTTTTTGTATTTTATTTTATGCGTATGAATATTTTTCCTGCATGTTTGTCTGTGTGCTACGTATATGAAGTACACCTGGAGGCCAGAAGAGGGTGTGGCAAATTCCCTGGAACTGTTGTTCAGTTGTCGGTGCTGGGAATCAAAGCTGGGTCCTCTGGAAGAGCAGCCAGTAGTACTCTTAACAACTGAGCCATCTTTACAGGCCCTGAGTTATACGTTTCTTAAAAAGAATGAGAAGGAAGAAGAGTAGGAAGAAGAGAGGAAGGAGGAGGAAGAGGGAGGAGGGAGAGTGGTAAAGGATAAGGAAAAAGAAGGAAAAGATAGAGAACAAATTACCCTTGACTCACAACTTAGTCTTTCTTTGACTATTTTCCCTGTGCTATCTGTCCTGTCCCCAAGAGCTAAGAATTTATTAAGCATTTAAAGTTTAGTACTGTGGCACATGTACCTGCTACAAAGGCACCTGTAAAGCACGGGAAATGAGCATTTCACATCAAAGCTCCTCAACATATAATTGTTTCATAGATGAGTGAAAATAATTGGGTCTGCTCAGAGAAAACATATAATCCTAGGAGACAGTATGTAATTAAGGACTGAGACCTACAGTTCATTAGAAATTCAGAGAAGATGAGAGTGGGCACTGGAGAGCGTGGAAAGGTTACTTGGAGAAAGGTTGACTTGGGCCATATTGATAAATGTGAAGAGCTTGAAAAGGCAGAATGAGGTGGGAAAAGGGCTAAAACTCAGGGATAATGGGAACGAAATCTTGAAAACAGGAAGGAGAATGACATTTCCTCCATCACAGAAGAAATGGTGTGACAACAGAGAAGTCATGCAGGTTTAGTAATGAGGCTCTCAGGAGTGGCCAGGCATGGCCAGGCGTAGTGGCACATGCTTTTCATCTGAGCACTCTGGAGGCAAAGGCAGGTGGCTCTCAGTGAGCCTGGTCTATACAATGAGTTCCAGGACAGTCACAGCTACGTAGAGAGACCCTGCCTCAAAGCACACACACACACACACACACACACACACACACACACACACACACACACGCGCGTGCATGCAGAGAGAGAGAGAGAAAGAGAGAAGAGAGAGAGGGAGGGAGGGAGAGAGAGAAGAGAGAAGAGAGAGAGGGAGGGAGGGAGAGAGAGAGAGAAGAGAGAAGAGAGAGAGTGAGGGAGAGAGAGAGAAAAGAGAGAAGAGAGAGAGGGAGAGAGAGGAGAGAGAGACTGCAAACCCAAAGAGAGAAGAGAGAAGAAAGAGAGAGAGAGAGGAGAGAGAGAGAGAGACTGCAAACCCCTCACTCACTCAGTAGTCCCTGGGGTCATCAAAAGCTATGTACAAGATTAGTCTAAAGATGGTGCTTGGATAAATGAAGAAGGAGAGGCATTATCAAGAAGGGCCAATGCTAGAGGTGGAGAGATGGCTCAATAGATAAAGGCACTTGCTGCCAAGCTTGGTGGAAGAAGAGAGGTTGTCCGCTGACCTCCACCTACATCCCAAGACACACATACACATATAAATAAAATTAAAATCAAGCCAGGAGTGGTGGCACACGCCTTTAGTCCCAGCATTTGGGAGTCGGAGGCAGGCAGATCTCTGTGAGTTCGAGACCAACCTGATCTACAAAGTGAGTCTAGGATAAGGGGTGGGAGAGGCAACTCAGTTTGTAGAGTATTTATTTACCTAACTAGTACAAAGCCCTGAGTTCAGGCCCTAGCACCACACAAACAAGGGACAGCGTCACATATCTACAATCCCAGCACTCCAGAGGCACAGTACCCTTGCAAACACAGCAAATGGCCAGTCTGGTCTATATGAGACCTTGTCTCCAAATAAATATAAAACAAAATAAAACTGGAAGAATGTGTTAAAAATAAAAAAATTTAAAAAATAAATAAATAAATTAAAAAAAGAAGAAGAGACTTGATACCCTATGAGCATATACAGGGGGAGGAAATCCCCTTCAGGAACAGTCATAAGGGAGGAGAGTAAGGGGAAAATGGGAGGGAGGGAAGAATGGGAGGATACAAGGGATGGGATAACCATTGAGATGTAACAAGAATAAATTAATAAAAAATTTTTAAAAAAGAAAAAATAAATAAAATAAAACTGGAAGGGGTTGATTAGTTCATTATATCTTGAACTTTGTTTCCATTGCATAAATATCCTTCAGTGCGTAGAGTCTCAGAGCATCCTCTCCACATCAGCACCCACTGTGCACTCTGAACCTTCCAAGTCTAAAGACACTCAGCTCTTGTCCTGTGCTCAATATCTAACCACATCATGGTGTCTCACACTTCTTAGGTAAAGCAAAATGGCAGAAGAAAGGGGGAAATGAATGAGTAGTGGAGGAAGGGCAAAACCTGATTTTATTCAGGTTGAATTTGGGGTGAAGCCGTAAGATGAAGCTTTAGAGTTGATAAGTAAAAATATAGTGAGCAGAGGTGCCCCTGAAAATCAGAAACCATTCATTGAATGGGATTCTTTGGGATTCACGACGCCTTTGCCGACATGACATGAAGATAACTTTTTATGTTCCTGCTTTTACGGAGGTCTTCTGTCTTAGTTAGGGTTATTATTGCTGTGATAAAACACTGTGACCAAAAACAACTTAGGGAGAAAAGAGTTTATTTGGCTTACATTTCCACATCACTGTCCATCATCATAGGATGTCAGGACCGGAACTCAAACAGAGCAGGAACCTGGAGGCATGAACTGATGCAGAAACCATGACCGGGTGCTGCTTACTGGCCTGCTTTCCCCATGGCTTGCTCAGCCTGCTTTCTTATAGAATCCAGGGCCACCATCATAGGTGACACCACTACCAATGGGCTGGGCCCTCCCCAACTGATCACAAATTAAGAAAATGCTCTACAGCCATATTTTATGGAGGCGTTTTGCCAATTGAGGTTCCCTCCTTTCAGATGACTCTAGCTGGTTGTCAAATTGATATAAAACTAACCAACACATTTCCCTAACACTAACCTAACAGAACCCAGCTGCATGCATTTGGGACTCTCATACTTGCCTTAGTTAGGATAACTATTGTTGATGAAATACCATGACCAAAGTAACCTGGGAAGAAAGTAGTTACTTCACTCACAGTTCCATATACCAGTTCATCATCAAAAGCAATGAGGACAGGAACTCTAACAGCACAGGAACCTGGAGGCAGGAGTTGATGCCAAGGCTGTGGAGGAGTGCCCTCCTACTGACTTGCTCCTCATGTCTTGCTCAGCTTGCTTTCTTTTAGAACTCAGAGCCAACAGCCCAGAGATAACACCACATACACTGGACTGGGCCTTCCCCATGATCACTAATTAAGAAAATGCCCTATGGGCTTGTCTACAGCTGGATCCTATGGAGGCATATTCTCAACCGAGGCTCCCTCCTCCCCGATGACTCTGGCTTATGTCAAGTTGACATAAAACTAGTCAGCACACACCCTTTTCTTATCTTCCAAGAGATAAACAGATAACAAGCAGGGCTGGGGTATAGCTCAAGGCCCTAGCACTTCAATAAATAAACAAACAAGCAAATTATGTATTTGTCAGGCTTCTCTTAGTTTCTTTGTTGTTGTTGTTACATTTCCTGTTTAATTTTTCTTTACTAGAAAAGCTGTTTTGCCTCAGATCTGGGATTTGTAGATCTGTTTAGCCCAGAGGACAAATGAACACTTAAAGGAATCACTGAGGCTTATCCTCATATACAGGGAAGGTGCTGGAAAGATTCACTATCGGCTAAAGAACAATACAGCTTTCATCTCTGCCATCCGGATGTCTTCTGTAGATCTGCTGATCTAGAGAAAGTCTCATCTTCTAGAGACCACAAGTCACTCCGGTCTTGCTCAGGGGATTCTACTTCTGTTCCAGAAAGTTAACGTGAACCAGTGTGCTTTGAAACATCTTCAGTGAAA
This sequence comes from Acomys russatus, assembly GCF_903995435.1. Taxonomy (NCBI): domain Eukaryota; kingdom Metazoa; phylum Chordata; class Mammalia; order Rodentia; family Muridae; genus Acomys; species Acomys russatus. The sequence continues at coordinate 18,403,066 of NC_067159.1, forward strand.
AAAATGAACACACTATGTGAAGGGGAAACTGGACAGCTGGCTGGGCATGGGTGTATACACCTTTAATTTGGGAGGCAGAGGCAGGTGGAACTCTGTTGAGTTCAAGGTCAGCCTAGTCTATATAGTGAGTTCCAAGCCAGCCGGGGCTATGTGGTGAGACTCTGTTTCAATAAAATAAAATAAAAAGAACCTAAACAACTATTTTGACTATAATACTTAAAAAAATGATTTGCTGTCTTAATTAGGCTGTCTATTACTGCAATAAACACTACAACCAGAACAACTTGGGAAAGAAATAATGTCTTTCATTGTATATAATAGGTTTTCTCTACTGATGAAATAAGATAATTCAAGCAAAATTAAAAGTATAAAAGCAGGATAGTAAATATCTAGAAACAAGCAACATTTGCCTGCTCAGATTTACGACAACTGGATGGATAGATAGATGATAGATAGATAGATAGATAGATAGATAGATAGATAGATAGATAGATATGATTTTATACTATGTAAATATAAATGTAAATAGATAAATTTAAGGCCTTTTTGACTGGAGATATGTCAGATCCTGGCAACATCCCCAGCCTACCTCTACAAAGATGATGAGTATCATAAAATCTCTTTTTGAAGACAGCTTCATTAATGACAAACTAGCCACTGGGCACAGCTCTCTCTACAGACAATATGCTGTCCAAAATGACTTGGGTGCAGGCTGAATTGACTGCCAAGCTCTGCTCCATAATTATGTGTGCCAGATATACTGGGCCAGAAGGCTGAAGATGATGCTCTAGCATTAGAGAGGGAGATTGGATGGCTCACCAGGCAGCAAACTGTCTCCATCATCTCTTAGTTTTTAGAAGCTGCTTGCCTGCACTTCCTACTTAAGCAATAATTTTATTCCTTCTCAAGACTCTGATGGGGTTGAAGACTAGATAGTTATAGTTTCACAGTTAGGCTTAAGTTATTTAGGATTTAAGAAGATGTTTTAAGCTCTAGAAAGATATTTTTTTAGTTGATAAATATAAGATATGACAGAGAATGATTTAGATTTAAAAAAAAAATACTGCAGACTCACCTAGATAGGATAGATAGTATTTTCTTCAAGGTTGCCAAATACAAATGAGCTAAACATTGGGGGGGGGTGAGATGAGACAGGATTTATCTTGTAGTCCTGGCTGTCCTGGAACTCACTTTGTAGACCAGGCTGGCCTTAAACTTACAGCGATCTGCATGCCTCTGCCTCCTGAGTGCTAGGATTAAGGGCATGTACCAGAGCCAAACGTTTTTAGTGTAACTTTTACATATGGCTCTCCTGATTGTCTCATAATTGTTCTTACTGTACGTAGCTTATTATAAATAAAATCCGTATGCAAAAAAATGTATAAAAGCAGGTTTATTTGGGGGCCGTTCGCCAGCAAGTCACTGATCTCAGAGAACGAGATCAGGGAAAATGATACACAGAAAGACAGGAGGAGTGGGGCGTGGGGCAGAGAAGGAGAGGAGGAGGGGGGAGAGGAGGGGGAGGGGAGAGAGGGAGAGAGAGAGAGAGAGAGAGAGAGAGAGAGAGAGAGAGAGAGAGAGAGAGAGAGAGAGACTAGGGATGTTGGGAGACTTTGATTTGTTAAATAGGCACCTCGGCTGCTAGTTCTGTGTCTGAAACCCAACAGTACACATCCAGGAAATAATCCATCACTGAAGGAAGTGAAGAAAGGAACTCGGAGCAGCAAACTGGAGGCAGGAACTGAAGCAGAAGTTATGGAGGATTGCTCTTACTGGCTTGCTCCTCATGCCTTGCTCGGTTTGCTTTTTTATGACACCTCAGAACCGCCTACCCATGGGTGGCACCGCCCACACGGGGCTCTGCCCCCACATCGATAAAATGCCCCCGACAGATGTAGGCCTTTTCTCAATTGAAGTTTCCTTCCCCCGCATGACCTTGGCTTGTATCAACTTGACAAAAAAAATAAAAAAACAAAAAATAAGCCTAACCAACATATTTATCTTGTTTTATTCTTTTATGCAACACAGGGAACAGAACCCAGTACATACGTGCTATGCAAGTAAGAGTAAGGACTTACTTGAGCCATTTCCCTAGCCCTCGGCTTTTGCACGTGTAGAAAAATCTCAACACTCAAGTCCTGCTTGACGGAGAGAAGATGTATTTAGTCCATCAAAGTATCTGTTCAGCTTAGATAAGATTAGCAGCTCAAGCCAAGACTTTGGCTCCTTGTGAGCCAGGCTCCTGCTCCCTGCCCTCCCGAGCCCTCTCCAATGCCAAGGAAGGAACCCAAAGCCTGTGTGCTAGGCAAGTGCTCTGTTCCTGAGTAAAACTCCTGGCCTCTGTTTCTCTGTTGGACATTCTTGTTGCTATCATCCTGTCTTCACATTTAGAGACCACTTAGAGAACCTGACACTTTAGGCTTCGAGAGTGTTTTGTGCCAGGGATTGAGGCCCGCTCCTCACACATACTAAGCACAGGCATTACCATTGAGCTAAACTCTCAGCCCCTCCCACTAACTGTTAAATACTGCTGCCGAGGGCTGATGATGTAGCCCAGGAGTAGAATGCCTACCTAGTGTGCATGAGGCCCCGGTCTTGATAATCAGTCCTGAGAATGAATTAAACAACCTCTTTTTGAAGACTCTACTTGGCCATGTAGAGTTGGGGCCAGTGTAAGGCTATTTGGTAAGACCCTGTCTAAAATTATTACATGCAGGAAAAAAAAATCCTTAGCCATCGGGGAAAAGAAAACTAAAAACAACATTGTAAGTTAAAACCGCATTGGGATTCTATCTTAGCCTAGTCAGAATGGCTAACATCAAGAAAATGAAAAGCTGGAGCTGGGCGTGGTGGCGCATGACTTTAATCCCAGCACTCGGGAGGCAGAGGCAGGCAGATTACTGTGAGTTCGAGGCCAGCCCAGTCTACAAAGTGAGTCCAGGACAGCCAAGGCTACATAGAGAAACCCTGTCTCGAAAAACCAAAAAAAAAAAAAAAAAAAGAAAAGAAAAGAAAAGCTGGGAGGATACAAGGGATGGGATAACAATTGAGATGTAATATGAATAAATTAATAAAATATATTTTTAAAAAAGAAAATGCCAGTTTTTCTCTGATCTCCATACATGCCCTATGGCACATGCGTGGCCACACATATACACACAAAAGAAATACATGTAATTTTTTTTTACACTTAAAAAGCATACATACACCCAGCACTTGGGGAGGCAGAGGCAGGCAGATCTCTGTGAGTTCGAGGCCAACCTGGTCTACAAAGTGAGTCCAGGATAGCCAAGGCTACACAGGGAAACCCTGTCTCAAAAAAACAAAAAAAAAAAAAAAAAAAAAAAAAAAAAAAGCTGGGCGTAGTGGCACATACCTTTAATCCCAGCACTCAGGAGGCAGAGACAGGTGGATCGCTGTGAGTTTGAGGCCAGCCTCGTCTACAAAGTGAGTCTATGACAGCCAAGGCTACACAGAGAAACCCTGTATCCAAAAACAAACAAACAAAAAAAGCACACACAGTCTAGTTGACAGATTATTATTCAGCCATAAGGAAGGATGAAATTATACAAGAAATTATATGCAGGAAAATTGATGAGACTAAAGAGCACAGTAAACCAGACTCTAAATGATTTGTTTTCTATGCTGTGAGATCCAGATTAATATTTATATTTTCATTCATATTTATAATTTGAATATAAAATGGCTCCACCGGCTCCTTTCTCATTCACAGCAAAGGAAACTATTTCAAGAAGAAAGGAGTGAGAAGGAAGGGACAATGAGAGCAAAAATTAGCCAAGTACATATCACTTAAGGCCCCATTATTATGTACACTTACTAAAAAAGTAATTAGTGGGGATGGAGTGGGGGTGGCGCATACCTTTAATCCCAGCACTTGAGAGGCAGAGGCAGGCAAAGCTCTGTGAGTTGGAGGCCAGCCTGATCTACAGATCGAGGTCCAGGACAGCCAAGGCTACGGGGTTTCTACCCTCTCCCAAAACAACAACAACATCAAACAAATAGAAAGTAATTTTAAAAGAGCTTAAGATGGGCATGGTAGCACATGCCTATACTCTCAGCTCTTGGGAGGTATTGGCAGGAGGATCAAAGTTCAAGTCCACCCTTGGGATATATAGCAACCGGGGCTGCAGAGTGAAGCCTTGTTTAAAAACAAACAAACAAACAAACAAAACAAAGCCCAAAACAGAAGGCTGAAAGTGTAAGAGAATATATCTAGCCTCTGTGTGCTTTCTAGGATGATCGGCACCCAGTAAAATTAGAAGACCATACTGACAACAGAAGTTGCATTCAGAACTGGCAAGGATGTAGTCACTCCGTAAGACAGCCTGGCAAGTTATCTCGAAACTAAACATACTCTTGCCATATGCAGCAATGAGTTCCTTGACATCCACCCAGATTTGCTTTGATTCCAGTAAAAATCTAACATGTTTCTCAAAGGATCTTTACCAGCCGGGATGCAAAAGCAGAAGCAGATCTAATTATGCTACATGCAGTGTAAGAGTCGCCTATAGAATGACTTTCATTCCTCTTCTCCTGGCCTTTGTGCACAGACATCACACAGTCAGTTGCTATCTACATCGGCAATTCCACACCGTGTTTCTGTTTGTTGAAACAGTCCATTCTCTTTTAAAGGGCTTTAAGGGCAACAACAGTGTATCCATTTGCTGGTGGCCCTGCCATTTCTGATATCCACCCCTTATAGGGGCCTATTTCCTATTATTTTCCTTGTACCTAAGGGACTTATTTTAACACATTTTTGTAGCACAGCTCTATTAAAGGTCAACTACTTTGGCTTTTATAGGTCTGAAAAAGTACTTTCTCTTCACTTTAAATGTAATTTTATTTATAATTATTTTTTAAATTTCAGCACTTTGAATATATTCCCAAACACTCCGTGCTTGCCTTGTTTCTGAGAGGAAACTGCTATCTTCTGTCTTTGTGGCATTTGCACCTTCCTAGTAACTTTGGAGATTCTTTTTCTGTCTGTGGTCTGGGCTGCCTCTCATGTTTGGCGCTTGACGAGCTTAGATGTGTGGGTTCTTAATTTCCATCACACTTGAAAAGATACTGCCATCCTCTGCAGTTTTCTTTCCTCCACCGCTGTGGTTACACATAGACAGTTATAATAGCTTTAGTTGCCTCACAGTTTCTGCTTTCCGGTTTCCTTTAAAATCTAAATTTTTCTTTCTGTGTGCTTCACTTTGACGTGTTCTATTGCTGTGTCTTCAGGTTTACTACCCTTTTTAATCTACACTGTTTAATTTGCCTTTAATCCCCTTCTGTGTCTTAGACATCTCAGACATCCTAGGATAGTTTCGTCCCTTTGTCTTTTGCCGAAACTTCAAAGCCCACCTCCACAGTGACACACTTCCTCCAATAATTTTTTTTTTTTTTTCCTTTTGTGGCTTTTCTGGAAAATGGTCTCAGTCCGACCTTGAATTAACCTTGAACTCCTGATCTTACTACATCCACTTCCTGTTTGTTGAGCTTCCAGGCTTGTACTGCTGTGGCGATTTGAATAGGAATGCCCCTCCCTTTCCCCATCACCACCATAGACCCTCCGCCCCCCACCATAGACTCATATGCTTGGCCCATAAGGAGTGGCACTGTTAGGAGGTGTGGCCTTGTTGGAGGAAGTGCGTCACTGTGGAGGTGGGTTTTGAGGTCTTGTGCTCAAGGAAGGGCTAGTATGGCAGCCTCTTTTTGCTGCAGGCAGAGTTAAATGTAGAACTCTCATCTCTTTCTCCAGCACCGTGTCTGCCTGTACACCACCATGCTTCTTGCTGTAAGGATAATGGACTAAACCTCTGAAACTGTAAGACAACCCCACTTAAATGTTTTCCTTTATAAGAGTTGAGCCAATGGGGCTAGAGAGATGCCTCAGTGGTAAAGAGCACTGGCTGCTCTTCCAAAGGTCCTGAGTTCAATTCCCAGCAACCGCATGGTGGCTCCCAACCATCTGTAATGGAATCTGATTCCCTCTTCTGGAGTGCATAAAAATAGAGCATTCACATACATAAAATAAATTAATATTTTTTAAAAAATAGTTAAGGTGGGCAATGGTGGCAGAAGCCTTTAATCCCAGCACTCAGGAGTCAGACAAAGGTGGGTTTTTTATGAATGCAAGGCCAGCTTGGTCTACAGAGCAATATCCAGGACAGTCGGGGCTACACAGAGGAAACTCTGTCTCAAAAAACAAAACAAACAAACAAAAAAAACCCACAAAACAAAAGAAAAAGGGTTGTTGTGGTCATAGTGTCTCTTCACAGCAATAGAAACTCAAACTAAAACAATGACCACATCCAGCTTATTCAAATTTCATCGCTAAATTCTACTTGATTTCTTTCTATGTGTCCCTTGTCTGTAAGCAACATGTTTAATTTTCCCTTTAGCTGTTTGGACATATAGACTACAGCTACATAATTGGAAGTTCTACATTATTGGTAGTCCTACATTATTGGTAGTTCAAGAAATTAAACGCCACCAAACCAAATAACCCAATTAAGAAATGGGGCTCAGAACTAAACAGAGAATTCTCAACAGAGGACTATCGAATGGCTGAGAAATGCTTAAAGAACTTAAAGAAATGCCCAATGTCGTTAGTCATCAGAGACATACAAATCAAAAGGACTTTGAGATTCCATCTTATACCCATCGGAATGGCTAAGATCAAAAATTCAAGTGACACCACATGCTGGCAAGGATGTGGAGAAAGAGGAACACTCCTTCATTGCTAGTGGGAATGTAAACTAGTACAACCACTTTGGAAATAAATCTGGCACTTTCTCAGAAAACTGGGAATAGGGCTTCCTCAAGACCCAGCTATTCCACTCCTTGGAATATACCCAGAAGATACTCCACCACACAACAGGGATATATGCTCAACCATGTTCATAGCAGCCTTATTCATAATAGCCAGAACCTGGAAACAACCTAAATGTCCCTCAGTTGAAGAATGGATAAAGAAACTGTGGTTACATTTACACTATGAAATACTACTCAGCTAAAAAAAAACAAAAAACAAAAAACAACAACAACAAGGAAATCCAGAAGTTTGTGGGCAAATGGAGGAAATTAGAATCAATCATACTGAGTGAGTTAACCCAGAAACAGAAAGACTGACATGGTATATACTCACTTATAATTGGACACTAGCCAAAAAGGCATGTCCTGTGAATGTCTTCACTTACCAGGAGATTGGGACAGATGTGAGGACATCCTACTGGGACTCTAGGTAAGAGAAACATAGGAGATGGGGAAATAGAAGGATCCAGAGAATCTTAGAAACCTACAAGAAGAACATCGTAATGGGTGGATAAGGGCCCAGAGGTGTCTGATCAAACTATTGCACTAACCAAGGACAATACAAGTAGTAACACCAAACCCCTACTCGGATCTAGCCAATGGACAGGACATCCTCCACAGTTATGTGGAGAGCAGAGACTAACTCTGACATGAGCTCTGGTGCCCCATATTTGACGACTTCCCCTTGGAGGAGAGCCCTGGTAGCACTCAAAGAAAGAATAGGCAGACTACCAAGATGAGATTTGTTAGCCTGCGACCATAAAGTGGGGGAGGAGAGCCCCCTCGGACATGGACCTAAAGGAGGGTAATAGGGTGGGTGTGGGAGGGTAGGAGGAACGGGAGGATACGAGTGATGGGAGAACAATTGAGTTGTAATCTGAATAAATTAATAAAAACAAAACAAAACCCCACAAAACAAAAGAAAAGGGGTTACTGTGGTCATAGTGTGTCTTCACAGCAATAGAAACTCAAACTAAAACAACGACCGCATCCAGCTTATTCAAATTTCATCGCTAAATTCTACTTGAATTCTTTCTATGTGTCCCTTGTCTATAAGCAACATGTTTAATTTTCCCTTTAGCTGTTTAGGGCTGGAGAGATGGCTCAGCCGTTAAAGGCTAGGCTCACAACTCTTTAGCTGTTTGGACATATGAACTACAGCTACAATAACTGTTTTAATAGTATCTGCTAATTCCTACATTATTGTTAGTTCTAATTGAGTTGCTATTGTTTTGTTTTTTGCTAATCCCAGCTCATATTTTCCTGCATCATTTTCTGGTAATGTTCCTGGTCATTCATTTGCTTGCTTGTTTATTTGTTTATTTGTTTTTGTTTTTGTTTGTTTGTTTGTTTCTTTTGCTGCTCATATGTGCTAAACATGTTCTCTACTGTTGAGCTATCCCGTGACTCTGGCCGTTTTTTTTTTTTTTTTTTTTTTAATATCAAACACTGTTGGGATTTTTATCACCTTTTGGTGTTTGTTTGTTTGTTTTTTCAAGACAGGGTTTCTCTGTGTAGCCCTCGCTGTCCTGGACTCGGTTTGTAGACCAGACTGGCCTCGAACTCACAGAGATCCTTTTGCCTCTGCCTCCCAGAATAATAGGCAGGCACACCACCACTGTTGGGTTATGATTTTTATCTCTTTGGTGGCTGGATATTTTTGCATTCTTTTCAATCCCCTGGATTGGTTCCGGTCCACAATTATGTTACTAGGAAACAATATTACCCTTTTATATATGTCTCAGCTTCTCCCTAATGGCTAAGTACTACCCAATGGGGAGACATGACTAGCCTGGGCACTCTGCCATAATCCATTTATCTGTGGATTACGGAGTTTTCTACTAGCAAGGGTTAGGCATGGTGGTGCTCCGCTCACCTTGCAGTCCTGTGAGAGAACAATTTCTCTAATCCTCTCAAGTGATTCTTTCCCAGTCTAAGGTAGTGAGGCATGGCTCGGTGCTCTACTGAGTACAAGAGGGGAAACTTCTGCAGGTTTCCCTTGGAACTTCATACCTGTGATGCTTTCTCCCATCTGTCCAGCATTCTGTCCTTCCAACTCTAAACAAGCAAGTCCCTTCAACATTCCATCAATAGCCTCAGCTTGACAAGCTAAAGACGATAGGTAGAGGCTTAGGGACTAGAAGGGAATGAGGTATCTCCCTAGGACGGGGAAATAGAATAGATGGTTATAAATGGATGGTGCTGCAGATGCTAGAATGGGAGGGGAGGGACTATGGGGAAGGAAAGATAAAACTAAGGGCCATTTGAGGGGTAGTATGGAAACCTAATACAGTAAAAAGCTTCCTGAAATACATGCATGAAGCTGATCTAAATAAAATTGCTAAATAACAAAGGAGCTAGAACCCCAACTGGATATCTCTCATCACCAAATGAAGCTTCTAGTACCAGGAATGGGTTCCATCTAATCAAGCTCTTGACCAAACTGGTCCCATTGGAAGCCCCAAACAGCCCTGGTTTTTGCCAGGGATACTGGTGGCTCTCCCTATTTTTGAAGACAGCACCCACACTATTTGATGACTGTGGAGAAGTCCAGCTGGTGCCTACCCTGAGCCTTCGCCTTTAAGGATGAATGTACATTGTACTTGAAGGTATTCTGCATGCTACCACAGGAAAAAAGTAAACACCAACCCAGCTACACACCCTTTGATCTACAATGGCCACCTGCCTGCCTGCAAGATACCCTGGTGGAGTAGTGGCACAAAGCTGTAGGAGTAACCAAAAAATATCTGGTTTGGGTGAGGCCCACTCCATGAGAGCAACCCACACCCAATGCTTCTTGGGTGACCAAGAACTTGAGACTCGTAGGCCCAAGGATCTAAAGGAGAAACCGAACACTACTGTTCTGCTGAAGGAAGGTAGCCATGAAATGACTCCTAACAACGTTCTGCTATAGATCCATGCTGCAGTCAGCTGTCATCAGAGAAGCTTCCTCCTGCAGGAGATGGGGACAAATACAAAGACACGCAACCAGAAAATATGGAGAGAGACTTTGAAACACTCATCCCAAAAGGGATGTTTCTATCAAATCCCTCCCTCAGGGCTCAGGGAATTCCATGGAATAGGAGGCAGAGTGTAAGAGTCAGAAGAGATGGAGGACACCAAGGGATCAAGGCCTTCTAGACACAGTAGGGCGGGTGCACATATGAACTCACAGGGTGTGCACAGGTCTGCACCAGATGGGGTCCTAGAGCAGAAAAGAGATACACACCTCTATCCCTAATCCAGATGCTGTCTCCAATTGAAGCCACTTGCAAATGAAAAATTAGTTTTTCTAAGGGAGCCTCACTGAGGAAAAAAAAAAACACTTATAAGGATAATAAGCCATACACCCATGAGTAGATGGCCAACACAAAACAAACATAACAGCACCTTTGAAGGTTTTTTGTATCATAATGTTAAGACAGGGCATTTTTTTTTTTAACAGTACAGGTTCTTTGCTTATATGTTATGCCTTCTGGTTTCCTGGGATTCCTATATGTGCAAATGAGTGGTTTGGCCTTCTCATGTGTTTCTTATGATCTTTCTTTGGCTCTTTTTCTTGTTTGGTTATTTTGTCCCATTTCAATTTGTTTGTTTTTGTTATGTCATCTTGTATTTTATTTATTTATTCCTTAGATGCCTGTTTGTTTTCTAACAAGTGACAGAAAAAGGTGTGAATTTGGATGGGAGAGGAGATGGGGAGGAACCAGGAGACGTAGGGTGAAAGCTATACTCAGAATATATTATATAAAAAAATCTATCTTCAGCCAGGCTTGATGGCACATGCCTTTAATCCCAGCACTTGGGAGGCAGAGGCAGGTGGATCTCTGTGAGTTTGAAGCCAGCCTGGTCTACAAAGCGAGTCCAGGACATCCAAGGCTACACAGAGAAACCCTGTCTCAAAAAACAAAAATGAAACAAAAAATCAAATTATATATATGTACATATGTGTATATACGTGCACATGCGTGTGTGTGTGTGTGTGTGTGTGTATCCTCAGCCTGGGGAATCTCTGCACAATCCATCTGGGTTTCTCCTCACTGTGCTATGACTTGAGAACTGTACCCTGGCTGCAAGGAACAATCTGTGATTGTTTCCCCTATCTCAAGGAACGCTGCCTCTCACTGCTTGATGGGTAATATCTTGAAAATTACCATGCTATATTTGGTTCATCATTTAAGCTGTCACAAGAAGGAAGGTAGCTCTAATCACTCCTCTTCCATGTGTGTGTGTGTGTGTGTGTGTGTGTGTGTGTGTGTGTGAGAGAGAGAGAGAGAGAGAGAGAGAGAGAGAGAGAGAGAGAGAGAGAGAGAGAGAACGCGCTCGCGCGCGCGTGCTCCCAGGCATGCACACATGCTCACATTTATGGTGCCCTTGTGACGGTCAGAGGAGCTTTGGGCCAGCCTTTACCTTTCACCTTTTTGTTGTTTGATGCTTCACCTGCATGCCCTTCCCACCGGCTGTAGGAACACTGGGATCACAGACGCACACTATCTGTGTCACATGTGCCCTGTGGACTTGCACTCAGGTCCTCACTTGCAGAGCAAGTGCTTCACCAACTAAGACATCCTCCAGCCCTCTGGTCCCTCTTGCTCCATCTTGGTTGAAAGGAGAAGCACAATGCTTTATTTTTATTGCACTATCATATAAATACAGACAGAAAAATAATTATAAAGCTTTTATGCATGTATTCTGGCTTGCTTTTCCACTGTTGTGATGAACAGCGTGACCAAAAGCAAGTTGGAAAGGAAATGGCTTATTTCATCTTAAGGGCAGCAAAGGCCAGAGCTTCAAGCTGGGACCACAAAGAATTTTGGCTACTGGCTTACCCCTTAGCTCATATTAGGATGCCTTTCTTACACAGCCCAGGCTCACCTGCCTAGGGATGGTGCTACTCACCTCGGGCTGGGCCCTCCTACCTCAATCAACAGTCAAGAATATGCCTCACAGCCATGCTCATGGCTAAAGTGATGGAGGCAGCTTGCAGCCAAGGTGTCCTCTTCCTACGTGAGTCAACTGACAGGCAAAACTAACCATTCCAGCACGTACATCTTTTTATTGATTTCCTCTTGATTATAACTTATGTGCTCACATGTGTGCATGGTAGGTGCAGGTACGGGTGTCTGTGGCATGAATGTGGAGGTCAGAGGACCACTTTGTAGCATAGGGGTCTGTCCTTCCACCTTACATGGGTCTCAGGGATGGAACTCAGGTGACTAGAGTTCAGTGACAAGGGCCATTGAGCTATCTCCGTGGGCTGCATATAGCTCTTAAACAACAACAACAACAACAACCATTTTAAAATTCCATCAATTAGTTCTAAAAATCCAGAAAACAAACAAAAGTCAAATTAATTACATTGATTTTAGGTGGCAAAAAAAAATATCATAAAGTTTTGGTTCAAACAAGACAAAGTACTGATTACCCTGGTATGGGTTTGTGTCTGCGTGTTAGAGTTTTCACTACGTGTCCCGTCATGATTCATTTCCCCCCTAATTTGTCTGTATGAATCACTGAAGAACATTCATTCATCTGCACAATGTACCATGATGTCATTCAGCCTCCGCTCCGTTCAGATGTACCACTTACACGGTGAGCCTAGCCCTGTTGTTTTCTTTGGCACCTGTGCAATTATACATGTAGCTGAATATGAGATTGTGACAGTACGTGGCTATTCAAAAGGGCATGTTAATCATCCTGAATGTGCTTAGGTTTTTTAGAAATAATAATAATATACTTAGAAAAGTGAACTTAAAAAAAATAATAAACCCCAGGCATACCTGCTGTTTAATATAAACTCTTTCAGTGCAGGGCACTAAGACATCTCTCACGTTGGTTCTCACGTTGAAAAGGTCAAGGATGCATTTGAATCACAAGAACTGGGGGGCGGGGGAAGGGAGATAGCCAGTCTGTTCAAAAGGTCTGCTAATGAGGAAGGAACAGAGAATGAGAGGGTGACTAACTAAATAATACTTTCAAGAGAAAAAGAAAAGAGGGGAAATGCTAAGAAAATGACCAAAGCAACTGCACAGAGCAGAGGAGTATGATGGTACAAAGAGGTGAGTAGGACTCTCCCTAAGAGGGACAGTACAACAAACGCGGCAGTCTGGCCTGAAAGGAAGGGAAGGAGAGGAAGGAAGGGGAGGGGAGGGGAGAGGAGGGGAGGGGAAAGGAAGGCAGAGGAGGGGAGGGCAAATCATACAGTATCCAGGATCTTAGTGACTAATACACGTCTGGCAAAGACATACCAGGCCAACGAAGAAAACTGATTGAAGCTTTATCAAAGCCAGAATGTGTATTGATCATGAGTCGGGCAGTACTGAGGCCTCTGAGGGGAAGGTGAGTCTGGACTAGCCTGTCTGGGAGAGTTGAGCCATCTGGGGTCCTTGTACCAGAATTTAGCAAGACAGCAAAGAACACCATTGAGGTGCCACCCACATGAGGTGGACTGCAGCCATTCAGGCTCTCCGTGTCTGTGGCATTCCATGTCTGCTTCTGGTTTTCCTTGCTTGGTCTGTCGTCTCTCCTCAACCTCTGTCTTTCAATAACCATCATCCTACTGTGAGGCTTGAGAGGCCTTCCATCTTTTTGTTTGTTTGTTTTGTTTTGTTTTTGGAGACAGGGTTTCTCTGTGTAGCTTTGGCTGTCCTGGACTCGCTTTGTAGACCAGGCTAAACTCACAGAAACCTGCCTCCCCAAGTGCTGGGATTACACGCACGCACCACCGCGCTGGGATTCCTTCTGTCTTCTTCTGTGTTTCACTCTTGGTTTTTTCACCGGCTCTGTATACGTGTGCGTTCACCATCTTAGTTTTTGAGACAGGATCCGTCCCCAACTGAAGCCCAACATTTCAGCCCTCGCAGGATCTGTCTCCTCTCTCCATCCAGAACTGCAGTCACAGGTCCCATTGTCATTCCTGGCATTTATTGGCTGTGGAAGGTCCAAGCTCTGACCCACATGCTTGCCGAGCAAGAGCCACCACCTCCAAGCCCAAGCCTCTGTGAGGCTTTGCTGGCGGAGTTGTTTTGGGTCTTTGTTTCCCTAACTTACCTCTTCTCTTCCTCCTTTTTTGCTGTCTGTGGACAGACCTCTGGGGAATAGAGAATCCCCTAGTATTGCAAATGGAGAAAAGGATCATTCAGCAAAAATCATATTCCCAGAATGAGCTCCTTACCAAGCCAGAAGAACTCAGTGGAATGCAAGGAAGACTATCATGGTTATCATGGTTAGGCTTTAAACCTCCAACCCCCTCTTTGGCAAGCATGTATGAGCTGCAGTTTTAATAATTACATAAAGTCACTCAAATTGTCTAGTCTACTTGAGGAAAAAAAAAACCTCAAGTGCTTGACTCTCAGAGCTATGCAAGAAAGGTCAGTTATCTCCATCAACCTGAACAATACACGTTGTAGTTGGAGTGGGAGGTTGCCAGAAAAGCAAGAGAAAGGACAAAAAAAGGCAAGAATCCAGGCCCCTGGGCTTTGATAGAAAATCCCTTTATGTTTTCTTTCATTGACAGCAGATGGGGAAACCTGAGATGCTTCAGGACGGAGATGAGATGCCATGTCCTATTTCAGCTCAAAGCCTCTTCCAGAAGGTCACGTCATTCACTGTTGACACACCCTGATGTGGAGCCATGAACAGCCAGTGTGACACAACTCCAGTTTCTCATCACCGGACACTCTTCTACCATGACGGCAAGTCCACTGAGTACATTGGCAGGATAATCCCCTCTCCCCTTATCATGTGCGTGCAAGAACAGAGATCTAAAATGATTAAGTATTTCAAATGAAATCATATTTCCATAGCAGCTAAACCATATTATTCCAGGGCCAGAGAGATGACAAGTGGGTAAAAGTGCTTGCTGCCAAGCCTGATGATCTGAGTTCAATCCCCAAGTCCGTCGTGGCTGAAGTAGCTTTTTATATTATCCTGGCAAAATAGCCGAGGTTCGGTTGTTAACCTTAAGTAGAGAACTGAGAAACAGGGAGGCTGGTATTGAGAGTAGGATCTATTTGTCTCTGCTGGCTCTGGAGGCAGCTGTGATATGGCAGTGGAAGAGGAATCTGATACCAGCATGCATTGTGCTGTGGGCCTCTCTCATGCCCATAGACAACTGCTCTGCAGGCCCAAGCTGGTAACATGAGCACAGGGCCGTGCTACTTTTTGAATCAATGCTAAGCAAAGGGGGGGTGGGGGGGGGGCGGGATTTAAGGTTGCCTTTCTACTTGTGTTTCTGAATTCTGATTCTGCCAACAACAGTAGCAACTTGCACCTGTTTCTTCCACAACTTAACTTGAATTTTCCCTCCGTCCTCCCATCCTTGGACTCACCTGTAAATCTAGGCCACTGCTGCTCCTTAAAGAGTGGCCTTGAAGGCACCTTTTAAGCCAGAGACACAGGGGAATCCTGTGGAAATATGCACAAACTGGGACCAGTGCCACCAAGCCTGAAAACATGAGTTGGATATGTGGAGCCGACATAATGGAAGAAGAGAAGAGACTCCCAAAAGTTGTTCTTTGCCTTACACACACACACACGCACGCACGTACGCACGCACGCACGCACGCACACACGCACGCACGCACGCATGCTAAATTACTATAATAAAACCTACAGGTCCCTAGGTCACACCCAGATTTAGCATTCAGAATGTCCTGGGTGAGGAGTGGACTGGACTTTCATATCTATAAAGATATGTAATGCACAGAAGCTTGAGACTCACCGGGACTACAGAGAACTAGCCATCAGGAGGGGCTGAAGAGGGCTCAGCCTGGGTGGTTGGAATGTACCAATGCTGAAACCATCGTTAGCTCATCAGAGCCTCTAATACTCTTTTTCCCCGGTCAGGGAAACAGCCCTGTGAGCACTACAGCTTAAAACCAATCTTCAAGATGGGCTGGGTGGTACATTCCTATAATCCCAGCAGTGGAGAAGGAGAAGCAGGGGGACTGAGAGTGTAAGGACAGTCTCTGCTACATAGCCAGGCTGAACTCCATGAGTTCCTGTCCCAAGAACAAAACTAATAAAAATAAAGTAAAAGCTATCTTCATCTATCCTCTTCTTCTTCACTGCTTATTCTGATCTCTTTCCCTAGGCGCGTAGGAACTTGAAAAACAGGAAAAAAAATTAACTAGATAATTATCCCAACTAGACAAACATTTTTATATATTACCATCATATTTTGGGTTTTGTATGTGTGCTGGTTTTGTTTGTTGAGACAGGGTCTCACAGCCCAGGCTGGCTTTGAACTTACTATTTCTAAGTTCAAGAATGACAGATGTTTATACATAAATGCAACTCTACTTAACTTATTTGTTAAAGCTGTTTTAGCCGGCCATGGTGGTACACACCTGTAATCCCAGCACTCAGGAAGCTGAGGTAAAGGACTGTGAGGTCATTTCCAGCCTACAGAGCAAGACGCTATCTCAAAACAAGAAGAATGCATGTCTTTTTCCTAACATAGAGATGATTTAGGTCCTTGGGGCTAGAAAAAAATGAACCAGTGGTTAGGAGCATCAGGTGTTCCTCTAGAGGACCCAGGCTCTGTTCCCAGCACCCATATGGCAGCTCACAACTGTCTGTAACTTCAGTGCTAGGGGAGTCATGGTACCAGACATGCGTGTGGTGCACATATATATGCATTTAAGTAAAATACCCATGCAAATAAAGCAAATAAATCTTTTTTTTTTAAGAAATTATGTCCTTGATCAGAAGAATGCTGTGCCAAACACCCATCAGAACAGACATAGTTATATGGATAGAGACATCAGAGCCGGGAGAGGCAACGCATATCCTGAACACAGGTTTTCCTGGTAGTTGAAGATGCCATCCCCTCCGCTGTCACCAGCCTGCCTGGAGGCCATTTTCCCATTCTTCCCAGGCAAAGGTGCTGCCTAGAGGGCTCTGTGCTACACTTTGCATGAGGACAGCTGGACTAGTCTTGGGAAGAGAAGTCTGTGCTGCAGAGCCCATGTATACACAACCTTCATCCTCTCCACTGAAAAAGCATGAAGGTTACTGCAAAAAAGGTGAGCATCACCCAGAGCTGGTCCTTTGGTCCACTTGATACTGGAGGGCCTTTTGCCGACTATTCAGGTGGTTATGTAAGATGGGACATAGAATGCTCGCCCTTTGCTCACCCGGAAGCTTCATCCACAGCTCGCTCCTAGTCCTCCTTCTCACAAAACTACCAGACCTTTTTTTGCCCCCCTAAGTCCCCACTTCTGTCAAGTCCCACACTTCATCAGGCTGCCAGTTACAGTTCAAGAAGTGGTCCGAAAGAAAACGGCTGCCATAGGGTCATATTAGGAGGTGTGGCCTTGTTGGAGGAAGCGTGTCTCAGTTCTCTTCCTGCTGCCTAGGATCAAGATGGAGAACTCTCAGCTCTTCCTCCAGCACCATGTCTGCTTGCATGCCACCTGCCCTGATAGTAATGGACTAAACTTCTCAACTGTAAGCTAGCCCCTATATACAGGTTTCCTGTAAAAGAGTTGCTGTGGTCGTAGTGTCTCTCCACAGCAATAGAAACCCTAAGACAGTTTGTGAGTCAGGATGCTCGGACTTCAGTCTTTTTAACAGACAACTAAATACATAGGCTAACATTCTGAGCAGCAACAGCAGCTGGGGGTGGGGGTAGGGTGCAGTGTTGCAGATGTCAGTGTCTATCATTACTAATGCATTGTGTGCTGGACTGCAAGCAATGTCACCTTTCATGCCATGCACATAATCACAACTTCCACTATACCTAATCTCATCTGTACCATTTCCACCTGAAACCACATTGCTTTGCTGATGCTGCTTTGGACAAACCGTATATATATATACAGTTCAGCCAGGCAGTGGTGGCACATGCCTTTAATCCCAGCACTTGGGAGGCAAAGCCAGGCGGATCTCTGTGAGTTCAAGACTAGCTGCTCTTCAAAGAAAGTCCAGGACAGTCAAGGCTACACAGAGAGACTCTGTCTCAAAAAACCAAAAAGAAAAAAAGAAAACACCCAGCTCATGGTGGGCACTTCATTTCATGTGTTATCAAATGCCCCATGATCAGTATCTGCCATGGCATGGTAGCTGACCAAGATCTGTTTCTGCAAAGAATAATAACCTATTCCCAAACACTCCATCTGTGCATCTGTCCCTCCGACTGCTGTAGCAGACTCTAAATGACTTGTGCTTCCTGCTACTTACACACTTAAGAGACTCCATCCCCTCAGGGATGTGTTCGATTAGTATCTTGCTTCTAATTAATTTTAAAAAATGAAGAATTGAGGGCTAGCACTTCTGAGTAGCTTCCATTTCGGGGCCATCTTTCTCTCTACCTATCCATCTGTCTTGGATCACTCCCCCTGGAGGAAGTGAGCTGCCATGTTGTGAGAAGTCACGGCAAGCTCTCGTGACATGGCAAGGCATGTATCACATGTAGCTCGTCAGTGTGTGACAAACCAAGGCCTGACAAGGACCAGCGAGTCAGGCCAGCTGTGACTCTGCATCCTTGTGCATGTCTGGAGATGGCCGCAGCTCCGGCAAAGGCTTGATGGCAATCTTACAAGATACCTTTAGCCAGAAACACCCAGCTAAATTGTTCCTGGCTCTCGAACAACATAAATTGTGAAGTAATAAGTCTTTGTTGTCTCATGCCACTAAGTTTGGTGGGAAAGAAGATTTGTTTTTGTTTGTTTGAGTTTTTTTATTTGTTCGTTTCTTTTTCTTTCTTTCTTTCTTTTCTTTTCTTTTCTTTTTTTTTTTTTTTTTTTTTTTTTGAAAGAGGATTTGTTAAGCACCAGCAAATGACTGAGAGTGTAGCACACTTATAGACGTCCTACATAATATTGCTTCCGAGGAGAAACCACACACTTGTACCACAGTGTGTGTGGCAGCATCTTTCAGAGGTGTCAGGGCTATGAAACAGCCGACTAAAGGTTCACCATTGTCACACTGGGTGGAGACAAGACTCTGAAAGGCTTAACCCCATCCTTTAGGATGTCTGCTATTTTTGGAGTCAACAAGGAACCTGGGGTACTCTTCCTTCCATAGACAGAATGTTCTGCATGGACAAAGGAGCAAAGTGGGGACAGACTCCTCCACTGCCACAGTTAATTCCGACCCATAGACTCGGCTTTCTCATCCAGCAACTCTAATCACCGTCGTTTACGTGAATTCTTCCACCAGAGGTCCCAACAATGGCCCTGGTGAATCAGAAAATGGAATTTCCACAGGCCACACTGAGCCTTTTGTGCTATTAACCCAGCAAACAAAGACGGGTTCATCATCTTTGCTGGTACATTGCTCCAAGTTACTCAGGGTAAATTGAGTGGCTGCTGTGCCAATGAAAGGCGGGGAAGCCAATGTCCACAGCCCAGGACACTCTCTGAGGTGCCTTTGGGGCCTATCAAATCCAGCAGTAAACGTTAAGGCAAACTACAGCAGTAATAAAATTATTACTAATCTTTAGACTCTTTGGGAGTAAAGACCACGGAGAATAGCTAGTTGAGACTCCATTGACTGTAGCAGACTTAACAAGCCAGGGCAGTAGCAAGTGTATAAAGTCTCATCCTCACTTCTTAAGTATATACGGATATGTTTACTTTTCTCATCTCCTTGACTACTGTCCACTTTTTTTTTTTTTTTTTTTTTATGTCAAGGTAACGTCCCTACAAGTTAGTTACTGTCCACGAGGTCCCCTGAGGCATCTAAAAGAATATAAACTATTATCAGTCCTCTTAACTGTCCACTGTACCTAAGACCTTTCTGCTGAAGACACCACACACCTTGGTTGCAGGACACAGAGAATTCCATCTTGAGCAAACCAGGGAAACTCAATTGCTGTTCAAAGTACTGAGAACAAGTGACTGTGAACACTCGGTGGTAGATAGGAGGACATCTGTCCCTCAATCTGTCCCCCAGGCTCTGGGAACGTGAAGGAAGGACAGAAAGAACATAAGAGCCAGAGGATGCAGGGGAGGGTGCCACGTGCTGTCTTCTGGACAGGGCGTGGCCATTACATACACACACACACACACATGGACTCTCACAGCAACTGCAAGGTACGGAACCTGCACAGGAACAAGCTCATTAAACCTTCCAGCAGGAAGGGAGGAGGAATTCCTGAGGCCCTCCCCCTAGCTGAGGAGCTGCTGTTAGTTAACGGGCAAAGGTTGGGGATCACTTTTCTTTGGGGGGGTGGTCACTGGTAGGTTACTCAGGCCCCAGTGGATGACCCCACACCCATGAAAACATGGACAGCACTGATTAGACTCAGTGGGTTCAAACAACAAATAAACAAGGAAGGAGGACATGAATTTAGGAAGGAGTTATGATGGGAGAACCCTAGGGGGACGTTGGAGAAAAAGATGGAGGAGGTGGTGAATATATTCAAGATATATTATATTAATGTATGAAATTTTCAAAGAATAAATAAAAATACTTTTTAAAGTGTTGTTACTGAGCCAGGTGTGGTCAATCCCAGCACTCTGGGAGGCAGAGGCAGGCAGGTGTATCTCTCAAGTTCCAGGCCAGCCTGGTCTACAAAGTGAGTCCAGGATATCCAAGGCTATACAGAGAAACCTTGTCTTGAAAAACAAAACCAACAAACAAAGTATTGTTACTGTGGCTAACTTTACAAATCACTCTGTTTTTGAAAGCCCAAATGAGACTGCATAGAACAGACATCATCACCCAAACAAGGTTATAACTGTTAGAACTTTGGGCAAATCTTTTCAGAGGACAGAAACATCTTTGTGGAAAAGGTTGTTGTGTCTTTTTGGGCCAAAGCAAAATGTTATTAAAATAGAAATACGTAGCTGGGCGCGGTGGCCCACATCTGTAATCCTATTATTCTGAAGGCAGAGGCAAGTGGATCTCTGTGAGTTCGAGGCCAGCCTGGTCTACAAAGGAAGTCCAGAACAGCCAAAGCTACACAGAGAAACCCTGTCTCAAAAAAAAAAAAAAAAAAAAAAAAAAAAAAAAAAAACCCTAAATAAATAAAAATAGAGATGCATAAGTAGGCGCTGTATTTGTCACTTCTCCTCATGGTGTGACCAACTATCTGACAAAAGAAACCTAAGGGAGCAAGGGTTCTCTTGTGGCTTACAGTTTGAGGGTACGGTCTGTCATGCGGAGACGTCATAACAGCAAGGGCCAGAGGCAGCTGGTCATTTTATATCCACAGTCAGCAATCAAAGTGTTGAGCACTGGTGATCAGCCTGCTTTCTTCTTTGAATTCTGCTTGGAATTTAGGGCCGTGGGACAGTGCCGCGCACACTTAAGGCGAGTCTTCCCACTTCAATCATCCCAGCCTGAAAACACCCTCTGTCTTAGAGGTTCTGTTGCTGTGATGAAAATTGTCACCAGCTCTCGGGGCTTTGGCTTCAGTTCCAGCGAGATGGCTAAACGCACCAAGATGGTCAGGATCGCTGGGAAATATGGGACCCGCTATGGTGCCTCCCTCTGGAAAGTGGCGACGAAAATTGAAATCAGCCAGCATGCCATGCTCCTTCTGTGGCAAGACCAAGATGAAGAGACGAGCCATTGGCATCTGGCACTGTTCACAGTGAAGTCTGCCATCAGAAGACTCAAGGAACTGAGAGACCAGTAGAAGCGCTACCCTTTGAGACATGCTTAGCCTGCAATAAATGGGCTAATTTACGTAGGAAAGAAAGAAAGAAGGAAGGAAAGAAAAAGGAAACATCACCAAAGCAACTTGGGAAGAAAAGGCTTTATGTGGCTTATGCTTCTGTATTGTAGTCCATCACTGAAAGAAGGCTGAACAGTTACCCAAGCAGGGCAAGATCCCGGAGGCAGGGGCTGATGCAGAGATCATGGAGGAATGCTGCTTATCGGCTTGCTTGCTGTAGCTTGCTTAGCCTGCTTTTTTATAGAAGCCAGGACCACCAGCCCAGGCATGGCACCACCCACCATGTGCTGGGCACTCCTCCATCTATCACTAACTAAGAAAATGCCCTGCAGCTGGGTCTTATGGAGGCATTTTCTCAGTTGAGGATCCCTCCGTCCAGATGGCTCTAGCGTGTGTCAAGTTGACACAAAACTAGCCAGGACACCTTCATAGACACACCCAGAACCCAGCCAAGCTGACAGTATAGGTTAAACATCACAGAGGCTGCACAGTCAAGAAGACAGATTTGGCTACTTGGTGTCTCTTAGCTCCAAGCATACCTTTCAGAACTCTATGTCTATAATTTCCAGACTTCTTAACACCCAGCTTCTAGTTGGGGCTTCTGAAACAGAGAAGGGCTTCATGCAAAGGGGAAGTTAAGAAAGGGCATCTCTTGCTTCCAGTTCCTCTTGGGACTCTCACAGCAGCCGCCGCAGCAGCGCACCATGGTGCTGAGGTTCGCCAGCCTCATCTCGCTCCTGGCCACACTTTTGCTGTCCCTTTGCTATGTCCCTTTGATGGTAGGAAAGTATCCCCCACTTTGCTCTGCACCTTCGGGGCCATGCTGCATGAGCCGTGCAAGCACCTGCCCTGTTGCACCTGCACCTGGATGTCAGCCATAGTGTCCTGCGGCCCCATCACCAGGCTTCTCTAAGAGACAGGTCAGTTTCAAAGAGCCCTCCCTTCAAGTTCCACAGTTCTAGAGTCAGCACCTTTTCCTCCTGTTTTTCTAATCCTGAGAGTATTAACTGCTTCCTGTACTTTTTGAGGTCTGGCTACGTCAATATCTCTTCTTTGTTCTTTTAGCTTTCTAGTAACTGCCTCACTGGTTTCAAGTATAGGATCACCCGTTGGCAATACCAAATAATAGAAGGACATATAGCATATTAGGAATAGGCAAGACCAAAAGTAGCATTTGGATCCTGGTTGACTTTGGGGACCATTTAAAAAAAAACCTCAAAGAAAACTTCATGAGTAAACCCAGTAGACGCTTGCCTCAGTTTCTACCCCTGAATTCCTGCCTCTCAAACTCCTTGAGGCCAATACCGAGCAAGTGTCTGGCCAACATGGGGTTAAAGTTATTATAGTTTATAGTGGTCCAGACATTTCTGTCCTCTGACTTCCTGCTCAGATGCTGGGGAATGCTTGAACTTTGCATATATTAAAGGAAGTGTCCATACTGCTGCCCAGTTATAACCACAGACAATATTTGCTAGAGTCAGACTAGGAAAGGGAGAGGTAACATTACTGACAAAAGAGGAAATGCTGATTTGAAAGTCTCCAGAGAGGGAATGTAACTCAGTGGTGGAGCTTGTTTAGGATGTGGGAGACCCTGAAGTCAACGCCTAGCACTTCAAAATAAGATAAAATAAATTTCATACATACATACATACATACTTACCACCAGGTAATAGAATCTGGCTTATTCTACTTTCTTAGTTTGCTTTCTATTGCTACAAAACACTGACAAAAAACAACTATGGAAGGAAAGGGTTTCTCCGTCTTATATTTCCCCCATCACAATGCGTCCTTGAAGGAAGTTACAACAGGATTTCCAGCAGGAACCTACAGGCAGGAATTGAAGCAGAGCTCACGGAAGGATGCTGAATAACCTGCTCCCCGCGGCTTTCTCCGCTTACATTTATACAAGCCATGACCACCTGCCTAGGGGTGGCCATGTCCACAGTGTGCTGTACTCCCCCACATCAATCATTAATCAAGGAAACGCCACCACAGACTTGCCCACAGGCCCATCTGATGCCTCACCTGATGTTCTCTCTTCCCAGCTAACTCCAGCTTGTGGTAACAAAAACAGTAATCAACACACCCACCTTGTTGACTTCTACAAAGACCACGTGTTACCTTTTCCTTTTACTATTCCTTTTACTATTGCTCTTAATGCTCATTTTAATCTGAACAGAAGGGACAGGGGGACATACTGGTCCTCTTCTCCTTCGCAGCAGACAGAATCTGCTTTGGGTAAAGTGGACTGTCATACTAAGGGAAGTCGGATTCACATCTATCAGACCATTTTCTGACTGTCTGTATGTGCGTGATTTGTTCATGTACTTTGTATTTTTAATTTTTTAAAAGATTTATTTATTTATTTTATGTTCATGAGTGCTCTATTTTCATGCACATCAGAAGAGGGAATCAGATTCCATTATAGATGGTTGTGAGCCACCATGTGGTTGCTGGGAATTGAACTCAAAACCTCTGGAAGAGCAGCCAGCGCTCTTAACCAATGAGCCGTCTTTCCCGGCTCACATTTTTTAAATCAAAAAAACTAAAAATTAAAACTTTTTAGTAAAAAAAATTAATTTTTTCAGTAAACACCAGACTTAAAAATAAGCTGTTGACTTGATGGTAAGACTATTAACCAATAGAACTACAAATACTCTAAAATTACTAAAGGCAGAAGTAAATTTTTGGCTGGGTGTAGTGACCCCCACCTTTCCTCTCAGTCCTCAGGAGGCAGAAGCAGAGGCAGAAGGATCTCTGTGAGTTCAAGGCCAACCTGGTCTACATATCAAGTTCTAGGAGAGTCAGAGCTACATAGTAAAACACACCTGCCTTGAAATACACACACACACACACACAATCACATGCTCACTTGCATACTCACACACACAATAAATGAGGTTTTGAAATGTATCTAATAATCATAAACATTAGCTTTACTTAAAGATGCAAGGTTGCAAGGATGATGATGTAAACACCACTCGTTTTATATAATATATGGACACACAAATGTAGTGGAAGGTTTGGTTTCTTTAAAAATTCAGTTATACTATGTAAATGTTTTTATTTTAATCCCAAATGCGGGATATGGGGGTGCTTTTAGTTTGTCTGCAGCTGTTAACTATGATAACCTCATGTGGGCTTGAAGAGGGGCACAATCTTTGCAGGCTGCAGATTGGACTTGCCCCCAAGGAACCTGACAACCCTAACCAGCAGTAAGTAGCTAAGAGATCTACACCCCTTCTTTCTCTCCTCTCTAGTGTCTGGGGGTGGGGGGAGGGGGGCCTAGAAGTTATTAAGATGGAAAAGGATTGGAAGGGAGGCAGAAGTGTAAGAACCCAAACAAATACGATTTTCAAATACACACAAATGCTTGTCATTGAGTAGCTTTCAGAGAATAGTTTTTAAAAATAACTTACTTTTATTTTATGTCCATTGGTGTTTTGCCAGATTGTTTTTCTGTGTGAGGAAGTTAGGGAGTTACAAACAAGTGCGAGCTGCCATTGTGGGTGCTGGGAATTGAACCTGGGTCCTCTGAAAGAGCAGTCAGGACTCTAACCACTTCAGCCCAGTAAATCAAGTTTTTATTTAGTGCCCTGGAGATCATCCAACATTCTAGGAGAATGCAAGATAAAACAGCAATATTAGAATGGCAAGAAATAAAACAAAACAACAACAAACCCAACAACCTCTTTTGTAAAGAGGAAGAACAGCAAGTGTGAAAGAGAAACTAAAAAGAACCCACTAACCTGCTCTTCTTTCAGGAACCTCAATTTGAGGAAGAAATATGTAAGCAGGGAAAGTTGGAAACCAATTCTCTAAATTCAACTCTCAATGTGAGCAAACAGAATGCAAAGGCTTGATTTAAAAAAAAAAAAAAAAAAAGGAAGGTTATGAGCTTAAAGAATATTCATTTTAGTTTTTGTGGGCGTGAGATTCAATACAGGGCCTCATGAATGCTCTGCAATGGCTGAGTTTTATCACAGTCCCTACAGAGCCTTAAAGAGCTTAAAGCCCTTAAAGAGCCAGGCTGTTAGTGTAAACCTGTAATACCAGCTTGAGAGGTGGAGGCCGGAGGAGCAGGAGTTCAAGACCAGCCTCAGCTAAATACGGAGTATATGGCCAATCTGGATTACATCAGACCCTGTCTCAAAAAACAAAAAAACAAGACAAAACAAAAAAACAAAAAACAAAAACAAAAACAAAGCCCTAATAATTTTAAGGAGCTGTACAGAGTGTCAAACCCATACAACTGTTTGTATTTGTTGGTCTCTTGTGAACGGATGGATATAAAAAGTTAGAATTAAACTAGAAGCTGAATTTAGAAAATGCAAATTAAGTCCTTTGTTGAGGTAACAAAGCCTTTTTCGTGGTTGTCCTAGCTTTTTTGAAAAACTGAGACCCAACAGTGTATCCCTACCAACATCAACCACACTCTCACCATGCATGCTGCTGAGTTGTTTTGTTTTCATTTGTTTGTTTGTCTGAGACAGGGTTTCTGTGTATCCCTGGCTGGCCTGGACTCAGTTTGTAGACCAGGCTGGCCTCGAACTCACAGCGATCCGCCTGCCTCTGCCTCCCGAGTGCTGGGATTAAAGGTGTGCACCACCACACCCTGGCATGCTGTTGAGTTTTAAATCTCATCTCAGATGCCCAGTCTACACTGCAGCTTCCCTCAACACTGCTGACCCAAAGGAGAGCCAGACTTACTGCAATTCTAAAAGCTTTACTCTAAAAACAAAATTACCTTATATCTTAATTATTACAGAAGTGAGCAACTTACAATGCTTACTTGCCTTGTGGATATATAAATAGTCTTCATCTATGAAGCAAACTGTACCTACTATCCAAGGCTGTAGAAACCATTGGCAAGAATAATGACCATGCTATGCTCCCAGTAGATGAGCAAAACATAGATTTGCTTCATAGATACAAACTCAAGACTCCCTGGATGTATTTCAGCACCCTCTCTGGATTAACTTGGACGGTTTGACTTATCAGCAGGTAAGGTCCGAGACAGATCCCTCCACACTGACACGAACTACACACACAGCACTGACATAACAGCATACCGAGCAGTGCTCTCGTAGCTGCACCCTCAGCTGCTTCCAAGGAGCAGGGAGCAATGTTAACCTAGATGCTGGCTAGGGGTGAAGGCGGCACAGTTCTGTTCCACAGGCACTCAACTATTCTGGAACACTCCAAGCCAAAGACAGACATACTTGGGATGACTGTGGCCAAATCTGCTAGGGTTAAAATGATGTGCTAAGATACTTAACGGAAGCACTTCTCTTGGGCACACCTGGATGGCCAGTCCCACTGTTCCTGCCCACTGGAGCCCTTATTATTTCCAGTAAGTGTCATTTGAATGCAAGCATTGTGATGCTACAACTATTGATCTGATAACCAAACAGCTACTAAATGTGTAATGGCATCTAAGTGGCATATATAATATTGATAATACTGGACAAAGAGATGATTCAGGTCACAAGTGGGACAGAACAAAAGGTGTGAGATTTTTTTCATGCTACTCAGAAAGAAGCTGTATCCAAAACTGATGAGTTATTTATGTTGAATTTTCTAGATAATATTCCTGGACTACAGTTGACTCTAGCTCAACTACAGAAAGTGGAAACTGCAGGTAAGGACACTAGTACACACAAATTACAGATCAAATCTATGTCCCTGGTTTAGTTTATTCCATTAAAAAAAGAAACAGGTCATACTAGGGGTATAAACAACACTTTATTTCAATACTTTAATATTGAAATTAACTATTATACATATCCGTCAAGTTTTATCTTTCACTGTCTGAATTTCAGGAGATATTCAACATAAATTGACCATGATGAAGCATTCTCAGCCACTGAAAGCACCATACTTTACGTCCTAACTGAGAGCCCTGTAACCGCTTACCCCCTGCGGTGCAGCGTGTGTGAGGAAAGTCAGTGCAGCATGGAGGCACAGCTTAAGTAAACACCCTAGAGATGTGGATTCGCCATCCCAATCCCTTCACACTCGATGATGTAAGTGTCCTTAGAGGCATCTTCTTCTTCTTCTGATTTCTTCACAGTAAATTTGGCCTGAAAGCAGAGGATTAGTGTGTAAGTGAGCATGAGAGGACAGAGGGACAATCCTAGAATTGAAGTTAAGGAAACAGCTATTGTCAAACCCATTTATTGAAGAAGGTACCCACATGAACAGAGCGACTCGTGAAGAAATCCAAAAGCTTGTTTTATTCTAGGACTGTGGTTCTTGTTCACTGTTGTGGAGTCTGTCAGAACCGAGAACCAGGCTCTGCTCCACACCCACCGACTAGGAGCATGAGGCGTGTGCAGCCAAGGGAAGTGGACTCTGGAACATTGACTGTTGCTGTTTACAAGGCACCTTTTCTCTTCCCTTTTGTTTTTCTAAAACATAGATCTGAATCATGTACCTGTCAGTATGACATTAAATTTTTCCTACCGATTTAATTCTGTAAATATATAATTCAAGAAGCTAGTCCAGAGAGGGTAGGTGGGGCGGAGGGGCGGTGACAAATACCCTCCATCACTGAGCTCACTGCTCTAGTTCTCACTTGTTAGCTAAAGCCAGCTGTGAACCACGTGGTCTCTGTCACCACGCTCTGGAAGTATCATTTTAAAGGCAGATGCAGTTCCTTTTTAACAAAGCTGAATTTAAGTCAAAACAACTGAATAGGCTTAAGATTCAGACAAAGGGATTTCAAGTATGCCTTAAGTTTTAGGAGTCTATAAAATACAGTTTGAAACCATTATTCTGTGGTCTTACTCCCAGCAATGTTCACAAGCTTTCAGTGTCTGTAGCAGTGCACTGTACCCGTGGACATCTAAAGCTCACTGTGAAAAGAGCAAACACTGAACACAGAACAAGGGAACCAAACTATGTAATTATGCGTTTGCACTTTTCAAATTACAAACATGAAAATATGAAACACAAGTGGTAAATAGGGAATCATTTCAAGTTTATGCTTAAGCCTAAAAGATGATATAGTTGAAGCCTCTGATTTTTACAGATGAGCTATCTGCACCAAAGCACAGAAAGACAAAGATACTTTGGCACAAGTCACCTAGTAAAATACAACAAAGAGCCCCGTGTGGGTGGTACAGCCCATATGCAGGAGGCTGAGGTAGGAGAATCTTGAGTTTCAAGCCAGCCTAGATTACACTTAGTAAGACCCCTTTTCCAGAAAAACATTTCCCTTCCCCTCTCGCCCCATCCATACACACGCAGTTGAGAAAGAAACAAGAATCACAAATCCCCAATTCAGGGTACTTTCTGCTGTACACTCACTCCAAGTAACATGTAACTGGCTACGAATATACTAAGTACTGTAAAACTGAAAACTATAATGAAAAAATTGGTATCAACTAGCAAGGACACCAATCTATGAGAGAAAAGAGAAATAACTGTAAATATAGCATAAGAAGAAATAAAAAGAAGTCAAGGGGGGCTGAAGAGATGAGCACTTACAAGCACTGCTTGTTCTTACAGAGGACCCAGATTCAATCCCAGCACCCACAGGGAGGTTCACAAGCTCTCTAACTCCAGGTCCAGAGGATCAAACACCCTCTTCTGGCTTCCCAGGGAACCAGACACAAATGTGGCATAGAGACATAAACATTGGCAAACCATTCATACATATAACATAAAGTAGAAATGAATTTAATAGGATAAAACTCAATGATAGAATGTTTGCACAACATGTGCAAATCATTGGTCTCAGGACAAAACAAAAACAAACAAACAAAATCACCACTAACAACAACAAAGGGAATCAAGATTATAAAATAACTAATTCATTCTTGTCTCAGACATAATTTACCTTTGATTCTCATCAGGCCTTTCCCAAGTTAAACAAAATCTATCTATTGCTTATAAAGACAGCAATCAAAAAGAGCAGAAGCTGTGAAGCACTGTACAGCGGGACAGGCAGGTGCCGGGGCTCTGCGCGCCCACACAGCTGTGATGCTTCAGGTCTAGTCAGCTGGTGAGCTATGACAGAGGACATAAAGAAAGCATCCGAGACAGTGTCTTATTAGACAGCACTGTGCCCTTCAAGCCCTGAGCCTCCGGACCCCACCTCCCAAGTGCTAGAAGTAAAAGCATGCACCACATGCCTGGCTCATTAAAAATATTCTTTTCTTTTTTGGGGGAGGGGAGGAGAAGGAGGGTTTAGACAGGGTTTTTCTATGTAGCCCTGGGTGTCCCAAAATTAATTCTGCAAACCAGGCTGAATTTGAACCCAGAGATCCATCTGCCTCTGTCCCCTAAGCACTGGGATTAAAGGTGTGTACCGTCACATGCCTTCAGGGTGTATTCATGTATGTGTGCACTAGTTTGCACGTGTTTCTCATTCTCTTTGTTATTTATTTATTTATTTATTTATTTTTGTTTTTTTATTGTTTTTTGTTTGTTTGAGACAGGGTTTCTCTGTCACACTGGCTGTCCTGGACTCTCTTTGTAAAGTGGGCTGGCCTTGAACTCACAGAGATGGGCCTACCTTTGCCTCCCTAGTGCTGGGATTAAAGGCAAGCACCACCATGCCCAGCCCACTTTTATTTTTAATTTCTTTTGTGTTTTAGTTTGTTTTATTCTTGTCTATTTTACTTGCTTGTTTGTTTTCATAAGGAAGGTGTGAGTTGTAAGTGTGGGAAGGTGGAGAGAACCTGAGAGGAGATGATAGAGGGGAAACCATGATCACAATATTTTGTGTGAAAATAAGTATTTTTAATTGAAGAAATAAAATAAAGAAGACTATTCTTCAGCAACTGGGATGTAGTTCTTCTATATTCCTTGTGTTGCTCTTCTTGTTTTGAAAGAGCCTCTGTCTTATAGCCTAGGCTGGTTTGAAATGTGCTGTATAGACAAAACCAACCTCTGACTCCCAGCTGCTAGATTACAGGCACTCACTAACATGCCTCCTGTGAATTACTTCTATAATTTCAAGAAAGTTAGCAACCTCATAAAACTCAAGTCATAAATCTTACAGAATTATAGAACAGAGAATAAAGCAGCTGGGTGTGGTGGTTCCTACGTATCCCAGCATGCCATAGGCTGAGGCCAGAGGACCACAAGTTCTACTGGTCTACCTAGGAAGCTCAAGGCAGGCCGAAAGATATACTAAGCCCTTGAGTCAATAAAACTAAATTAAAACCATGCAAAAGAATAAAAAAGAAATTCCAAAATAAAAACATGCTAAGTTTCTGGAAAAGAAACTGTGTACATTAGTAGTAACAAACAGTGAGAAGCAAGCTGAGAAAAAAAAAAAGAACTAAACAGTGGCTTTATTAGCTAAAGAAGTATTTTGTAAATGTTCTATTAAGAAGTTAACATTAACTTCACAGTGAAATATACATATATATGTATGAATGTATGTGTGTGTGTGTGTGTGTGTGTGTATAAATAAATAAAGTTAGGAGGCCTGAAGAAAAGGTATAACATGAGCTCACACAGTATTAAAAGCAGAATGCCTTCACTAATGCTGAGGACCATGGAGCCTCAGGGCCTCAGGAGCCTCCTGGTGTGCTCAAAACCCAGGCTGCTAGCAACAACCATAGACCTAAAACTACTCTGTGCCTCGTGTTACTCACCCATGGTATTTACACTGAGCCTGCCACACAGACGGCCCATGAGCAGCATCAGCTGTGAGTGCTAGTGGGCTTCCCATTTACTAACCCAGTCAGACTTTCTAACAGAGCACTCACCTTTGCTAGTTGTTCCGCAAAATGTATAGCAGTCTGTGTGTGGAGTGTGACTGGTCCTGTTTTTATTCTGGAAATTCCATTGGCCAGTGCCATGAAAATAATCAGCTGCCAAACAAAAACAAAGAAGAGCTCACAAATATGCAAATATTCAGAATTTCAAATTCTACAGCTGCTCATAAGGAAAATGCTATTAGAACCTAAAAAAGCTTTAGAAATAAATTATAAGAATAATTTTTATTTTCTTTATGTTTCCAGAAGCTTTAGACGGTACAGAGTGTGTGTTAACCAGAGTCTGTGGCTTGGTAAATGCTTAGCAAGGCTGACTTTAAAAAATTTTCATTTCAGAATCAAATAGAAAGCTGGATGTTGATTCACATAATGAGACCAAATATTTCTGCAAGCTGGCCTATACGGCAAGTTTTCTACCCTTCTAAATTCCATTTAAAAGGTAAAGGGAGACTAAGAATTCCTGAAAATATGTACTTAGGCAAGAAGGAGATGACTAAACATAAGGAAAACTGTCCCAAGAAAATGGTGAAGAAATCTTGAAGAGCACTTCCTCTCCTCCTTTCTTACTAGTTCTGAGCATCAGCCACAAGACTCCAGGCATGTTAGCAAGAAGAGCTCTGCCCCTGAGGCAGCCTGAGAACACATTTCTAAAGTAGACTGTGACTGGAGAGGAAGATGTGGCAGAAAGGAAACATACAAGCACCTTTTCTGCCAGGCCTGCTGGTGCACACCTGCAATCCTAACCCTCAGGAAGCCGAGGCACGATGGAGAACGTGAGGTTAGAGAGTCAAGAAGCTACAAGTAATCAACAGCACTTCACAATGCGAACACACTCTTGAGATCAGTTGAGTGCATGCGTGCTGGAAATACCTTGCATTGAGACCAAGAAAATGAAACTAAAGTGTCTGAATACTTGATGCCACAATTAAAGACATTTGTATGCAACACAATTATGTTCACATCTAGCATGGAAAAAGGATTTGATCTGAGAACGTCATTACCTGGTCTTGTAGATACTCGTCCACAGTGCCACCATGCCTAAGATTTGCTAATAACATTTCAGCAGCTTCAATTCCAACCTTGTCTGCATTCACACCTAAAACAGGCATAATAAATAATAAAGAAAATAATAACAAATTACTCCAAGTCACCCACCAAGTTTAACAACTAAATAAGGTGACACACACTTGAAATGCCAATACTTGGGAACCTAAACCAGAATTGTTCCAAGTCCTAGGGCAGCCTAGGCGAAAGTGAAATTCTGTCTCAGAAAAAAAAAAAACAAAAACAAAAAAAATCAAAAGCTTAATTGGTACATCTGAATTAGCACTGATGTAACATTTATTTTTTAAGCTTCTGAAGTTAACTGATGAATTTTTCAGAAAGGATCTCATGCTATTTATAATCTTATGAAACTTTAAAAATGTCAATGTGTCGATGGACAAGTGAACGAAAAATAGGTTGTTTAGTACCTGCTTCAAAAATACTAATTATGGAGCCAGTGAGATGGTTTAACGGGTAAATGCACCTGCAGTCAAGCCTGATGACCAACTTCAACTCCTAAGAAACACATAGTGAAAAGAGAGAACTGAGTTCTGAACATCGTCCTCTAATGTGTGCTCCACGGCAAGTATTTCTGAAACACTGCTCATGGGTTGGGGGCGTGACTCAGTGCGTGAACAGCTGCCCTGCACGTGTGAGGCCCTAGTTTACCCAGAACTATGAAAAACAAGTACAAAAACAAAACAAAAAGCAGATGTTGGACATGGCTACATTGTCAAGAGCACTGGATGTTCTTCCAGAGGACCCAGGTTCAATTTTCAGCACTCACACAATAGCTCACAACTGCCTGTAATTCTAGTTTCAGGGAATCCCATGCCATCTTCTGCTCTCCCAAGACACAAGGTATGTAGGCAAAACACTCATACATATAAAGCAAAATAATTTAATTTCTTAAAATTAATTATAAAGCCAGTTTATAACAAAGTTATAATCCAAGGCTATGCCTGTTTCCAATCTAAAACTTGTGATTTACACAAATTAGAATTAGTCACAGATCATTTCATCAGAATTGAAGGATTTTCACAGTATCCTTTTAAGAAGAAACAGCTAATATTGCCAGATCAACCATTGAACATTTCGTCCCCTTCACTGCTAAGCCCAGCATGTAAGGAGGCTGGTGCAGGAGGCTTGAACTTCAGGTTGGCCAGGGCTTTAGATCAAGACACCATTTCATACAAGTCCCAAACAAAAGAATCTGAACAGGTTCTAGCTCATTTTAAGTCATGCCCTTGTTCTCCCTCCCACCTTCCCGTGCATCCTAACTCTTCACAGAAAGGCGAATACAAAGTAAGTCTACCAGAAGTCCTGAACTCAAAGTCTCCTAAACACTCAGAACAAGGCTAACTTGGTTTGCACTTTATAACTTTACATTTGCCGGATCATATATATGATCAAATACGCATACACGCATAACACGCATACACACACCGTGAGAAAACTGTCCAGAAAAGTGGTATACAAAATCATCTTTGCGTGAGACAACCAGACAAATCTACCCTGTGAGGGATTGACTCTATTGGGGAAAAAAAAAAAGCCTAAACGTTTCCATAGTGTCGCACATCTTTAATTCCAGCATTCCGGAGGCAGAGGGAGGTTGATCTCTCTGAGTTTGAGGCTAGCCTGGTCCACAAAGTGAGTCCAGGACAGCCAGGGCTATTACACAGAGACACCCTGTCTTAAAAAAAAAAAAAAAAAAAGACAGAAAGAAAGAAAAAAGAGAAAAGAAAGAAAAAGAAAAGGCAAACAGAATTCTGTACTAAAGACAGACGAACAGGGCATGGTGGTGCATGCCTGCAATCCCACCACTTGGAAGCTAAGACAGGCAGATTGCCAGGCTGCATAGCGATTACCAGGCCAACGAGGGCTGAGCTTGTCTCAAGAAAACTGGATAGATTAATAAAGTAGAATTAAGAGTCAACAGCCATGACAGCCCAAAGCCATGCTAACATAAAAACAAGCAAATAGACAGATAAGTAAATAAATCCTACATTGTTTCTAGGCAACCTGCTCAAGTAATATGTGGGTATGTGTGTGTAACAATCTCTTCAGGAGCAAGGCTGGCCCTGGGGAACTGTGGGTATTTGGAAATGCACGCACGCTACAGTAGTCATTACTGAGGCATGGCATCTACAACTGAACAATGAAGTGGTTCAGAAATGTACACAGCGTATAAAAATGGTGCGCCTAGGAGAGGGTGTATGAGCGACTACTCAAGGCCCGAAAACTTGTCAAAATAAACTTTGATGAACTCTAAAACAGAATTAACTGGCTATCTTTTAAATGTCAGACATCCTTCTGCACAATGTATCCTGAGCAGATAAAGATATTCCTGTGAATATTCCCGTGGTAATGGGAATTACAGACCCCTTTCCTTCATGTATACCTCTTTTGCCAAGTGATGATCCAGCCAACAAGCAGCCAGTGGACGTCTCAGCAACAATGCTACATAGGGGGAAAAGGACAATTACCCACACTTTAACAGTCTAAATTCCTATAAATACAACACAAGAGACCAGCTACTGTTAAAAAAGCAAAATTAAATGTGGTCACCACACAGCAATAGTAAACTCCTCCCACAGACAGTCAAGTCACTAGCAATCTCCCTTCAGCCTTCATGGGGCAGTAGGATTCCTGTGGACAAGGTCTCAGCAAAGTCTAGTCTACTCGCACATAAAGAATGCCACCACCCTCACTACAGTTATTCTGTCATTAGCACTAAGTGGTTACAGGCACACAGTGGGGTAAGCACTCTATGGTTGCTTTAAATAAAAAGGTCTTCCTACAGACTTGATTTTTGTTCTGTTTATTTTAGGGAGCACTATGGAGAAGAAGGCAAGCACTTTCAACTCTGTTTCTGGATAAGGTGTTTGAAATACAAGTACCCACAAAATACTGCTCTACACTTCAAAAGCATCAACTGAAAACTTTTTGTAGGGCCTGACATGGTGGGCACACCTTTAATCCCGGTACTTGGGAGGCAGAGGCAGGTGGATCTCTGTGAGTTTGAGGCCAGCTCGGTCTACATAGAGTCCAGGACAGCCAAGGCTAAACAGAGAAACCCTGTCTCAAAATAAATAAATTAAAAAACAAAAAACAAAGAACAAAAAAACAAAAACATAATACTTTTAAAAGATAACATTACTGCCAGGGTGGTGCAGGCCTATAATCCCAGCACTCAAGAGGCAGAGGCAGTCAGATCTCTTTGAGTTCGAGGCCAGCCTGGTCTACAAAGCGAGTCCAGGACAGCCAGAGCTACGCAGAGAAACCCTGTCTAAAAAAACAAACAAACAAACAAACAGACAAAGCAAAAAGACAACAATACCATATTAAGTATTTATAAAGCAATTTCATACTTAAGGTATCTTTAAAAAACTAGAAACATTTCTGTTAGTGTTAGTTTCTAAGACTACTTTCTAACTAGCTTAAATATTTAAGGGGCCTATAGAGAAGGCACAGTGGTTAAGAAAACTGCTCCCCCAGAAGACCCCAGTTCAGTAAGCAGCGCTTACTTATGGCAGCTCACAACTGCTTGGAACTCAGCTCCAAGAGACCTGATGCCCTCTTCTGAACTCCACAGATGCCTTTACTCACATAAAGACATGCATAATATAACTACAATACTAAAATAAATCTTTAAAAAAAAGTAAGTTCATTATAACTGTGCCTCAATATTCATGGGGAGTTCATTCCAGGATCTCCACAGGGTACTAAGATCCAAGTCCTTGATTTAAATGGTACCTATCAATCGGCATTGTAATTCCAGCACTTGGGAGGCACCAGGATTGCTGAAAATCTGAGGCTAACCTGGAGACCCTGTCTCAGCAAACCAAATAACATGCTGGGCATGAGGCACATGCCTGTACTCCCAGAAAGGAAGCAAGAAGATCACAAGTTCAAGGCAATCCTTGGCTACACAGCAAGCTCGAGGTCAGGCCAGACCACATAAGACCTTGTTTCAAAACTCAAAAATCAAAAAGAAATGATGTAACACTGATACCAAACTTAAAAGCATACCCTCCCATATACTTTGAAGCATTTCTAGATTACTTGGAACAGTATTGTAATGTACATGCTTTGTAACAGTTGTCATGGTGTACTATTTAAGGAATGACAAGAGGGGAAAATGTCGGTATGCATTTAGAACGTAAACTTTTTTTTCCAAATACTTTTAACTGGAGTTGCTTGAATTGTAGACATGAAACCAATAGATAAAAGCCTACAAAGTACATCAGGAAAAAAACCCCCACAAAACCAGAATAACCATTTGTTTTCCATGGTTTGCTTTTATGTTTTGCTTTAAGACAGCATCTTGGTAAATAGTCCTAGTAGCCTTCAAATTTGCCTTGCAGATAAGGTCTAGGCTGCCCTCAAATTTGTGATGCTCTTGCCTACTCTCCTGAATTTGGGAAGTACAGCCATGTAACACCAAGCCTCAAGCAGAGGAATCACACTAAGTCACTGAACTGTTGGTTTAGGTAGAAATGTCCTTATAAATTTGTTGTAGAACCCTAAACCAAGCAAAAACCCTTTGACTTCAAAGTCTCAAAGAATTCTACGTCTGTGCTCTCACATGATTCCACTCCCATTGCCAAAGGCTTGGTCCCTGGCCTCCTGCACAGGCTGGATGCTGACATACAGGTCCCGGATCTCCTTCCTGATGCACCGCACAGCTGCCGCAGCCATGTCTTTTGCTACCTATTTTGGCAAACCAGAAAAGGAGAACAAATTTGTCACCGGTTATTTGGACAATTGATTTTAGTCTTTGAAAATCATATAAACATAGTTAACTTTTTCAAACTTCTAGAGAGCTCTAACTTTTAAGAAATATTTAAATAAAAAGACATTCAAATTAAGTTCTGGGGAACTGGAGTGATGGCTCAGCAGTTCAAAGCACTTGTTCTTGCAGAGGAGCTGGGGTCAGTTCCCAGCACCCACATGGTGGCTAACAACCATCCCTTAACTCCAGGTTCAGTGGATTTGACATCCTCTTCTGACCTCTGCAGGCCCAAGGCACATATATGGTATACATATATACATGCAGGCAAAATTCATAAAGACAAAACAAATTGGGGGCTGGAGCAATGGCTTAGCAGTTAAGAACACTGGCTACTCTTCCAGAGAACCCACATTCAATCCCAAACACCCATATGGCAGCTTATCACCATCTGTAACTCCAGTCCCAAGGGATCCAACACCCTCTTCTGGCCTCAAAAGGCACAGATGTACATGCAGGAAAAATATCTGACCACAAAAATAATAAAACAGAAGTTAAGAAACAAAGAAATAGGGGCTGGAGCAATGGCTGTGATGAAGAGCACTGGCTGCTCTTCCAGAGAACCAGGGTCAATTCCCAGCACCCACATGGCAGCTCACAACCATCTGTAACTCAAGTTCCAGTGGCTCTGACTCTCTCACGCAGACATATTTGCAGGCCAAAGGCCAGTGCTTATAAATAAATAAATATAGAATCTTAAAAATAAGTAAGTTTAAAATTTTTTAGTTACTTTTTTAAAAAAGTTCTGCCATGCAGAGTGGGACACACCTTTAATCCTAACATTTGGAAGGCAGAGACAAGTGGATCTCTGGGGGTTTGAGGCCAGCCTGGTCTAAACAGGGAATTCCAGGACAGCCGAGCTACACTAAGAAACTATTAGTCATAGTTGTTAATAAGTGTTTTGAATAATATAATGTACATACAAGCAAAGCAATTTTTACTGATTCTAAATAAAGGTAATAAAAAAATTTTTCTCAGGTTGGGCATACAACTCAGATAGCATAGTGTGTGCCTAGCATACATAAATCCTGGCATTTACTTGGGCCTGTAAATTCAAGGCCATCATTAGCTGTATCATAGCTACATGAATCCTGTTTTGAAAAAAACAAAATAACATTTTACAGACAGAGGCAAGAACAGTACTGAAAGTTCAAGACCATCTGGTCTACCCAGTAAGATCCAGGAAGCCTGGCCTATTCTTCAGACCCAGTTTTAAAACAATAAAACCCTCAAAAGAAAGAAAAAGAAACAAGGAAAATCTCAAGTTGTCTGAGACTCTTATTTTGAAACTAAAGAAAGTACTCTCAAAAATTTCCATGTAATAGTACTATCAAGGCGTCCATATACTTCCAAGAGCATTATGACAACTTACTTTTAGTGGCAAAACACCGGCAACAAAAGCTCTCCCATAAATCTTAGTCACAGAACCACGATCAGTCAGATTTATTGGGTCCAACTGTTTAACTGGTGACATTCGGACAATCACTTCGCCGCCCCCTTTTGGGTAATAGCCCCTAGGAAAAGTAGAACAAATACCTAGTCCATAACGAGTACATGACAGAGTAAAGCTTAACAATTCATTACAGTAACAGAACGATAGCCAAAGATACTTAATTTGTGGAAATTCATAGAAAGGTCTAAATAATACCTGCAATCTCAGATGGCTACTATGTGGTTGTAAGATCCACGTGACTACTGAGATCATGGGAGAAGTATAGCTCCGAGGTAGAGTGCATACTGAGCCTGTGCATGCGAGGCCCTGGGCTCACTCTCCCGGCTCCATGAGACTATTTCAAGTGCTCGGCATGAACAGCACAATGACTACCACTTTGGATAGTGCAGAGCATTTTTCTTCTACAGCAACTTTACCTCAAGAGTGCTGTTTGGGAGCGAGCTCTCCCACACTGGCTCTGCGAGGTTCTCTTTCCTAGGCCTAAAGCAACAGCTAGCACATGACAGGCACTCAGATTAATACCTGAGGAATAGCTAAGCAACTGGGGTACAATTTTAGCTCAGTTCTAGTCATTTACTGCAAATGCTGAGAATTGCTAGGCTTTCATCTTCAAGAATCTCAGCCTGGTTAGGAGATGACATAGTTTACAATCAACAAAGATTTTAAGTATGGCTGCAAAAAGGGTCAAACAGATGAACAAGAGTGAATGCATTTACAAAAATCCAAATAACTTTTTTAAATTTTAACTTATTATGTATACAGTATCCTGCCCACATGGAGGCCTGCAGGCCAGAAGAGGGCACCAGATCTCATTATAGATGGTTGTGAGGCACCATGTGGTTGCCGGGAATTGAACTCAGGACCTTTTAAAGAACAGACAGTGCTCTTTTTTTTTTTTTTTTTTTTTTTTAATTCAAAGTGATTTTATTGCTGTGCACACAAGAGAATTTATGCCACTAGAGCAGACGCTGTGGACGACTCGTATTCCCAATTGGGTGGGAGCACCCGCTTAGTCTTATAGTAACGAGTCAACTGATGAATTCTGCTCTCTATCAGAATCAGGCGGAATTTAGCATCCTTATCCTTTCTGTTCCTCTCAAAGTGCTTGCGGACACCAACGGCTTTCTTAATCAAGTGGTAGAGGTCCTCCGGGAGATCAGGGGCAAGGCCTTTGGACTTCAGGATTCTCAGGATTTTATTACCAGTCACAAAATGGACCTGTGCCACACCATGTGAGTCCCTCAGGATCACACCTATCTGGGAGGGGGTCAGCCCTTTCTCGGCTGGTTTGTAAATCTGTTCCTTCACGTCGTCAGACGTCAACATGGGGATGCTACGGCAGTAGGGCAGCGCCGACTGGACAGGCCCTTCCCGGGAGCGTGCATGCAACCCATGATGGCGGAGGTCTGGCAGCAAAGAGCCAGACAGTGCTCTTAACCTCTGAGCCATCTCTCCAGCCACTCCCCTCCAAAAATTTATTTTCTATTTTTAAATATGATTTCTAATTTTTAATGAGCAGGGGACAAACAACATGAATTTTAGAGTACAAAGTAGTTTAAGACTGCGGGTAACTTTACCAAGTTAGACTATGACACCTTGAAAGTAGAGGGAAGATTAAACGAGAGGAAACTGGGACAAGACCGTAAGGTATTAAGCTCCATGCAGAGCACTTCACTCTTGACACTGTACAGCACAGGACTGCAGCCCTAAAGGCTGGGCTTTCTTAGGAAGGCAATCTGACTGCACTGTGGAGCAGTCTCTTTTATGACCATATGGTGCCTAGTGCATTGCCACAGTGATCACATCGACTGTTAAGAGGCACGGATAATGCAGGGGGCATGGAGAACACAGGCATGGAGAACACAGGCATGTATAGCACCGGGGTGGATAACACAGGCATGGATAACACAGGGTGTATAACACAGGCATGCATAACACAGCATGGAGAACACAGGGGTGTGTAACACAGGCATGGATAACACAGGCATGGATAACACAGGCATGGATAACAGCATGGAGAACACAGAGATGGATAACACAGGCATGGATAACACAGGCGTGGATAACACAGGCATGGATAACACAGCATGGAGAACACAGGGGTGTATAACACAGGGGTGTATAACACAGGCATGGATAACACAGGCGTGGATAACACAGGGATGGATAACACAGGCGTGGATAACACAGGGATGGATAACACAGGCGTGGATAACAACACAGGGATGGATAACACAGGCGTGGATAACACAGGGTGTATAACACAGGCATGGATAACACAGGCATGGATAACACAGGCGTGGATAACACAGGGATAGATAACACAGGGTGTATAACACAGGCGTGGATAACACAGGCATGGATAACACAGGCATGGATAACACAGGGATAGATAACACAGGCGTGGATAACACAGGCATGGATAACACTAGCAATGAAGCTTTCCTCCTTGTAGAAATTCCCATGAAAATATTTCTCTCAAGAAACAAACAAATACCACAAATACCACTGGTAGCT
This sequence comes from Acomys russatus, assembly GCF_903995435.1. Lineage (NCBI taxonomy): Eukaryota > Metazoa > Chordata > Mammalia > Rodentia > Muridae > Acomys > Acomys russatus. The sequence goes on from NC_067159.1 coordinate 18,444,060, forward strand.
GGCAAGGTCCCATAGCTCTACAGTTTATATCTTTAAGCCACAAAGTACAGTTACTTTCTATAAGAAATTTATCACAAAATACAATGCACTAAGAATATCAGAGTGCTGGGCACAGTGGCGCACACCTTTAATCCCAGCACTGGGAGAGGCAGAGACAGGCAGATCTCTGTGAGATTGAGGTCAACCTCATCTACAGAGTGAGTTCCAGAAGAGACAAGGCTACAGAGAAACCCTGTCTGGAAAACAAAGAAACACACACACAAAAAGTATCAAAGTAACAGTTCTCTAAATCTAACTTTTCCACTCTTAGAAAGGCTAAGGGCTGAGGAAGTAACTCAGCAGCAGTCACTGTGGTGGGTCCCAGCCTTGCCATCAGAAGGAAGGGGTAGGGCACTAAGAACTGAGTAGCTTACCTCATTTTAATGTCACAATTAAATATGAAGCCAAATTTCTCAGCGATTGGCTTGAAAACCTGAAAAAGTCAGTTGTTACTTTAGCCACCAGATGCACAGACTCACCAAGTTAAATTACTAAATTAAATTACGCTACGCAGTGAGCTAGTCAGTAGGTGATAGAGATACCCAGGAACAGCAAGTACTGAGAACAATTCTATGGTTCAAACAACAACAAAAATAACCTGTTACACAGCTACATGTTTAATGTTTAGTTAAGCAGGACTATATAAGTCTATCTAATAAAAAGAACAGCAGCTCCACACACCTGACCCAGGAAGGACTCTACAAGGCAATCCTCCCTGACAGTATCAATACAGTGTGCACTAAAAGCCATAAGAGGGCGCTGGGGAGCAGCTTCCATTATGCATTCTCAATTTTTTTCTTTAAAGATTTATTGTATATAGTATTCTGCTTACATGTACACCTGCAGGCCAGAAGAGGGCACCATATCTCATTATAGATGGTTGTAAGCCACCATGTGCTTGCTGAGAATTGAACTCAGGACCTTTGGAAGAGCAGCAGGCAGTGCTCTTACTCACTGAACCATCTCTCCAGCCCGCACTCTCAACTTTTAATACTGTTGAAATTTTACTAGCTATAAAACGCTTTACCTTTGCTGTTTCTTATATTAGACACATGTTTTCGTGGCATCCTAAGTTCTTCCCAAGCAATATTTAGATGACATGGCACCTGAGCAGAATTTACTAGATCATCCTCACCCTTCCTAATGCTACAACCCTTTAATACAGTGCCTCATGTCGCGGTGGCCTCCAACCACAAAGCCATTTCAATGCTACTTCATAACTGTGATTCTGCTACTACTATAAATTGTAATGTAATTATCGATATGCAGGATATCTGATATGTGACCCCATAAAGGGGTTAAGACCCACAGGTTGAGAACCACTGCCGTAAGGTGTCACGCATGTGTATGTGATACAATGACAATCACAGTTTATACAAGGCTATGCTCAAGTATCTGTAACGTTCTCATCTACTGGATTTTATAGAGAGTGGTTTCTTCTTTGTGAATTACTAGATAAAGTATCTTTTTGTTTGGTTTGGTTTTTTGAGATGGTGTTTCTCTGTGTAGCCATGATGCCCCTGATCTCTGTAGACCAGGCTGGCCTACAGAAAGATGTCTGCCTCTGTCTCCTTAGTGCTGGGATTAAAGGTGTATGCCACCAACCACCTGGCGACAGGTGACTTTCATTACACATGTCAGCATATTGATTAAAAGATGTCAGTGTTCAGAAGGAAACAGTATTTAAGCTGAAGCCTACAAATACACTTGAGATCTACCTGGGAGCTCCACTCACTTCTCTAGGCTATCTCCGTATGTGTAGGAGGTATAGATGGAATTACATTTTTTTTTTTTCAAAGACGGGAATGTTGATGTAGCCCAGGGCAGAGCACTTGCCTAACATGTGTAAAGCCCTGGGTTTTTCCCCAAATAGTTAAACTCAAATGGGGGGAGGGGTATAAAGCACAAAGATTATCTAGTGCTGGGTAGAATGCAGCTCTCACGGGGTAACAAAAAGGACAGGGCTGAAGAACATTTTGACAGTCTCTGCCATCTTAGTAGTAGTGAATTTGTTCAAAATTGCTGAAAGATGGAAGGAACTCAAGCGGCCTTCAATTCATGAAGAGATAGATAAGCTTGTTCATTCACAGAATAAAACCGCTTAGCCTTTACTGCAGTAACACTGAGTCTCAAATTTATTATGTAAGTGAAAGAAGCAGATCCAGGAGCTGGCAGTGGCGCTCAGTGGGTAGTGCGCATGCCTGGCACACAGGAGTCTGTGTTCACACTGCATAAACTGGTCTTGGTGGTACACACTTGTAACTCTGGCACTCTGGAGGTACAACCAGGAGGATCAGGTCCAAAGTCATCCTCCCCACATATACATATGGAGTTTAAGATTAGCTTGGGATATGTAAGACCCTATCTCAAAAGAGAGAAAAAAGGCCATCTTCTAAGGCTATACTGAGCATAGTACTTTATATGACATTGTAAAAAAGGCAAAACTAAACGACAAAATAGCATAGTGGCTGCCAGGATTTGTGGACAGAGTAGCTACAAAGGGTTTGTAATTTTATTTATTTATTTTGAATAAAATCATTCCCCATCTTAGTTGTGGAAGTTGGTTCATAGGTATATATTTGCACAAAATTCCTAAATTTATATTTAAAGGAGTAAATTTAATTGTAAAGAATTATGTCACCATAAGCCTATAGAAAAAACACTAATACAGATTGATTTTCCCTACCTGAAACTGCTCAAAAGCAGCACCACTTTGAGCGTGACTTTTTCAGCGTCTGTAGTACTTGTACACACACGATAAGATGCAAACATGAAGTTCACGCATGCTCACACATGTTATATACAGAACCTGAATGCCAACTCACAGTGACCTGAGCACCCGTGCTGTGATTGCAGCCCATCACATGAAGTCAGGTGGGAAATGTCCCGCTTGTGGCAAAATGCTGGTGCTCAAACAGTTTTGAATTTTGTAATATTTTTAAGAATTGTATTATTTGAATGTGTAGGGGGGCAGTATGTGTGTCACTACATTTGTTTGGCGGTCAAGAGGATAATTTTCAGGAGTCAGAACTGTCCTTTTTTGTGTTCTGAGGGCTGAACTCAGGCCATGAGCCTTGCATACTAAGTAATTTTCCCCCAATGAGCCATCTCACTGGCTCGAGTTCTGGAACACTTCATATTTCAGACTAGAGGAACTCAACCTGTACCACTTTTCTTCCCTATCAGCTTGCCGATACTAAAACAAAATAGGTGATTTATATGATAAGCGATATAATCTACACAGTTATACCTTTAGGTCCTTAAAAAAAACTCAGTATGAACACTAGCTTAACTCATAATGTAAACCCTAAAATAAACTAGAAAACACACATGAACAAGAATATCCATGAAAATATTCCAGACATATTTAAACAGAAAACACGAGGTCATCCCTTACCATCATGGTGTAGTCAATCTGTGGTGCCATTTCAGCATTAGTCCCGCCTTTTAAACGAAGTTCCGACGGAGAAGCAGCAAACAGAACACAAGGCATTGAAACCTGCATCAAGAGGCACACACTCCTAAGGAAGAGGCAGAACATGCTTAACTGGACAGTCTTTTGAGTCTCAGAATAACTGTACTCATTACTACACACCAGTGTGACTTGGAGAAGTTAGAAGCCACTGCAGTGTCTGAAGGGTAAAATCTTGACACTTAAGGAAGTAATTCAAAGTAGAAAGACAATAAGCAAACTGCACTGAGGTAATAAGTCAACGGTAAAAGGCTTCAGCCTCGGATTTGGGAAGCCTTTGGTTGAGTACCCTATACCACCCGGTGGGGGGAGGGGGAGAAGGTGGCCCAGCAGTAGTAGCACATGCCTTTAATTCCTAAACCTGGAAGGCAGAGGCAAGTAGATCTGAGTTTGAGGCCAACCTGGATTACAATGTGAGCTACCAGGGCTACACAGAGAAGCCCTGTCTCAAAAAACCAAAGGGAAAAAAAAAAAAAGAAGAAGAAAGAAAACCTTCAAACATTTTCTAAAAGTGTTCTTGTTTGTTTGAGACAGGGTTTCTCTGTGTAGCATTGGCTGTCCTGGACTCACTTTGTAGACCAGGCTGGCCTCGAACTCATCGATTTGCCTGTCTCTGCCTCCGAGTGCTGGGATTAAAGACGTGTATAAAAGTGTTCTTAAAAGCTGCAGTTTATAAAAATGCGCTCAGAACAGCCAAGATTAGAAATATTCACCACTTTTACCTGGGTTGTTACCATTCACAAGACACTATTCAAATATCAAGTCACAGGACTGTTCCTACCACACAGAATTTGTGACAGTACAGTCTTTTACAAAGACTGAAAACTGAATGTTTAACATGGACTTTTCTCTTTATAGCCAACATGTAGAGTTACAAAACGGAGTTACAGAAGGTAAAGTGTTTAAAAATGAAGTATTTGATCAGATTTTTTTATTATTATTTTTTTTTGAGCCAACGTTTCTCTGTGTATCCCTGGCTATCCTGCAACTTACTCTGGACTGGCTTCAAGGTCACAGAGACCCACCTGCCTCCTTCTCCCGAGTGATGGGATTAAAGATCTGTGCACCACACCCAGCTTGGCCAGATTTTTTAAATGAATGATTATTGACCTTCTTTAAAATGACAACAATGACATTCCTAGGGACAACAATGACATTTAAAGGGAATTGGAAATAGCATCTACAAGGGCTGGAGAGACGGCTCAGCGGTTAAAAGCACTGGCTATTCTTCCAAAGGACCTGGGCTCAATTCCCAGCAACCACATGGTAGCTCACAACTGTCTGTAAATCCAGTTCCAGGAGATCTGACACCCTCACACAGACATTTATGCAGGCAGTGTACATAAAATAAATGTACACCAATGTACACAAAATAAAAATAAATAAATTTTAAAACAGAAATAGCATCTACAATAAAACGAAATTAACATACTACAGATACACATGTCCTAAACTACAAGGTCTCTAATTGCTATGCCTGAATGCTTCTCAAAGGCACTCTGCTGTCTGTCTGTCCTTGGTGCTAATACTCTTCTAACAAATCTAGTACTCAAAGGGACACTTTAAGTCTGGATTACTGATAAGTAGTGTCATCAATCTCTAAATATTCATTGCTGAGTGATGCATGTAGCATCACAGAAGAAAATACAGGCAACGTAATATATTCTCCTTAGATGTGGGGAACAAACAAACCACAGTCTGTAACTTCTGTGCTGCTGTTCATGTTCTCCTAAGCAATCCAGCATTTAAAGAGCTTACATCTTCCTGGGTAAAGTCACAAGAATAAGGAACCACAAGACCAGGACAAAACTCACAGTAACCACGACCAGAGAGACAATGGCATGAGTGTGGTAAGTAGTGAACTGGGCTTTCTTGCTAGGACTCTACTACTGTTGCACTCCTATGTGGAACTGGACTATCGACCTCAAATTTAATCCTCTCCCTTTCTAGTCTATCAGGAGGCAAGGGCTGGAGAAATGACTCAGCCAGTAAAGCCATCTGCCACAAGGCTAATGGCATGCGTGACTGCCACGGGTTGTCCTCTGACCTCCACACCCACTCAAAGGCTTGCATGCACACATGTGAGTGCATGTGCGCACACGCACACAAATACAAATAAATAAATGAAATTTTTAAAAAATTAGGGCGCATAGCCAGGTAGTGGTGACGCACACCTTAAATCCTGGCCCTCGGGAGGCAGAGGCAGGGAGCTCTCTGTGGGTTTGAAGCCAGCCTGGTCTACAAAATGAATTCCAGGGCCACACAGTAAAACCCTGTTTGGGGAAAAACAAAGCAAAACAAAAGAGTTAAATTCTAATGCCAGTTTTTACCCTAACTCCAAAACAGTGGCAAATCACTTAACACCAGTGGAATTTGACTTCCTAAGTCACACCATGGCAGGTTTGCATTAATGTTTTCTCTTACAGTTTCAAATTCTATGACTATTTTAATTTTTAGAAGATAATTGTGACTTTTTCTTCCTTGTTTGCTAAGACACCTCAAATTCTTTCCTTAGGAAAGTTCCCAGTTGACAGATGTCATTTTAAACCCAATCACAGGCCCCTTTGCACAGCAGTCTACTTAAATTACAGTTCAGATCACATGTGTTATTAAACATCTTCCTAAAATAACCATAATCCATTAAAAAAGTTACTTCTGAACAAACTGACAAAAGTTTATAATGTCTTACTTTTTCTTTTCTTTCTTTTTATTTATTTATTTTTGTTTGTTTTGCTTTGTTTCTAGTTTTTCGAGACAGGATTTCTCTGTGTAGCCTTGGCTGCCCTGGACTCTCTCTGTAGACCCGGCTGGCCTGGAGGTCAAGAGATCTGCCTGCCTCTGCCTCCTGAGTGCTGGTTACAGGAACGTGCCACCCCGCCAGGCTTCCGTCAAATTCTTAGTAACAAAAAAAAACTACAGTTTAAAATAAATGCTACTCCAAAAAGCAATCAGAGGCTGGGGATGAGCCTCAGTGGCCAAGCACTTGCCCAGCATGCTTGAGGCACTGGGTTAGCACTCCAGTACCAGCGGCAAAGGAAACATGAGCCAAACAGCTCACAAAAGCAATCTACCACTGCTTCCTCGTCACATTCTGTCACTGTGGGGTTGGTTATATGAGGAATACTTAGGAATGGGTTAAGATGTCCATTTCCCAGAAGGCAGGGTGGTGTCTGCTGGGGGGGGGGGGCGGTGCTGTTTGTTTTCTGGTGGTAGAAAGTGGACCTGGCAACTTTCTCATGCTAATCAAGCACCCTACCACTGAATCAGGAGCCTCAATTTCCCTAGGGCAAAGGGGGTAATCAGGATATCTGAACTTTTTAGACTTGAGCATCTTCCCCTCCTGCAGTGCTAGAGAGTCACCCCAGGACCTTGGACACGCAAGGCAAGCCTCCAAATTTTTCTAGAGTTACATAGATATTTCACTAAGGCAATAAAGGAAAAACAGGTATAGTGTCACATACCTGTAATCTCAGCATCTCGGGGGCGGAGGACCTCAGCATCAATGTGGATTACATAGGGAGGCCTTGTCTCAAAAAAAAAAGCCGGGCATGGTGGCGCACGCCTTTAATCCCAGCACTTGGGAGGCAGAGGCAGAGGCACTGTGAGTTCAAGGCCAGCCTGGTCTACAAAGTGATTCCAGGATGGCCAAGGCTACACAGAGAAACCCTGTCTCAAAAAACAAAAACAAAAACAAAAACACAATCTGGATATATCAAAAAATATATATATATATCAAAACAACAACAACAAAAAAAAACTAAAGAGCATTCTCAGGAAGCAACAGAGCCTAGATCTGAATTCAGGTCTGCATGGGGCGTTCGGTGAGACGTACCCAGCTGTCTTGGTATCTGCTGTGTGGGGTCCACCTCTGATCTTCTCTGGGGTGAAGGTTATCTCTGTGGAGCCGATTTCTGCCCCCTCCAGGTGCCCATCACACAGATCTCGAACCATTTCCAGTCCAGATAAATGCTGAGGCCTTCAGGTCATAATACTGCATCAAAACGTGTGCGATCAGGCTGCCTACACCCCACTCTATGACACAGTTACAAAAGCCAACGGCCAGAGCACAGGCGTGTTGCTTCAAGGGCAGAACCTCATTCGAGGTTTTTAATACACTTGGGCTCACTGCTTAGAAGCAACTTCTTAAAGGTTTCAAGACCGGTTAGTTAGGCTACAAAAGAAATGCACCGGTGAACTGTCACAAATTACACATGTGAAAACAAAAAAACAAAACAAAACAAAAAAAAAATTAAAACCTTGCTAAACTAGAGGCTAGAAAGATGGCTGCTTTTCCAGAGGACCACAGTTCAGTTCCCAATACCCACACAACAGTTCACAACTGTCTCTAACTCCTGTTCCAGCCTCTCAGACAGACACACATACAGGCAAAACATCAACGGACATAAAATAAATGTTTTCTTAAAGTAAACTAAAACTACCTAAAAGCCACCAGTCTTGCTTGAATTTCACTGAATAACCAAGCCATGACACCAGGATGGCCTGAATTACGGCTCATCCCCTCAATTCCTACATTGAGGCCTCAACACACACAAAATGTGATCGTTTGAAAGAGACCCTCTAAAGTTAATAGTTAACTTCAAGTGAGGCTATCAGGGTGTGCGCTAATACAATTCGACTTCTATTATTATGAAAGGAAAGACTGATTGATGAGAGGGGCAGGGACGTAATTCAGGGGGCAGACGATTGCATAATTTGGGAGAGGCCTTAGGTTCCATTCCCAGAACCACATAAACTGCACATGGCAGCACAGAGCTGGAATCTTCCAATAATGATGATGATGATGATGATGACAATAATAATTATTAGAAGCTACAAGGAAAATACCATTGGCAAAATGCATGGACATACTACCCTGTTTCAATGTGTCCTAAGGACAACCTGCAGCTTGTCCTAGGGACAGGAAAGGGGGGCACTTTGGATATTGCCCAGAGCTCCTCTGCCCCACAACTAGGGCTGGGATCCCGGGAGTCCCAGACTAGAGACCCAAAGTCTGCGGCCCGGCCACCTGCCCGCCCACCCGCGGTACCTGAGGCCAGGCGTGCTGCGGCCGGCGCGGATCTTCTGCACGCGCAAGGGGAGGCCCAGGAGGCAGCTCAGGGCGGTGGAGACCCTGAGGATCTGGCCGCCCTGCAGAGCACCAGGGAGAAGAAACAACAGACGTTTAACAGAGGCCCGGCCGCCACAGCTCGCCCCGGCCACACACAGCCAGCCACACAGCTCGCTCTAGTCCCACGCAGCCCTGCACTTACCCCTTCCATGATCCCGCCGTCCACCTCCACCCGCTGCCCCTCCATCGCTGGCACGTGTGGGCCCGGGCCGCAGCGACCACGCCCCGGCTGCAACACGAAAAAAAAGAGGCGCCTACAAGCCAGCAGCCCGGACACTGCGCTTCCGGGCGAGCTCGCCGGAAGGAGAAGGAATTAGCGCCTCCTGGGAAGCCCTTCGTGCGAGAACGAATTCCTCAGTGGACCCGGCCCGCGGGCTGTACGCATGCGCTCTGCCCAGCCCGCAAAGAGGCCGCACTTGGAGTAGTCAACTGGCAGGTAACTGACCTAGCCGCAAGGGGGTGACACAGCAAAACCTTCTGGTTCCAGAAAACCAACACCCCCCCCCCCCCCTTCCCCGGCTGGTATTTTATTTCTACAATCATGTGTAGTTGTGCTTTCTCTAGCGTTCTCGGGTACCTGAATTGTATGATGAAACATCACTGTCTCCTAATCTCAGTACTGTTCTAACGCAGTGTTTTGGAAGCATGTAGATTACTTAAACCAGTCTGGAACATGCTCCAAGGCACTAATCAGGGAAGTGCTCATAGCTGAGATTTGGAATGGTAGCTATGACTGTGTGGTACTTGAGTTGTTACCGTCAGAGCCTGGGCAATGGCAGCCCTAACAAAATGGGTCCAGCCACCCCTCGTCAGTAGTCAATGCCAAAATGAGTAAGTATGAAAAGAGGGGAAAGGACATCTGTTAAATGTGGTCCTGTTCAGAAGAGGAAGAAGTCTGTCTTCAGGGTCGTGATGTAAAGTTTAGGTTTAAGTAGAGGGCAATGGTAATGCACAACTAAGTAGTCCTCGTCAAGGTGTGGGCCAGGCCAAAAACGGACCCGTCGTTGACTCAGCCTCTCCTGCACAGTGGTCTAGCAGATTTCAGAACTGTGAACTATCTTCCTGGGAGACACACTTTCCCTCTGGCTGCCTCGAGGACCCCAGCCCTTCCCTTATCCCAGCGTGAGACCCTAAGAGAAACTTCTCTTTCTCATAGTCAATTAACCAAGGGGAGAGGCACATCCTCGTACGTACAGTGTGGAGATGAATTAGAGGCCTAAGAGCCTAAAAGAAGAGATAATCAGCGATATAATTTTACAGGCAGGAAATAATGAGACATTGGGGAATGGAATTAAATGTACTTTTTAAACACAAGTTTTTATGTGTATGGGTGTATGGCCATACATTCATCTGTGCACCTTATGCATGCCTGGTGCCCACAGAGGCCTGAAGAGGCCATCAAATTCCCTGAGGCTGGAATGACAGAGGATTGTGAGCTACCAAATGGGTGCTGAGGATCTGACCTGGGTCCTGTAGAAGAACAGCCACCTCTCTCCAGGCAGCCCCTGTGATACCTTGATTGTAATATGTATGTTAGAATCCTATGGCATAAACATACCCCCACCCCAAGCAAGCTTGCTCTTTTCATTTACTGATTTCCGTGCTGGGGACTGACAATGATGTTTCGTGCATAGCAAATAAACATGTTATCAAAGAGCTGCCGTCTCAGGCCCAGCTTCTGCTCTCTAACTCCTGCTGTGAATTCTTGGCTCTGGTCTGTTTGCAGCATTCTAGCTTCTTTCCGTGGTAGAAGAAAGTGGACAAGATAGACGTATGCTATAGAAACTAGCCAAGAAACTGCAGATAATATTGTAACTGACCTTACAGGAATGAGTATAGTCTACAGAGAGTTGGGACTGGGATTTTCCCAGAAATTGTGTCCATGGCAGAAGGAGTCTAAAGCCTGGTACTGGCCAGAGAGAGAGCTTGTCTTCCATACAGTTCTGACGGCCTGTCAGACCACCTTGCAGAAGAGATTGGAGCATCAGTGATGGGCCCACACTTTGATTGGACTGCTTAGGTATTTAACTTCCAGCCTTCTACTTCAAATCTAAACCTCAAAGATGGACTTGGGGTGGGGGAGGGCAGGGGTCATTGGATTTTCTTGTTCCTTATCTCACACCAGTGTGACCACACTGGATGAATAATTCTCTCTCTCCTTCTCCTCAGTAACTCTCTCCATCTCTCAATTTTTGTTTGTTTGTTTGTTCGCTTAGTTTTATTTTTGTCATTGTTGTTGTTGTTTTGGTTGGGGGCGGGGGGTGAGACAGGGTTTCTCCGTGTAGTCTTGGTGTCGTGGACTTGCTTTGTAGACCAGGCTGTCCTTGAACTCACAGAGATCCAACCTAGTTCTGTGTCCCTGAGTGCTGGGATTATAGGTGTGCATCACAGTGCCTAGCTTTTATTTCTTTTCTAATAGGGACCAGAAGACCAAAATATCCCTGACCCTAATAACTCTTAAATAAACTGTTATCATGCTGTGCTGATGGCCACAATAAAAACTGTGAGGCCAGTGTTCTTGTCTTTAACCAATAATCAATCCAGGCCAAACTCTACATATGCTTTCTACATGAATTTCTAAAGAACAAATGTGCACTTAAGTGTGGTAATATACACCTTTCAACCCAAAACTCGGGAGACAGAAGCCAGGCAGATCTCTGACTTCCAGGCCAGCCTGCCCTACAGAGCAAGTTCCATGATAGCCAGGGCTATACAGAGGAATTCTGTGTCCAAAAAGAAGAAGAAGAAGAAGAAGAAGAAGAAGAAGAAGAAGAAGAAGAAGAAGAAGAAGAAGAAGAAGAAGAAGAAGAAGAAGAAAGAAAGACAGACCAGAAAAAATGATGACCTGAGAAGTTGTAAACATTACATAAAATGACACAAGATAACAAAACATTGTAAATTCAAGAAGTGGATGACAACATTAAAGAAACCCCACATCTCTATTTGGAGTTAAAAAGCATATGCTCTGACAAATAAATAGACTTAAGACTGTTGATGCACTAACTGGGTGTGGTGATGCACCCTTTAATCCCAACGCTCGATGCAGACTTCAAGGTTTATCTGGTCAACCCTACCCCCACCCCCACCCCCCACTCCCCACCTCATCTCAAAAAAAGAAAAGAAGAGAGAGAAAGACAGCCTAATGATACAAAATGCTGTTCTTACTCCAAAGAGAATAAAAAATAGCTCATTCTGAGCTGGAACTGAGAGATCTTGACCCAGAAACACAGATTCAGGTTCCCCAAACAACATGTTCTATTCTAGAAAGTTAAGTCAACCTTTTCTAGGAGCAGAAAACAGAAAGTTGCCATGCATTATCGTGTGTGTGTGTGTGTGTGTGTGTGTGTGTGTGTGTGTGTGTGTGTGTGTTTAGCTGGGATTGAACTCAGGACCTTTGGAAAAACAGACAGTACTCTTAACCTCTGAGCTATCTCCCCAGCCCCATTGAAGTATTCTTAATGGGATTTCAAGATGATACAGTCCATTTTGAAAACAGCCTGGTTGACTTTCTTTTGAGATTCTCTTTTGAGAGTTGACCAGGCTGTTTTCAAAAGCTTAAACACTGCATTACCCAGTGTTCTAGCAATTCTGTCCCTGACAGAAGTGAAAACACATCTATACAGCTCAGCAGGGTTTTGAAGACAGCAGGTTTACAGAGTTCCAGGACAGCCAGGAAAGCTGTTACATAAAGAAACCTTGTCACAGAAATAAACGAAAAGGAAATGTGTCTACACAAAACATTCTTGTCTAAATGTTTAAAGCAGTATTATTTACAACAGTCCCAAAGCAGAAATAACATCAATGCCACTAAAAACAAACAAAACCCACAAGATCATTGAAGTTAGAGCTTTCAGGTTATTGTGTATTTGAGAACTGGAAATCATCAAACCAAAAACTAGGAGCGAATCTCAGTTCTGTAAAAGTTATTGCATAGTTTAGAGAGCTCCTACTCAAGCCAACAAGAAAAGTCAACAAGAAGATTGGGCTGCCTAGCAAGTCTGCCTAGCAAATACAACAGACCTTTTTATTTTATTTTATTTTATTGATACAATGCTATGTATTCAAGGACAGGGAGACTATTAATAAGAAAACAATGGATAAGAAGTACACACAACAGAAAGCAAACAGGTTAAGAGCATGAAGCATTGAAAATCATTAACCAGGGTAGGTGTGGGTGGCACAAGCCTTTAATCAACAGAGGGAGGTAGATCTCTGGGAGCTTAGTGTACATTCCAATTCCAGGCCAGCCAGAGTTACATTGTGATTGTAGAATCATAATCATAAGTTCAAGGCTACCCAGACGGCTTACTAAGATCCTGTCTCAAAATGAAACTAGTAGATAGAGAAGCAGATAGCTGGGGGCCTCAGTGGCAGTGGTGGAGGGCTTGCCTGGCTTGTGCAGGGCCCTAGGTTCATTTTACAGTCTCTGTCTCCGTCTGTCTCCCTCTCTCCCCTTCTTCCCTGGGTCCCTCCCTCTTGGTCTTACAAACCAAACCACTGTTGGTTAGTCAAGAATTATGTCATTTGGCACTTGTTAGAGATACTCCATTCAGGGCTAGTGAATAGGCTCCAGACCATGGCTACAAAGAAAGATAAGAGCACAGTCAGATATGGGAAAGGTGTCCACGGAGGCATGCAGATAAAGAAAAGAAGTAAAGCACTTGTTTCCTGAAAATAAGAATTAGCGGAAACCTTAAAGGAAGAAAGTTACATAGTATCCGTCAGGAGCCTATTCATTATTCATTTGTTAGGAGCAACTACTGTCTCTCATTGTGCAAGCAGGAGCTTGCGGGATTATCGAGTCTGTTCAATGTGCCGATAAAAAGTATAAGGGAAGGCCAGGCATGGTGGTGCATGCCTTTAATCCCAGCACTTGGAAGGCAGAGGCTGTCAGATCGCTGTGAGTTCGAGGCCAGCCTGGTCTACAAAGTGAGTCCCGGACAGGCAAGACCGCACAGAGAAACCCTGTCTCGAAAAAGAAAAGAAAAAAAAAAAAAAAAAAAAGAAGTTTAAGGGGAAAAGTTTATAAAATCAAGTTCTTTGGTTTATTGCATATTTGGGACATGTGTTTGTGTGTGGGGGGTGGTGACAGGGTTTCTCTGTGTCGAACAGCCCTGGCTGTCCTGGAACTCACTTTGCTGACCTGGCTGGCCTCAAACTCACAAGATCCACCTGCTTCTGCCTCCCAAGTGCTGAGATTAAAGACATGTGCCACCACATCTGGCTATTGCACATATTCTGATAAAGGCAATGACTTATACTTTTTTTTTCTCTGAGACATGGTTTCTTTGTGTATCCCTGACTGTCCTGGAACTTACTGTGTAGACCAGGCTGGCCTCGAACTCAGAGATCCACCTGCCTCCGCTTCCCAAGTGCTGGGATTAAAAGCATATGCCACCACTGCCCAGTGATGATTTATACCTATTTATATAATTTATATTTATTGACTACAGTAGATGTATGTGTTACACTGACTGGCAAAAATAGTGTGTCAGTGCAAAGTTAAACAGGTGTGCAAAAGCTGAGATTTCATTTCACACGCACTGATTGTTCCAAGGCTGAGGTTTTATATTGCCCCTGCTTCCTTCCGGTTTTGTTCTTTCTCATCCCTTAGACATGGGTGCAGATGATTGTTATTCTAAGGCAAGAACAGTTGAATGCCATTGGACATTTATACAAACATAACCATTTGTATACCATCTATTAAAGAAAAATCTGGTTCCCTCTCTCATGCTCTCTCCCTCCTGCTTTTTTTTTTTTTTTTTTTAAAGAATGGATATCACCATATAGCTCGGGCTGCCTGGCCTTCAATCCACAGTGTGATATCTCTGCCTTCCCTCTCCAGGTTCACCCTCACAGAGCTGGGTTCCTGGTATTTCCTTGACTGGGTCTACTTGAGCTCCGTTTGACAGTTCTTCAAAAGGCAAACTAATTCAGGGTAGAAGTTGTGACTCATTTTGTTTCCTTGTTTGTTTGTTTTTATGCTAGGTTGCTCCATCTGGCCACATCCTCTAAGACTGAAAGACAATATAATGTTGTGTTTATTTTAGACGTGAGAAGCCAATCTCGACCATCTCAAGGACACCACACGGGAGGAGGAATTCCTGCTTCCTGTATGGACTTATGAAAAAGTCATGCTCCAGAGCCTTGTTACAGAATATAGAAACATCCTATTTTGCTGCCCTTATTGTAGTCACAGCACGACACCAAGATATTTTGCTACTGACCCCTCAGGGCTTTAATTAGTTCCCTTTCTTGTGTGTCCTTAACATATTCCTTTTTTTTTTTTTTTTAATTATTATTTGTGTAAGTGTGTGCGCGCACCTGAGTGTGTGCATGTACGCCAAATGCATGCAGGTGTTCCGAGATGACCAGAAGTGGGTGTCGGATTTTCTGGAACTAGAGTAGTATGTGATTTTGAGCTCTGGAGATTAAACCGATGTCCTCTGCCAGAGCCATCTCTGCTCCTCCTAAACATCACGTCCCTCCACTATCTGAACTGTAAATATGATTGATTCTTGGTGCGAGTCTACTTAACACCCCCAAACTTGGCTGTTTGGGCTCCCTCCTCTCCATTTCCACCGCACCCCTACCCCCAACCCATCCTCACCCACTACGCCCCGGGCTTCACTCGGCCCCGCCCCGCGTTCTGGTTGGCTGCTGGGTGGGAGGCTCGTTCCCTCGATCCTATTGGCCGCTCAGGGAGGTGCGCCTCGCGTCTCGGGATTGGCCACCTAGAGGAGGCGTCTCTCCCAGCTGTGCGCTGGTGGCTATTTCCGGAGTAAGATGGCTGCAGCGCGTGTGCTAGGGACTTGGAGCCGGAACACTGTCAGACTGGTAAGCAGGATTGTTTGGGTCTGAGGTTGAGAGGGAGGGGTTTGGTAGATGCTATCTGGAGTGAGGTGTTGCTTTCTTCTTCGAGTGTCGCGCGTCCTACGGCAAGTGATAGAAGGCTGCGTGCAAACAGAAGGGCAGCGAAGGTGGCGCGCCAGTGAGACTGGAAACTCACTCCTTTTCCTTCCCTGGGCGCGATTCTGTGGCGATTAACTTTGGGCGATTAGCGTTCCTCCGAGGGGTACCTACATGCTGGCCTTTCGCCTTCTTGCCTTTGTTTGAGTGCATTCTGGGTGCCAGGATTGTGCTGAGCGCTGCAGACACAGAGATAAATCTTTCGGGATTTGTTGATTACCCACCTCGCGCCAGACGCTGGCACTGTTAACCTGACCTCAGGCAGTTTTTTGGTTTTTGTTTTTGTTTTGTGTAGAGGAAGAGAAAAGGAAGACTATGCCTTTTAGCTTGAGATTCACTCGGGGTCCCGCTTTTCTCCTCCACACTACCTGCCGTTCCAGCTTTTTATGATCGATTTGCCTACAGTTCCCCCTCAGTCACCGGCTTTTAGCAACAACCGTGGACATACCCCATGAAATATCCTGTTTCTTTCTAATTACGTAACTTCTTGGATACTGACTTTACCCCTATTTCCCTAGATGTTCCTGCAGGGGTGGCCTCCTGATCTCACGGAACCTTTTCTCAGCCTTCTATGGTGTACCGGGCACTGGGGATATAGCTGTAAAATAGACAGCCATCATCTCTTTCCTCCTTAGATTATAATCTACTAAAAGGAGAACAGGTGAGAGCGAGGCAGGAAAAAACAGAAAGCCATGATTTTAGAATGCGTCAGAGAAACGCTGTTGTGGAGCAAGTGCTCAAAGCTACTGTGACACATGAGGGTGGATGCCTGTGGAGGAGTGGGGCTCAGAGAGAAAGTCCTGGAGGGTAGAGGGTAAGGAGGTAGCCAGAAGAAGAGGAATCTTGTCAACAGCTCCTTACTAGGTATTATTGGTAGCTCTTCTTTTGAGAGCTCTCTAATCTTGGCTTCTAAGACAACAGTTTCCCAATATTTGTCCTCTTTTATCTTTAGCTGCTTGGTTCTACTGTCCTCTTTCTCTCTCCAGCTTCTAAATACTGTTTTAAATGGAGTCATATACTGCACAGACTTTTCAGCCAACAGTCGTCTCATAAGTTTACAACAGACCTGAAAACTTCCCTTGAGCTTTTTCATCTTCTGATGTGTGCGGATACCTAGGCACAATGGTGCCTACAGCATTTACCACAGTAACATGCTGGACAGGCTTGTAGTATTAGAGCTAGCGTATAGCTTACATGAGTAATAAGCTAAGCCATTGGGTCTGTGTAATCATAAGGTGCGCACATAGACTAAATCATCTAATAATGAATGAATTGCTCACAGACCTGTCATTAAGTGATTTACGACTTTCTAAAAAAAAAGTCTTGGCTTTGACCTCCGCACTTTTCCTACTTCCTGTAGTATCTCTCCCGCTGCTTTGAATATAGTCACCAGCTCTGCAAATGGTTCCCTGACATTCTGTAGCCTTCCAAATGGGTCATATCTGCTGCCCAAGAGAGCCCCAATATGAGGAGGGTTTTCAATTGCATTATGAGGTGTTTTTCAATTGCAAGTAACACAAATCCAATGAATGAACAGGACATCATCTATGCACACAGACGACAGCTGACATACGTGACTGTCATCCATTCACTTGACCTTTCCCATGTGGCCATAAAGGAGCTGCAACAACTCACTCAGTATTTAAGTCAGGAAGGAGGAAGAGGAAGGGATACTACCAGGCTAAGTACTACAGTGTTATGGCTACTGCTACACAAAGGAGCTTGGAAAAGCTAGCCTTCAGCCATCTCACAGCAAGCCATAATGCCTCAGGGATGCAGACACCGGGATCCAGAATAGAGCTCTCGAACCTGTTTCTCTTGATTCTAGCGTCTTAGCTCTGAAGAAATCAAGCCACTATTCACCACCTCGCTCTTAGGTGCAAGTGTCCTAGTGGCCCTCATTAGATTATGCCATGTTCTTGCTTAAGACTGCTCTTCTTTAAAATGTCCACAAGCCATGTGACTGGGAAATCTATGGTCTGGCTTCTCCAACTTCTCAAGCATCATTCTTTATTAAAAAACTGTCTATTCTACATTTTATTATCCTCTTACCTTCCCTCTCCTGATTTCCCTTTCTGCGTCCTTAACTGTTCCCCTTTTACTTTCATGCCCTCATTTTTTAACTTTGACATATGGGACATTCTATATCTGTCTTTGTGAGTATAGTTTATTTCACTTTGTCTTGAAGATCATTTTACCACTTTGCTGGGCATTAATTGTAGACATCAATGGAGTAAGATTAGAGGAAAAGTAACATTTTCACACACACACACACCCTTCATTCCACTCCCAACTCTGATGGTGCCCCCACTTGCTGCACACTAAACTGCATGAGACCTCTATGAAACAATTAGCTGAGCACACACTGTGCTCTCTTGACTCCAGACCTTTGCTCATATATTTCCTCTGCCTCAGAGACTCTTGCCTCATCTGCAACTCTTCTCGTCTCCTGGGTTACTCCCACTCAATCTCCAATCTTACTTCAAGCTAAGTCTCTCTCCAGCAAGGTGCCCTCAGCACACCCCACCGTAGCTGTGCTAGTGGCCTGTGTGTTTTGCTTTCTTTTTCTTTTATTTATTTTGGTTTTTCGAGACAGGGTTTCTCTGTGTGGCCCTTGACTGTCCTAGACTCACTTTGTAGACCAACCAGGCTGGCTTCGAACTAACAGAGATCCACCAGCCTCTGCCTCCCAAGTGCTGGGATTAAAGGCATGCGCCACCACACCTGGCTATGCTTTGCTTTCTTTATCATCCGTTCTACTGGACACTGCATGTGGGCAGGAATCACATGTGTTTCCTTCTGTATGTAACGCCAGTACCCCACACACTGAGTACACATACGTATTTGTTAAAAGAGTCAGTGAAAGACACTTTATGGTTTTGGGTTTGTTTGGTTTTGTGTTTGTGTTTTTCTGAAACAGGGTTTCTCTGTGTAACCCTGGCTGTCTTGGAACTCATTTTGTAGACTAGGCTGTCCTGGATCTCAGAGATCAAGCTGCCTCTGTCTTTGAGTGCTGCTGGGATTAAAAGTGTACGCCACCATTGCCACTGCCTGACTTTTGCTCTTAACTAGTATGATTCTTTATGGCGTGGGGGGGGGGGGGTGTGGGGGTTGTGTGGGGGTTGGTGGGGGGGAGCGGGAGCATGCCTCTCTGGTTTCAAAATTTGTTTTTCCTCCTTTCTGTTGCCTATCAATCTCTTCACTTTTGCTAACTTGTAATCTCTCCCTTCTTTCTTGTCAAAGCCATCCAGTTGCTGTTAATTAGGCAACACCCATTGCAACTCAGTTGCCGTTTTCTCAGTCCCTGTTGGTTAAGTCATTCAGGAGCCGTGTTTCATGTGTCAGTGACTACAATCCTGCCTTGGCCTCTTTCTCCCCAGACTTTACCTGCAGTAACCTGTCCTGTGAGCTATTTCCTGACCCTGTGTCTGATGTGACCCCCGCCCCCTCATTGCATACATTCCCAGTCCTTATCCTGGCATTCACAGACACCTGCAACCGGCCTGGGTATTCCCACTGCTTTCCTTGACAAATCCACTCAAGCCACTCATGGCACCTGCGGCCATGCTAATCAAGTTCCTGCTGCAGTCCGTGTTTACATCACTTCCAGTGCCTTACAAGTGCCCTCTGTTCTTTGTTAATCATACTTAGTGTGCTAGGCCTCATTTAAATCTTCTCCGAGGTCAAGCTAATCTTCCCCCTCTTCTCTACTTAAATGCCTTCCCCCCATAACTACTCTTTGTGGTCTATGGTTTCTCCTTATAAATAATAAGAGCACACGTAGCCGTGCTTAGGAGAAGGAAAGAATTGTTTCTGCTAGATTATAGCTTAGAAAGAAAGGATTCTTTCTCCTGGCAACATGATTTGTCCAGGAAGACCCTGGGTTTTGAAATCAAGTTTACTTGGCTTCAGAGCTTATATTTGCCGTGGAATCACAATGTTACCTGGGACTAGTAACTTCCCCTCCATGTGAGGGCACTAATGTACATCTTCCATGAGAGAATGTGAGCTGGAGAGAAGGTGGTGCATATGGTACATAGGAAACAAGCACTGAGCACATTTTAATGGAGTAGTCTGTGACCCCCTGATCTATTATTAGCTGTTCCTCAGTGAGAGTTGTGTTGTTGAAGGGAGAACCTTCTGTACCTTAACTTTCTCCAAAGGTTTTAAAGTATGTTATTTAAATCAAGATGCATTTGTTTACTTCATAATTTTTATTAAGCATCTGTACATTGTATATCTGAAGCAGAGGTGGTCACTTCTTTTTCTGTTGACCAAGAGCCAGGATTGAAAACACTGAAAAGAAAGGAAAGACAAACAAAGCAGGGTGCTTGGAGGAAAGAGTCCTGTCAATGTCTGCTCAGCTTTAACTTGTCAATTTAAATGACCTATAAGGCTTTGTGGCTCCTATATGTTACTCTTAATAAGAATTAAATATAGGCACTGGAGACTGGTGAGATGGCTCAGCAGGGAAAGGCACTTGCTCCATAGGTCTGGCGACCTAAGTTCCATAGCTGGGGGCAGGGTGTGGGAGGTGGTTGGAGAAATGGCTCAGTGGTTAAGAGCACTGGCTGCTCTTCCAAAGGACCTGGGTTCAATTCCCAGCACCCACAGGGCAGGTCACAACTGCCTGTAACTCCAGCTCCAGGGGATCAGACACTCTCACACACATAGGCAAAATGTGAATGTGGTAGTGGTGCACGCCTTTAATCTCAGCACTCAGGAGGCAAAGGCAGGCAGATCTCTGAGTTCGAGGCCAGCCTGGTCTACACAGAGAAACTCTTGTTTCAAAAAAAAAAGGCAAAGAAGAAGAAGAAGAAGAAGAAGAAGAAGAAGAAGAAGAAGAAGAAGAAGAAGAAGAAGAAGAAGAAGAAGAAAGAAAGAAAGAAAGAAAGAAAAGCACTCTATGGCTAAATGAGTCTTGAATCATACTCCAGCATTATAAAAATAGTTAGCAGAGCCATCTATAAATTAGTATAAGAAAGCTAGTGAGAAGGCTGAAGAATAGTTCTGCAGTTAAAAGCATCGGCTGCTATTACAGAGGACTGGGTTTGGTTCCTAGCACCCACATGGGAGCTCACAACTAACTATCCGTAACTCCAGAGGATTCAACACCTTTTTTGGCTTCTGGACAACAGGCATGCACATGGTACACATATATGCATGTAGGCAAACATTCATACACTTCCATGGGTTCAGCCCCCGGTACTGAGAGGAAAAACAAACAAATGGAAAAACAAAGCTGTTAGAGCAGTTTTCATTGTCTTAAGTGCTAACAAATACTGTGGAGCTTGTTTGTTTGCTTGATTGTTTATTTGTTTCTGCAGTCCTGCACATGAACTCAGGGCCTCATGCATGCTAGCCTGGTGCTTGCCACGGGGCTACATCTGCAGCCCCAGATTTTCTTCATAGCACAGGAAGTCTAACCACTTAAGCCTGTTACCCACCGAAGTCAAAGGAATGTGGGACAATGGCTTATTGTTGTGGTTGTTGTTGGTTGGTTGGTGGGTTGGTGGGTTGGTGGGTTGGTTTTGGTTTTTTAAGACATGGTTTCTCTGTGTACCCTGGCTGTCTTGGTACTCCCTGTAGAACACAGTAGTCTTGAACTCAGAGATCCACCTGCCTCTACCTCTGGAGTGCTGGGATTAAAGGCGTGCACCCCCTTGCCCATCTGGGACAATGTTTTAAAGCATACAAACGTAAGTGACTCTGTGGGTATAATATCACTTATTCTTTATGGTGGAGTTTGAGTTCTTTTGGGTACTGGGACAGACAGAAGTAATTTAGAAAACAACCAGTTTCATTGGCTTGATTCTTCTTGCTATTCAGTATTCTGTTTGCCTGGATAATTCATTGTTGACATATGAGCATCAGCCTAAAACAGAACTAAACGAATTTCACCACATACATAAACAGCCATTAAAATAGTGTATAATTTTATTTGGTGGGGGAGAAGTGTGAATCCACAGCTTTCTGCATTTGGGGCACACATTCTGCCAGTGAGTTTCACTGCCATCCTCTGGGGATTTATAAATGCTTTTTTTGTTGTTGTTTTCTCTTTGGTAGACTTGTGTTCGCTATTTTCAAATATGTAATAACGTACATGTTTTGAAGCCAAAATGTGTGTGCTCTGTCGGTTATCCTTTGCTCAAGTACAGTCAACCACATCACGCGCTGAGAACAGCGGCGGGTGAGTACGCTCCCAAGATAGCATGTCAAATAATGTCCTTATCTTTACGGATTCTTTTTCTTAGTAATTGAAGACTTACCAAAGCAAAAGAAGTTGTCCTTGTATTTTTAGCATGGCGCGCCCCACCTCTATCCATTTCCTATTTTCCGTCCCCCTCCACTCCATAGCTCCCTGTAATGCTTGTGTCTTTTTACAGTGGGGACTGGGTTATACCCGGTCATCTGCTCTTTATTCTCTGCTTATTCTAGGTGCAATCATTAGCGCTGGTGTGACCTTCTCAGTTGAGGTAAATTGTCGGTTAATAGAATCATCAGTGCATCCTTGTGCACAATCCTCCTGCTTGTGAGGTGAAACTTAATCTGCTGTTACGACAGCATGATGCAATCACCCCGACTGTCCATGGGGACAGCTCCCTGGTTTTTGTCTACTTTCCTTTCTTCCAGCTACACAGCCTCTGTAAATAACTTGAGGCCTCAAGCATTAGGTTTGGCGAAGGCACAAGAGCTTTTTTCTGCTAGTCTATTGAGAACCCTGACAAAGAGCCCTAGACTTCATTATACACGTAAGCAGTTGCCAGATACAGGCCTCAGTGTCTTCTGGTAATGAAAAGCCGGGCAATGCTAGGCTGGCTCTGCCCGATTTTCCATGCTTTTTTATGTGCCATCCTCAATCATCTCAGACAATGTAAACTTTATATTCACCACTGTTCTTGAAGAGATTTGCATCTATTTATATATGTACACGTATGTACACTATATATATTATCCCTAGCACTATATATATAATATGTATAGTGATTTATTTTGTTTATTGCATAAGTGAAAAGTGTGTGTTTGTGTGTGTCTGATGTGTGGTATGTTTATGATGTGATGTGTGTGTGTTTAGTGTGTGTGTGTGCAGTGTATGTATGTGGTGTGTGCAGTGTGTGTGGTGCTAGAGATAAAACCCAGGGCTTCACACATGGAGGCAAGCCTCCTACCACTAAGCTCACTCTGTTCAAGCCAAGACTTCCATTTTTTAACGCTGATCACTTGTTACTTCCCAGAGAAAATAGAGGCTACTGCAGGAGGAACAGCAACTTCCTGCTTTGCTCTCTAAATACTTTTCATGAACTTTATTTAGGTCTTTGTGTTTATTTATTGCAGGTTATGTGGGCTCCTGTTTGTTTATTTGTTTTGTTGTTTTGTTTTGTTTTGTTGAGACAAGTTTTCTCTGTGTAGCCCTGGCTGTCCTGGAACGCACTTTGTAGACCATGCTGGCTGGCATTGAACTCAGAGATGCTCCTGTCTCTGTCTCCAAGTGCTGGGATCAAAGGCGTGTGCCACCATTGTCCCGCTTTTTGCTTTTTTTTTTTTTAAGATAGTATCATACTGGTCTCCTTGTGGGGCTCTGGACCCAGGGGAACCTGTACAAACTTTTGTACCAACCAAGGACAATGCATGCAGTAAACCTTGACCCCCTGTTCAGCTCTAGCCAATGGACAACTCATTCTCCATGGTTGTGGGGAGCAAGGAATGCCTCTGACATGAACTCTGGTGCCCCCAGTTTGATCACTTCCCCTTGGTTGGGAGGCCCAGCAATGGCACACAGAGGAAGGGGAAACAGGCTATCTGGATGAGACCTGATAGGCTGTGGTCATATGGTAGGGGAGGAGAACCCCTTCTGTCAGAGGCCTAGGGGAGGGGAATAGGTTGAAAAAGGGAAGGAGGGTGGGAATGGGAAGATACAAGTGAGGGGATAACAATCAGGACATAATCTGAATGAAATATATATATATATATATATATATGATCTTACTATGTAACTCTGGCTATCCTGAAATTCACTACATTGTGAGCATTCATTCGGGAAGTGTTTGTGGTCACCTGTGTTCAAGGCACTGCCCTAGGGACATATCATTCAACAAAACAGATCTTTACCCTGGGCAGATTAAACAAAGTAGGGTACATGTTTAAGTACCTGCTGTCTTGGTCACTTATCATCTTTTAAAGTTTCTCTTACTCTGCTTAACAGAGTAAGGAATGAAAAGTCTTAGAGATAATTTGCCAGAACATAATTTGGACATATTAGAAATATACAAGTATAGTAGCACATGCCTATAATTCCCAGCATCTGGGAAGCAGAGATAAGCAGATCCCTGAGTTCGAGGCCAGCCTGGTCTACATATCAAGTTCCAGGGCAGCCAGGGCTACATAGTGAAGCCCAGTCTCAAAAGAACAAACAACATTAGTAAACAGTTGCCTGATTGTAGTATGCCTCCATATGTAGTAAATATGGTTGTTGGAAGTGAGAGGTCTAGTTGAGAGCAGGCCATTTTTTGTACATTGGTATTGTTTCAAACTGATCGGAACTTCTTAGGAGGGACACATAGAACCCTAGCAAAGAATA
Source organism: Acomys russatus (assembly GCF_903995435.1). Lineage (NCBI taxonomy): Eukaryota > Metazoa > Chordata > Mammalia > Rodentia > Muridae > Acomys > Acomys russatus. The sequence continues at coordinate 18,468,246 of NC_067159.1, forward strand.
TCATTTGGGAAGTTGAAAAACACAAGTTCTGGGGCAGTGGGTCTGTGTCTTGGAGTAACTGTTGTAAATCCTTAGTGTTTATGTTTTTTTAAATATTTATTTTTATGTATATTAATGTTTGCCTTCATGTATGTCTGTGCGAGGGTGTCAGATCCTCTGGAACTGCAGTTACAGACAATTGAGAGTGGCTCTGTGGGTGCTGGGAACTGAACCAGGGTCCTCTGGGGGAACAGTCAGTGCTCTTAACCACTGAGCCTTATCTCCAGCCCATGTTTGTGCTTTTTTTTTTTTTAAGATTTATTTATTATGTATACAATATGCATCAGATCACATTATAAATGGTTGTGAGCTACCATGTGGTTTTGGGGATTGAACTCAGGACCTCTGGAAGAATAGTCAGTACTTTTAACCTCTGAGCCATCTCTCCAGCTCCCCATGTTTGTGCTTTTAATTTAAAAGTATAAAAGCTGGAATTTTGGGGGGTTTGGTTCATTTGTTTGTTTGTTTGATTGATTGATTGATTGATTCCGTTGTCTGCAGGATGGAACAATTTCTGCCTCTGCTTGAGAACACATTCTAACTTTAGAAGTAAAGCTTCTGTGATAATACATAGTTAATGAGATCATTTCCCATTTGTTTTTTAAGTGCTACAGGGACAGGTTGTTCAGTTCAAACTCTCTGACATTGGAGAAGGGATCCGAGAAGTAACTATTAAAGAATGGTAAGTTAATCGCGACATAATTTTAGGTCAGTGTAAAATTAATTGAATGTACAAAAGTAATACTCAAATTGGGAAACTTCTTTGCTAATATGCTGGTAGCAGAAATTATTTAACAAATAACTTTCTTTGGATGTGATTTATTAATGATTATTTCTTATTTTATGTATGAGTGTTTTGCCTGCTTTTATGTCTGTGTATCATGTGCGTGCCTGGAGCCCTCAGAGGCAAAAAGAGGGTATAGAATCCCCTCGAACTGGAGTTCCATATGGTTGTGAGCTACCATGTGGTGCCAGGAATTGAACCCAGTGACCTTGATATCCAAGCCATCTCTCCAGTCCCTGTTTCTTTCTTTTAAAAAAAAAAAAAAAGAAAAGAAAATCTTGCCGTGTGTGGTGGTGGCACATTCCTTTAATCCCAGCACTTGAGAGGCAGAAGCAGGTGCATCTCTGTGAGTTCGAGGCCAGCCTGGATCTACATAGGGAGTTCCAGGACAGCCAGGACTACACAGGGTAACCTTGTCTTAAAAAAAAAAAACAAAAAACAAAAACAAAATAATAATAATAAAATAAAAATGTAAAATCCTTTAACTGGCTATTCTTTACTTCAGCTAAAAAAGAGATTGATTTCTAAGAGATAATAAATTGATATTAAACCAGGGCAAAGCAACAGTCAGACCAAGTGCAGTGAGCCTGCAAACTAGGCAGGCCACCTCCACGTTACAACCAGCCCGCCATGGCTTTGGAAGAATCTAATGTATGAACTCATAGCAACCTCCCTCATATTTTAAAGTGATCCTGTCTTCTAACTCTACTAATCAAGAAGGCTTGATCCATGTTACCTGGCATGCCTTGCCTGAAAGGCTCAAGTCAAAAAATCCTCCTGAAAACATAAAAAAATTAGACTGGAGAGACGACTCAAGAGAGAAGACTTCCAGAGGTCCTGGGTTCAATTCCCAACAACTACATTTGACAGCTCACAACTACCTGTGACTTTACCTCTAGGGGATCTTATGCCTCTGGCCTCAGCACTTGCACAAGTGCCCTCATACTTACAGGCCAACCAATCAAGAAAAAAAAAAACCTTTAAAATGATATATTATATAATTATATAAAGTTATATCCTATAGTATAGATATATAAATAAATACATCGATACATACATACATGCATACATACATAGATACATACATACATATGTGCATGCTTGGAACAAAAGGCAGGAGTCCTCTACTGCCTTTGACATTCCCCATCCTTTTATGCCTTTCATCTTTTGGGGAAAAATACCTCTTGGCACTGAACTAAGTTTTAAAGGCTTTTAGAAGTAGCAATTACAACGACTAAATAGATTTCTCTCCCACCACAGTTCTTTATTTTATCCCCTCAAGATAGGATTTTGCTCTATAGCCCAAGCTAGCCACAAACATGCCATCCTTCTGCCTCAGCCTTCTGTGTCCTCAGTGCTGGGATACCGGCTACATTCCACTGCTCAGGGCTCAAATATTCTTTAAAGAACCAGACCGAGGCCAGTGAATGTCATTTCTTCTACTTAGCATTCTTTGCTTTGTAAGCAGAGGATTTTAGACAACCACTCACAGTTGTCTTTCCTGGCACTATTGAGCAAGCTGTGGACTCAGAGGAGCCTGGCGCTTTGAGACTTGTTAGCTGCCTCATCCGGGACTCACCTGGTCTCTGCTGAGCCACTGTCTCCTGGTGTGGAGTCAGGTAATGGTCATGGCTGTTACCATGTTTCAAATATAATGTCTAGGAAATGTCTCACACTCTAAAAGACTGTACATTTGACTCATTGACCAAGTCTACTCTTTCTAGACTAAGATTTATGACACTTCCTAATTCTATCTTATTAATTTTGTAGATCTACGTGCATAGTAAAGGGGTTAAGGCTCTTAGAAGAGGAAATTGGTTTTTTCCTAATGAGAATCTTAAGGCCAGGCCTGGTTTTCTCAGCTACTTTGAAGGGTGAGGCTGGAGGATCTCAGTTTGAGGTAAGCCTGCACTACACAGAGAGAATCTGTCCCCCTTGCTCCAAATCTAATAATTGGTTTTTTTATCTTTTATTTTTGAGATGGGGCACATCTCAATACATAGCCTAAGCTGGCCTTGAACTTGTGATCTTCCTGCCTCTGTCTCCTGAGTGACAGAATTACCACTGTGCACACCATGCCTGGCACTCAAACTTCCTTAAATGACAAACATGTCACATATTCCCCATGAGTTCTTTAAGAATTAGTAAGAGCTTTCTTGACTAGTGTTTGCTCTCTAAGCTAATATTTACAAATGACTCAGGAAAAATATATGCATTATGTTATACTTGAAAATGCTAAAACTAGGATTTAATCTGTAGAATAGTGTGTCTTACACTTGTAATCCCAGCACTTGGTAGGCTAAGGCAGGAGGATGACACTGAGTTTGAAGCCAGCCTCAGCTACATAGTGGAATCCTGGGGAGGGAGGGAGGGAGGGAGGAAGGGAGGGAGAGAGAGAGAGGAGGAGAGAGAGAGAGAGAGAGAGAGAGAGAGAGAGAGAGAGAGAGAGAATTATATCCATACAATTGGATACTTAAATCCATTCTGCTAATGCTTTTTGTATTGTAATGTTTAAACCATATATATTTTATTTAGTTACTGATGAGGTAAGATTTTGTCTGCTATTTTGTTGATGTTTGATGTGTTTGTGTTTATATATTTTTTCATTACTACCTTCTTTTGTGTCAACTAGATATTTCTAGTGTACTGCTCACATTCGCCTTTTAACTTTAATCTGTCATTACCTGTATTATTATTCTTTATTTCTTATGTGGGTTTGAATTACTGGTCAGTGTTCTTCAGTTCAGCCAGGAAGATTCTTAATATTTCTTACCAAAATACTTGTTTTCTGGTCTCACCTGAATTTTTTACTTTATCTACTGACACTGTCCTGTCCTAGATTACATCCAGAGCAGTATTGTTTTTAACAACAGGCATTACTTTTTAAAATTTCTTTGTGGAAGAGTGTCTCCAACAATGACAAGGAAAGATTGAATCAGATTTGTTATTGAGGCCTATGGATGGCCTCGTAGGGCATTTCCCAATGGCAAAGGGTTTCCTTGCCTGTCCCTTGCTGGTCTGCAGTCATTAGCCTAATGCTGGCCTTTGCCATACCTTCTGCAAACTCCAGAAGGCTGGCCCTTCTTTTTGAATTATCTCTGGAAAAAACATTATTTTTAGGAATGCCTTGCCTGTAATCCCTTTTCAAATGACCTGAGTTACCACAAATTAAAACATCTGACATTAAAACATAAACAAACAAACAAACAAACATCTGACATTTTGCTTCTTAAAACTTTTAGAAATTACTTCTCCTATCAGAGTAGCATCATAAATGTGAGATCCAATACCAGCCTTATCTGTAATCGATTCCTCTATTGGTGCTGATCTTGCCTTTAACGTCCTGATTACCCCTTTGCATTCTTAGTTAGCATTTTCAAAAGCCAAAGATTCTATTAATATTTGCTTCACTTCTGGATCTGATATTATTCTTTTCATAGCTGAAGTCAATCCTTGCCCCCAAAAAAAAAAAAAAAAATCAGTGATAGCTTCTTTTGGGCTGTGTATAATTTTAGTAAATGACTCAAACCTCTTTCCTGATTCTTTAACTTCATCCCAAGCACTTAAAGCTGCTAAATGACATAGTGTCAAGGTGTGATTGTGAAATCCAAGCTGCCTTTGTAACTCAGCATATTGACCTTTACCTCGGAACTGATCTGGGGAGATATCAATACCTCTAGCCTTATGTCATTCTTCTATGGTCCCAGCTTCCTCTTTCTGCCATGTTTGACATTGTAACTGAGGATCAGGTTTCAATATTGCTGTTGTCAAATCTTTCTAGTCTTGGAAATTCTGTTCTGAGTTGCCCATGAATTTAGAATCTGCTTCACATAGAATGAATGCATCCCATAGGAGATGACTGCTTCCTTCAATCTCCTCAGATCTAATATGTCTATAGGAGTCCACCTAACTTTCCTGTAACCTTGGGGTGCATATCATCTCCCAGGAGGTCTTATGTAGTAACTGTGGTTTTCTGGCACCTTGGGCCACCCCTATTCAGTTTCATCGTGCAGTGGAACAGTAGGTTTTTGACTAAATTTCTATGTCAGTGTCTGAGTATTTTTTTCTCCCTGGTTTTTTGAGACAGGGTTTTTCTGTGTGGCCTTGGCTGTACTGGACTCACTTTGTAAACCAGGCTGGCCTTGAACTCACAGTGATCCACCAGCCTCTGCCTCCCAAGTGCTGGGATTAAAAACATGCACTGACACGCCTGGATATTTTTCTCATTTTTATGTATAAGCCTCTTTAACTTTTCTCCTAAGGCTTGTATCTTATCAGTCCACTTTTCATCTTTTCCTTTATTCCGGTGTCTCTAAAGCTTTTTTCTTTGAGAGGGCACAGAAATCCACTATGCCTATTATGAATAAAATATGAATTACCAGGCAGGTAGTAATTATAATCAGCATCACGTCAATCTCAGTTAAGTCACTTGTCTTTTCACTTTCTGCTTCTACTTTCAAGGCATCTAAAGTAGCACTATACTAGGTGCTAAAGCCTTATATTATGCTATTTCCCATCCTTGACTCTCTCCTTGAGGACTTCCCAGGTGACTTACCAAATCTGATGGTTTCTCAATTTGTCCACAGCTGGTGTGATTTCTCTGTCTGTGTGGTTGTGCCATGAGTTGTCTTGTCAAATATTCCAAACGTAACCATAACTTTTATTTGCCTGAGGTAATTGTCATCTTGGAGGCTTCCTGTCTGCTAACCTAGGCTTCCAGCTTCCATACAATCTAGGCCTAGAAATTTTTTCAGCCTCTGAGACTTACTGCTGAATAAATTCACCCTTTCTTATTTTTCTGAACTCTGGCTGGCTGGCTCAACTCAGCTGTTCTGGCTCAAACCCCTCTCCGAGCTGACTGATTCAAAACTGGCTTCTCACAGTTTCTCACTGAATTGCTCCGCTTGGCCTCAAACTAACTCTAGCAATCTGTTTTAATCTTCTAGCTCCTTCTTTTTCTCTGGCTCATTCTGTCTTCACTTATGTCTAGCTTGTTCTCTCTTCAACCTCTCTCTATAAAACTCTCCTGGTAAAAACTGCCTCTGCATTCCACAAACTGAACTTCCATGAACTCAACTCTACTGCACTGCCTCTCAACTCACTCTCTACAAACTGCCTGAACAGAATAAGGACTAAGAGATCTGCATGCCTCTGTCTCCTGAGTGCTGGCATTAAAGGTGTGTATCACCACGACCTAAGCTTTTCTTTACTTGAAACTTGCTCTATTCCAGGCTGGCCTTGAACTGAGACATCTGCTTGCCTCTGTCTCCTGAGATTAAAGGCGTGTGCCCCCCTCCCCCCCCCCCCCCCCCCGAGTGCTGGGATTAAAGATGTGATCCACCATCTGGCTACGGATTCTTTATTATAGTTATTCTCATAGGGTTGTCCTAGTTTAATTTGGTTCTCCAGTTCCCTTTACCCCACACTCCCTCTAGTATTTTTTGTCAATTGTTTTGTTGATTTTTACCATTCTGACTTGGGTAAGATGAATCTCAAAATTGTTTTGTTTTGCATTTTCCTAGTGGACTTTCTCTTCACCCTTCCTTCATTCTTTAAGTCTGATAAGAAGCTAATACAGGTTGAATACATTGTATCTGAAATGTTTAGGACCGAAGCTACTTCTGGTCTTGTACTGTGGATTATAGAATGCTTGCTTACACTTCATCATTTGGGCATCCATACGTAATCCGAGGTTTTGAGCTTTGTTGTTGGCACAAAAAGAATTTCAGACTTTGTGTACTTTCTATATTTATTTTTATTCATTTATTTTTGTTTTTTGAGACAGGGTTTCTCTATATAGTCTTGGCTATCTTGGACTCACTTTGTAGACCAGGCTGGCCTTGAACTCACAGAGATGTGCCTGTCTCTGTCTCCCAGAGTGCTAGGATTACAGGCATGTGCCACCACACCTGGCTAGACTTTATATTTTCTAAGTAGAGATGCTCATTATATAATATCTTACAACAAGAGGAAGTGCCACTCAAATATAATAATTTAAGAACTTATTTACCTGAATATATAATTAAACCTTGAGGTAAAGAGTTTAGTTTTGTTTTTAATGTTAGCATTTGTTTAGGGCTTTGTCTGAAACCCTGAAAGCCATTTTCATCTCTTCTAAAACATTTTTTGCTGCACCATCTGGGCATCAATGCTGGGCAAGACAAACAATGGCTTTTGATGTAGCTTGGTGGGCATTTACACGAATATGCAAAAATGACTTACAACCATGAATGTTCGTGTAAAAATGTGTCTCTTTCCTCCAGGTATGTAAAAGAAGGGGATACAGTATCTCAGTTTGACAGCATCTGTGAAGTTCAAAGTGACAAGGCCTCTGTCACCATCACCAGCCGTTATGATGGTGTCATCAGGAAACTCTATTACAACCTAGATGACATCGCTTATGTGGGGAAGCCACTGATAGACATCGAAACAGAAGCCCTGAAAGGTCAGCACATGTTGCTTCATTTGTTACTGCTTTGCTTTTGTTGCTGAACCTCCAGGCATGGTGGCACACACTTATAACCCCAGGACTTATGTAGTGGAGGCAAAAGGATTGTCAGTTTGGAGCTAGCTTAGGCTACATAGGAGCATAAAGCTATCCTGGGCCACAGAGAAACTCTTTCTTAAAAAAAAAAAAAAAAAAAATCAGGATCATTCTAACTTACAGAGTCTGGGTTGGGGATTTAGAACAGAAGATTAAGAAAACAAAAGATTTTCTGTGATGCGTGATTATCTTAGATCAGATATCATGGCAAAAACCTGTATAGTGAGACTCTGTTTGTCTGGATGTCTGCCCTCTGGACACTTGGATGTTAAATGAGGCAAGACGCTCTCTCGGGGACTAATGACTGAGGTTCAGAACATTGGTCTGTAAGAGCACAAACTGGAGTCTAGAGAGGTTAAATCTAATGTAATAGGACTTTCGGTTCAATGTCTCCTTTGAAATCTCCCGTGGCTTGACCTCTGTGAAGATTGCCAATGGTGACACATCACAGCAGGATTTTTTGTGTAGGACCAGGGGTCACTTCTGAAAACCAAGAGCGGAAGGAGAGCTTCAGACTTGCAAGAGAGAGAGAACACACCTCTGAAGTTCTAAAATGGCTCGCTCAGCCCCAACTCTTAAAAATGCCACAGCACTTCCAATGTTACCACCTCCAGGGGACACTTAGACCACACCCAACCATAGCAGCAGCACTGGCACATATATTTATATTTTTTCTATAATATACATGTGCATTCTTATTTGTGGTGATTATGAAACAAATTTCCTCAGAAGTAGAAGAGAAAAGAAAAAAATCAATGAAAATGAAGGGACTATGTAGAATTAACAGCCCTGGTGCTTATAAATAGATGTGGCCAAAGGGAATTCATTATGAGAGCCATACAGAGGAAAACAGAAGCATTGGCCAGTCCCATCGGTGGCAGAAAGCTGGCTTTCTATTTCAGAAGTTGACCAGGCTCATCACCTTGAGAAATAGCTTTAGCGTCAGGCTGGAAGAGGCTGTGGTAGTGAGTGGGTGGGGAGATGTCTGAGTGGGCAAAGTGCCTCCTATACGGGCATGAGGACCTGAGTTTGGACTCCAAGCATCCATGAACAAGCTGGGCTTGGCAGAACACATCTGTAACCCTAGAGCTAATGAGCTGGAGAGCAGATCCCAGGAACCCACTGGCCAACCCGAAAGGGGAAAGCCCAGGCTCAGTGAGAGACCCTGCCTGAAAACTAAAATAGAAAAACCATTGAGGGCCGGGTGTGGTGGCACACGCCTTTAATCCCAGCACTCAGGAGGCAGAGGCAGGTGGATTGCTGTGAGTTTGGGGCTGGCCTGGTCTACAAAGCGAGTCCAAGACAGCCAAGGCTACACAGAGAGACCCTGTCTCTAAAAGCCGAAAGAAAGAAAGAAAGAAAAACAATTGAGGAAAACACCTGGCCTTGGTGTGCAGGCTTGAATAGGAATGGCCCCCATAGACTCATGTGTTTGAATTCATGGCCCATAGGGAGTGGCACTATTAGGAGGTGTGGTCATGTTGAAGGAAGTGTGTCACTTTGGGGGGCTGGCCTTGAGATCTGTGCTCAAGCTACAGCCAGTGTGGCACACAGTCTTTATCTACTGCCTATGGATCCAAATATAGAGAACTCTCAGCTCCTCCTCCAGCACCATGTCTGCCTGGATGATGCCAGGCTTCCTGCCATGATAATAATGGGCTAAGCCTCTGAACCTGTAAGCCAGCTCCAGATAAATGTTTATAAGAGTTGCCATGGTCATGGTGTCTCTTCACAGCAATAAAACCCAAACTAAGGCACAGTATATGTATCCAAGGGCAGAACTGCAAGCAAGCATATATCCATACAGTAAAAACTACAGCTGGCGTGGTGGTACCCATCTTTAATCTCAGCACTCAGGAAGAAATGGCAGATCTCTGAGTTCCACACCAGCCAAGGCGACATGAGACCCTGTCTCAAAACAAAACAACAGTAGCATTAAAAACTACTTTAAAATAAAGTCTGTAATGGGATTCATAAGGCAGCATCTGTTATCTTAGAAATATTGAATAAAGACATGAGTCATTTATTTCAGAAGTTAGGAAGGAGTGTTTGACAGTGGCTGACTAGTTCTTTAACTCTATTGTTTATATTATAATAATAATATATAATATTATAATCACTCTTTTCTGAGTTACATTGGTGATGGTTTGAATAAGAATATATTTGCCTCATCTATTTAAATGCAGTCACCAGGATGTGTAGCTCTTTGATAAGATTAGAAGGACTGGGAGGCGTGGCTTTGCTGGAGGAAGTGCGTCACTGGGGGTGGGCGTCAAGGTTTCCGGAGCCCATGACAGGCCCAGTCTCTATCTGCTTGCAGATCAGGATGTAGCTCTGAGCTTCTGCTCTAGCGTCATGCCTGCTGCCATGAAAATGGACCAACCCAACCCCCTGAAACTGTAAGCAAGCCCCCAGTTAAATGCATTCTATTATAGGAGTCGCCTTGGTCATGGTGTCTCCTCACAGCAGGAGTGAGAGGACATTTTAGGCCCATTTTGTTTATCTTTCCCTTCGAGGAATTCCAACTTAAAAAAAAAAAAAGAAAAAGAAAGAAATAGAAATAAAGAAACAAACCCAGTTGAGATATCTGGGCAATTCAGTAAATAGCAACAGAGATAAGTTAGAAAATGCCTGGTCAAAACAACTTGTAGCTAATCATTTGCTTGTGGTGGGGTAAATAGAAATGAAAAGGATTGGAAAACACTACCAAGGAATTGAAAGGCGCTTACGTTTTAAAAAATATTTTATCTATTTATTTCATGTGCATGTGCATGCTACCACACACACTCAGGGTCCATACTAGTTTTATTTTGTCTGTGGATCTCTTGTTTCCATACTTTTTATAATTTTAATTTTCTTCCTGGCACAAAGCCTTTCAGAAGCATGGTTTATATTATGTTTTATATTTTTATATTACCCATGCATTCATGCACATTCAGCCACAGAAGCCAGAGATATCAGATCCTCTGGAGCTGGAGTTACAGGAAGTCGTGAGCCACCTGACATGAATGTGTGTCTCGCCGAACCTGGAGCTCATCAATTTAGTCTGGCTTATCGGGCAGTGAGCTCCTGGGATGTTTGTTCCCGCCCCTCTTCCCCACTGGGTACCGGGGCTACAGACACACACTGCAACGCCTGACACTTACATAGGTGCTGAGCATCCAAACTCAGGGCCTTATGCTCGCATAACAAGCACTTTACTGACTCAGCCATCTGGCCAGCTCCACCACTAAGCTTTATTAAGAGATGTTCATGACTAAAGTTGTCTAACCTTGCTTCCAGACTCAGAAGAAGATGTTGTTGAAACTCCTGCTGTGTCCCATGATGAGCACACTCACCAAGAGATCAAAGGCCAGAAAACACTAGCAACGCCTGCGGTCCGTCGGCTGGCCATGGAAAACAATGTAAGTCTTCTTAAAACTGAAGTTCTTGATTACATAGAAAGTCTACATTTGTAGCAGGGCGTGGCGGCGGCGGCACACACCTGTAATCCCAGCACCCGGAAAGTAGAGGCAGGCGGATCACTGAGTTCCAGGCCAGCCTGGTCTGCAGAGTGAGTCCAGGCCAGCCAGAGCTACACAGAGAAACCCTGTCTCTAAATAAATAAATAAATAAATAAATAAATAAATAACCCAAAACCAAAAAGAAAATAAGTATACATATATGTCTCTGGAAAAAAAGATCTCTGTGAAACGGTTTAAGCTGGAATTAATGAGAAGGGTTGCTATAATAAAGTAATCTTCACACAAAAACACTTGGGAGGAAGGAGGAGAGATGGCTGGACTGTTAAGAAACCCTGTCTTCAGCAGAAAGACGCAAATGGTATATACTCACTTATAACTGGACACTAGCCCAAGGGGCATGTTCCATGAAAGTCTTTACCTACCAGGAAAGTGAGGTAGATGTGAGGACATCCCATTGGGACTCTAGGTGAGAGAAGTATGGGAGAAAGGGGAAATAGAAGGATCCAGAGGGTCCTGGAAACTACAAGAAGAACATTATGATGGGCAGATCTGGGCCCAGGGTTTCTGCTCAAACTATGGCACCAAGGACAATATGTGCAGTCATCATTGAACCCCTACCCAGATCTAGCCAATGGACAGGACATTCTCCACAGATGAGTGGAAAGTGGGGACTGACTTTCACACGATCTCTGGTGCCCCATATTTGACCACGTACCCTTGATGGGGAGACCTGGTGGCACTCAGAGGAAGGATAGCAGGCTACCAAGAAGAGACTTTATACCCTATGAGCATATACAGGGGGAGGAAGTCCCCCTCAGTCACAGGGGAGGGGAATAGGGTGAAAATGGGAATGGGAGGATAGAAGGGATGGGATAACAATTGAGATGTAATATGAATGAATTAATAAATAAAAAAGTAACACACACACAAAAAGAAAGAAAGAAAGAAACCCTGTCTTGGAAAAACAAACAAAAACATCCATTGCTCTTCCAGAGGACCCTGGTTCTGTTCCCAGCACCCATGGTGAGTGCTTCACAGCCACCGCCTGCAGCCCCTGCTCCAGAATATCTGATACCCTCTTGTAGCACTTAAGACCACTTCACACACAGGTGACATAAATTCACACACACAAGCACATACACCAAGAGAAAGAAATCTTTTAAAAAGGCACTGGGAAGAAATGACATGACAATATGAACTTAGTACTTCATATTAATTGCATAACATGGTGTCTCTTCATTCACAGAGCCCAAAGCAGTGACAGCTAACATTTCCTGAGTCTTTCTCAATACCAGTGTCTTCGGGCTGGGGAGATAAGGTGGCTCGGGCAGTGAAGAGCTTACTGCACAGATCTGAGGACATGAGTGTGACCCGCAGCTCCCACGTGGTGGTGCACATGTGTAGTGACCCACAGCTCCCACATGTCGGCGCACACCTGTAGTGACCCCCAGCTCCCGTGTGGTGGTGCACACATGTAGTGACGTGCAGCTCCCACATGGCGGCGCACATGTGTAGTGACCCGCAGCTCCCGTGTGGTGGTGCACATGTGTAATGCCAACATTCAGGATGGAGAGGGTAGAGGACCCCTGGGGCTCGCTGGCTAGCCAGTCTGGTTTCAGCTGGCAAACCTCAGATTTAGTGACAGATCCTGTCTGGAAAATTACGATGGCCATCCCTTGAGAAATTACACCAGGAGTTAGCCTCTGGCCTGCACATGTACACGGGTGTGTATGTGCACCCATACTCACATGAACACACACACAAGAGCACATCAAACCAGCAAACATGTGTATACCACTGCTTTAGTTTAGGTCAGCTAAAGGTACAATTTAAGAATCTAGATGCCGCCGAGCATGGTGGCGCACGCCTTTAATCCCAGCACGTGGGAGGCAGAGGCAGGTGGGTCTCTGTGAGTTCAAGGCCAGCCTGGTCTACAAAGCGAGTCTAGGACTGCCAAGGCTACACAGAGAAAGCCTCTCTCGGGGGGGTGGGGGGGGGTGGAAGCAAAAACCTATAAAGGGAATGAAAGGATTGCAAAGGCAAGAGACTAAAACTGGGACAGCCATGGATGTGGTAACAAATTCTGCCAAGCTACACTGTGCCTGGACAAGGAGCTTTGTGTTGTCTTTGTCATCTGTATATTAGGCAACTTTTCATAACTCCAACAAAACACTTGAAATAAACCATCTTATAAAGAAGAAATGTTTAATCTGCTCTTGGTGTCATGGTTTTCAGCTCATGACCAATCAGCCCTCGTTTTTCAGCTGTGTGGTGGTGCAGTACATCATGGTAGGGTGGTGCTCAGAGCCACGAATGAAAAGGTCACCCACAGTGCCCTTTGATGACACACCTGCAGTGGCTGGAAAATCTCCCAGTAGACCCCAACTCACAGTTTCCACCTCACTCTTAACACCACCAATAGAACCAGCCGTTTATTTTATTTATTTTATATTTTTATGTATGTGTTTTTTTAAGGATAGGAGTTTATTATGTGGTCCAGGCTGGCCTCAAAAATCACTGTATAGCCCAGGCTATCCTCATAATCCCTGTTCTCCTACCTCAGTCTTCAGAGCGCTGGAATTACAGGCAATCACCATCATACCCTGCTGAACACAGACCTTGAACACAGCCCTCGGGGAGATTCCAGATCCAAACTGTAGCCTACTCTGTGTCTATGTGATGGATAAAATGCTAGGGGCATGGCTTCTTGACACCAGTAGGTGTTTACATGTCTCAGTTAAACCTTCCGGATAAGGAGCTACTGTGAGGCATACAGTGGAAAAGAGCCAGTGCAGTGGAGACAGAACAGAGGCCATCGTCTCAGAACCAGTGGTGTCACCCTCTTGTCGTCTCAATAATCACCACATTCATTATTGTAAGCCCATGTGTGCCAGGCACCGTACACATTAGCTCTGACTCTTACAGCAGCCCTCCAGGGTGTTTGGATTCTTACCGGTTTGCTGGTGAGAAAGCACAGGGGTGTGTTAACTTGTCCCAACCCAAAGTAAATAACAGAACCGGGAGCTGGAGGAGCGTTCTGTTTACACAGCCTGAGCACTTCCCACTCTGCACAGCGATGTAGAGAGTTTCTGAGAAGCCAAAAGTCTGTATTGTGCACGTGTGTCATTGAACTGTAGAGGTGTTCTGTTCTCCTGCTTGTGAGGAACTACTCTACAGAGCACTCCATGATGCCGTCTGCCTCGTGTGCTCAAGGGCAGACTCTCCACCACCTGGTCCACACCCCTAGCCCTTTTTAGGGGGAAAGTTCTAAATAGATGCTATGTATCATCTGGAACTTGCTATTGTAACCCAGTCTGGACTTAAATTTACAACCCTCCTGCCTCTGCGTCCCCAACGCTAAGGTTATAGGCCTACGTCACCATGCCTAGCTTCTCTGTGTCTTTTCTTTTGCATTCATATTTTTGCTTGCAAGTTATTTCTAATTTATTCTTTTCTCATTCAATACATCCCAACCACAGTTTCCCCTCCAAGTCTGTGTAGTCCCCCAAATCCTAAGCCCAGGCCCACTTGTCCATTTCCCTTCACAGAAATGCAGGCCTCCCAGAAATATCAATCGAGCACGGCATTAAAAAAAATGCCATAAGCCTAGGCACAAACCCTCAAGGCTGGGCAAGGCAACCCAGTAGGAGGAAAAGGGTCCCTTGAGCAGGCAGAAGAATCAGAGATACCCCCACTCTCATTATTGGGAGTCCCACAAAAATACCAAGCCAACATCCATAGCATATGTTGCTTCAGTCTCTGTGATCCCCTTTGAGCCCCTTAGTTGATTCTGCGGGCTGTGTTCTCCTGGTGTCCTCAACCCCTCTGGCTACTATAATTTTTCCTCTCCATCTTCTGTGGGGTTTCCCAAGCTGCAAAGGGAAGGGCCCAGTGGAGAGCTCCAATTTGGGCACTCTCTCCACCTAATGTTTGGCTGTGGGTCTCTGCATCTGCTCCTATCCTCTGTGATAACAACTGGGCTAAGGCACCAATCTATCACATTCATCTCTTTAAAAAAAAAAAAAAAAATCAACATGTGCCGGGTGTGGTGGCGCACGCCTTTAATCCCAGCAGTCGGGAGGCAGAGGCAGGTGGATCGCTGTGAGTTCAAGGCTAGCCTGGTCTACAAAGTGAGTCCAGGACAGTCAAGGCTACACAGAGAAGAAACCCTGTATCGAAAATAATAATAATAATAATAATAATAATAATAATAATAATAATAATACATGTTCAACATACAAAATAGTGGGCTTCATTATAAGCAGTAAGAATTATGGGAGAAAGATGCTCGGAGGGATAGCTCAATGGTAAAAATCACAGCGTCTGTTCCAGAGGACCCAGATTTGATTCACAAAACCTACATGTCTGCTAACAGCTGGCTGTAACTCTGCTCCTACGGCCTCTGGTACTGTCTTCTGGCCTCCTTGAGCGTCAGGCATACATGTGGTACACAGAAACACATGCAGGCAAGACACACAGGATAAAGAAATGAGATCTTATTAAACAATAGTAATTATGAGACAGAAAGCATGGTGATGCACACCTTTAAGCCTATCCCTCAAGAAGCAGAGGCAGATGGATCTCTTGAAGCTCAAGGCCATCCTGATCTACATATACATAGTGAGTTCCAGACCAGTCAGGACTACACAGGGAGACCTGTCTGAAAGAGAGAGACAGAGAGGAAATCAGAGAGATGGCTCAGAGGACTGCCCTTCCGAAGGTCCTGAGTTCAAGTCCCAGCAACCACATGATGGCTGACAACTATCTATAATGTGATCTGATGCCCTCTTCAGGCTTGCAGGTGTACATGCAGGCAGAGCACTGTATACATAATAAATAAAGTAATTAAAAGAAAGAAAGAGAAAGGAAGAAAGAAACAAAGAGTTATGGGGAGCAGGGGCAGGCTACAGAGATGACTCAGAGGTTAAAAGCACTGTCTGCTCTTTGAAAGGCCCTGAGTTCAATTCCCAGCAACCACATGGTGGCTCACAACCATCTATAATGAGATCTGGTGCCTTCTTCTGGCCTACAGGTGTACATGCAAGCAAAACACTATATAATTATAAAGAAATCTTTTTAAAAAGAGAGGGTTATGGGACAGATTTGGATGATGATTGATGAAGACGTTGCTTTCTCAAACTAAGTTACTGGGAGAAATTCTTTACCTTTAAATAATTCCACTCATGTTGGCGGGGATCGAGGGGGGTGGATTTTCGAGACAGGGTTTTCTCTGGTCCTGGACCAAGCTAGCCTTGAGCTCGGAGATCCGCCTGCCTCTGCCTCCCGAGTTTAGGGTTTAAAGGCGCTTGTCACCACCGCCAGGCTTTACCACTCCAGTTTTGAACTTGAATGGCAGGTTTATGTTTAGCCTTTAAATGTGTTCTGTTTTAGATTAAGCTGAGTGAAGTTGTTGGCTCTGGAAAAGATGGCAGAATACTTAAAGAAGATATTCTCAACTTTTTGGAAAAGCAGACGGGAGCCATACTGCCTCCCTCCCCAAAGGCTGAAATCACCCCACCTCAACCGCAGCCGAAAGCCAGGACCTCTCCGATGCCAATATCAAAGCCCCCAGTATTCACAGGCAAAGACCGAACAGAGCCTGTGACAGGTAACTGCAGCAGGGAGAGGAAGCAATGCTGGCTTATTGTGGGGAAACTGCCCTCAGGAGATGCACATTCATCATATGATGGTTTCAGTTATTTCTTGAGCTGTGGCCTCACTGTGTAGCCCTAGAAACTGATAGGTAGGCCAGGCTGGCTTCAGACTCACATGGGTCCTCCCTCTCGCCTCTGCCTCCCGAGTACCGGGACCAACGGCATGCACCGTCACACCTGGCTTTCAGTTCGTCATGAGATTATAATAATGCAGTCGCACAGTTTTTCTGATTTGTATTGAAAAATAACACATAATTGGATTTATATAAAGCGACTGAGTTTCTTCTAGGCTTCCAAAAAGCAATGGTCAAGAGCATGTCCGCAGCCCTGAAGATTCCCCACTTTGGCTATTGTGATGAGCTTGACCTTACTGAACTGGTGAAGCTTCGAGAAGAATTGAAACCTGTGGCTTCCGCTCGTGGCATCAAACTTTCCTTCATGCCCTTCTTCTTAAAGGTGAGTTTCATTTGCTCCCAGCAAAGCCCTAGAGGACGGTACCATTTTGTTTTGTAAAGATCTAGTAGTTTAGAAGGCCTGCATTAAAATACTACTTCAAGCCATACCATCAGACTTAGGGGGGGGGGGGGGGAGTCCAAACCCACCATCTCTTTTTATCATAGAAATTTATACAATTGGAATCTGTGTTGTATTTTCATCTGCTTACCTTTTTAAAAAAGATTTATTTTATGCTTAAGTTATATTTACATATTTATTTAGTGTGTGTCTGTATGGGGCATGCATGTGCATGAGTGTATGTTTGTGTGTGTGTGTTTGTGTGTGTGTGTGTGTGTGCTCAAGTGCACTCAATAGTACAACTTTCAGGAGTCCGTTTCCTCCTTCTACCTTGTGAGTCCCAGGCACTGAACTCAGGTTGTCAGGCTTGGAGGAAAAACGTGACTCATTGAATCATCTTGCCAGTCCAAGATTTCGTTTGTCTGTCTGTCTGTTTGTTTGTTTGTTTGTTTGTTTTTGAGGCAGTCTCACTAGGCAGCCCTGGGTGGCCTGGAATTTACTATGTAGACTGCTTTCAAACTCACAAAGATCAAGCTGCCTCTACCTCCCAAGTGCTGGGAACAAAAGCACATACCACAGTACCCAGCTGTGTGTGTGTACGTGTGTGTGTGTGTGTACATGTGTATGTGTATGCATGTGTATGTATTCATACAAGGGCCCACAGAGGCAAGAGAAGGGTGTCAGTCAGATTTCCTGGAGCCAGAATAACAGACAGTTGTGAGACATTCGCCTTGGGCCCTAGGAACCAAACCCTGACTGTCCTCTGCAGGAGCAACCCATGCTCCTAACCACTGAGCAGTCGCCCCACTTTAGGCTAGGACGAGAATTGGGCCAACAGTTGAGGAAAGCCTTTAATTGCAAAGGGTCAGAGGAAAGTTCTGGTTTGAACTAAAAGAAGACGGAAGTGACTTTGCACATTATGGTGGGTGTTTATTTCCGTGCATTCAGCACCTGGGGAAGGCCACCAGGGCGAGGCCGTGGGACCATGAGCTGCCACTGTGACTCTCACTAAGGACCACTGCAAAGTAGCTATGATCTGTCAGGCTTGGGTAGCAATGCTTCAGACAGTCATCCTGAATTCTCAGAGGGTCCCAGACATGATGGTATTACTGTCCCCACTTTCCTCTGGAGAAAATTAGGCCTCAGAGAGGTTGAGAATCTCGTGGCATTCTTTCACTGCTATGTTTCTTCATTGTTCTAGTCAAAATGAGCAAGCCCTTGGTATTTTCAAAAATAAGTTTCATGAATTCTATTTTAAATTAAAATATAAAATTTAAAACATTTAAAAATATACTACAAAGTATGACATGGGGTGGGGGTGTGACCTAATCCCTGGGCATACGTGTCTCTTGTGTTTCCACTTGCAAACTTATTATACTCAAAACCCCATTTCTGTGGGTAGCACTTTCGACTAATTTTAGGTGTGGATTTTTGTTTGCTTGTTTGGTTGGTTGGTTGGTTGGTGGTTGGTTGGTTGGTTGTTTGCTTGTTTGGTTGGTTGGTTGGTGGTTGGTTGGTTGGTTGGTTGGTGGTTGGTTTGGTTGGTTGGTTGGTTGGTTGCTTGTTTGGTTGGTTGGTTGGTGGTTGGTTGGTTGGTTGGTTGGTGGTTGGTTGGGTGGTGGTTGGTTGGTTGGTTGGTTGGTTGGTGGTTGGTTGGGTGGTGGTTGGTTGGTTGGTTGGTTTTGGTTGGTGGTTGGTTGGTGGTGGTTGGTTGGTTGGTTGGTGGTTGGTTGGTTGGTGGGTGGTGGTTGGTTGGTTGGTTGGTGGTGGTGGTGGTTGGTGGTTGGTTGGTTGGTTGTGGTGGTTGGTTGGTTGGTTGGTTGGTGGTTGGTTGGTGGTTGGTTGGTTGGTTGTTGTCATTGTTGTTTGAAACAGGGTCTCTTTATGTAGTTCCTGGCTGCTGTCCTGGAACTTGTTTGTGTAGACCAGGCTGTCTTAGCCACTGTTCTATTGCTGTGAAGAGACACTATGACCAAAGCCTGCTGTAACTAAAGTGATCCCTGTGGAAGATCTCTGTCTAACCCCTTTTTAATATAAGTGATTTGATTTGGGGGTATGCACTCAAGACTCTTAACCAGACTAACTAACATTTAATGCAATGACAGTAAAGAACTCAATAGCATTAGACAGGAGCCATATGAGAGAGAGTTCTGCAGGCTTTTGTAGAAAACATGGGTCTAAGGGACAGAGAAAACACATCACAGATTTACAATAAGAAATCTTTCAGATGCTTTTACAAAATAAAAAATCAAAGTTGCATGTGAAGACAAAAACAAAAACAAAAAACAAAAAACAAAAAGAACAAACCTTAAGCATCTTTATTTTGCTGTTTTAATTTTTTAAAGGTACTATTCACATTTTATTGTTTAACAGTTTCATATATGTAAGCAATAACTTTATCTTTGAAATGTAGCACAAGGTATAACTGGCCAAACACAACGTGTTAACCTCGTTTGTTAGCTCATGGACATGCCACAAAGGCGGTCATGAGCATTTAGCGTTATGGAGATATTTTTCAATTAGGGAAATGAGCATATGAGCAGGAGAGAAGAGAGGTCATATGGACAAACAGGGATGCCTGCCAGCAGCGTGGCCTCTGCAGTGCATGTGTGAGCCAGGTACGCCCTTCACTAGGCCAAGGACACCCTTGGAACACTGGCCTCTAATGGGCACTCTGAAATCATTGTGTGCTCTTCCTGCACAGAGAAATGGCTTGCCTGCCTTTTTGTGTTTGAATTCTTAGCCTATTTTTGAACTATTGGCTTACTGCTCATAAAAAAAATCTAAATCTACATGTTAGTGAGAAAAATCACTTGGACTTGAGACAGCCTGCATGGTTCTTTTGAAAATCCCCTTCATGTCTGCAAGAGACATTTTATCGTTTGGTTTTTTTGGTTTGTTTTTGCTTTTGTTTGTTTGAGACAGGGTTTCTCTGTGTAACCTTGGCTGTCCTTGGCTCCCTTTGTAGACCAGGCTGGCCTCGAACTCACAGGGATTCCACTGCCTCCGCCTCCTGCGTATTAGGATTAAAGGCATGCGCCACCATGCCCGGCTTATCGTTCGTTTTTAAGTGATTAGGGCAACCTAGATTTTCCTTTGTTGGAGGTAAGAGTGGAAGGGATAAACCTGGGTGCTCCTGACCTGGAATTAAGAGCTCCCTTCCCCTCTCCTCTTCTACCTCCTATGGCTTGCAGTCCCCTGTGCCTGAGACAGGAGTGTTCACTTGCATCATCGTTCTCTCCAACAGGCTGCTTCTTTGGGATTGCTGCAGTTTCCTATCCTCAATGCCTCTCTGGATGAAAGCTGCCAGAACATCACCTACAAGGTTGGCTATGTGTTTTCAAAGTCCTTGATATAACAGAAGATGGTGTACGTGTGCTTATAGGTTAGAACCCTCTAGGATACTCAAACAGTGACTGGAGACAGGAATAAAAGGTATAGCGTAAGCCATTAAACTTCAACCTAATGGCTTTGTTTTACTGTTTAATAATGGTTTTGTTCAGGTGTACAGCCTTCCTTTTAAGTCCTGTTGATTTTCCATTTAAAATAGTGGATCTACCCAGGTGGTGGCACACGCCTTTAGTCCTGGCGCTCAAGAGGCAGAGACAGCTGGATCTTTGAGTTGGAGGCTAGCCTGGTCTACAGAGTGAGTTCCAGAATAGCCAGGGCTACCCAGAAAATCCCTGTGGAGATAACCACCTGTTTACATTGTTATTCTTCCACAAAGTCATTGAAGTGATACTTTTTATTTATTTATTTATTTATTTTTGAGACAGGGTTTCCCTGTGTAGCCTTGGCTTTCCTAGACTACTAGCTTTGTAGACAAGGCTGGCCTTGAACTCACGAAGATCAGCCACACTCTCCTCTGTCTCCCAAGTACTGGAATTACAGGCATGCACCACTATGTGTGACTACTTTTTTGTTTTTTGGAGTCTGGGAGTTTGAGACAGGGTTTCTCTGTGTAGCCTTGGCTGTCCTGGACTCACTTTGTGGACTAGGCTGGCCTCAAACTCACAGCGAACTGCCTGCCTCTGCCTCCTGAGTGCTGGGATTAAAGGCATTCACTACCATGCCCAGATTAATTTGCTTTTCTCTTTTTCACTTACTATATTGTGGATATCATCAGACATCAATAGATGTGATGTTGTCATTTAGATCATCAGTGACCTATTGGCAAATATTATCATTGTTACAGAACCACCCGATGCTTGGTTAATTCCTTCATTCTTTTGCATTTATTTCCTCTTATTTATTTATTGTTTCTAAAACAATCTTTTAAGTTTCCTCAAATTTTTTAAAAATTTTTGCATTTATTTTATTCACGGGAGGGAACTGGTACTGCTGCACCTAGGTGGAAGTCAGGGCAACTTGCAAGAGCCAGTTCTCTGCTCTTGCCCTATGGATTCGGCAGTTTGACCCCGCAGGTTGGTGGCAAGTGCCCTTCCCCACTGTGCTGTCTCCTCTACCCAATCTAGTTCTTCTAAGTTACTTCCATCCTGGTGTAAATCGTGACTGTTTTATTTTTTTGGCCTTTTAGCTTTTTGAGATATGGTCTTTCCATAGGGCACAGACATCACCCTTTCTTCCTCAGCCTCCCGAATATTGAGATTACAGGGCACCATACACCTAGCTTGGCAAAATAGTTTAGTGTCATTTATTTATTTATTTATTTGTTTATTTATTTTTCTAGACAGGGTTTCTCTGTGTAGCCCTGGCTGTCCTGGACTCTCTTTGTAGACCAAACTGGCCTCGAACTCACAGAGATCTGCCTGCCTCTGCCTCCCAGGTGCTGGGATTAAAGTTGATGGGCTCCACCCCCCAGCTAGTATCTTTCTTTTAGAAAGCAGTAGGGTTTATCTTTTCCTTGTTGTATATTTATGTATTAAAAGGGACTTTTTATTTCTTAGGCTTCTCACAACATTGGGATAGCAATGGATACTGAGCTGGGGTTAATTGTCCCCAATGTAAAGAATGTTCAAGTGCGCTCTGTATTTGAGATCGCCATGGAACTGAACCGCCTCCAGCAACTGGGCTCTTCCGGTCAGCTCAGTGCCACGGACCTCACCGGAGGGACGTTTACTCTTTCCAACATTGGATCAGTAAGTCACCATGGTCAAATTTATAAGTGCAACTTGAGTTTCTGATCACATGCTCAAATAAAATGCAGCCTGTCATCTATGAGGCATTCCCTGAAAGCTAAATGTTTCCATTCTTCCCAGATTGGTGGAACCTATGCCAAAGCGGTGATATTGCCTCCGGAAGTAGCCATCGGTGCCCTGGGAGCGATTAGGGTACGTATAGTGAGTAACTGTAAGACAATATCAGTAAGCTGGAAGACCGAGTGTGAAGGAGACTCAGGGTTGAAGGGTATTCCCCACTAGTTTGCATTTGTGAAGTTTGCCTCAGTGCCCTATTCCTTCCTTCTGTTGAACTAGATCAGAGGTCACTGTGCAGTCCGAGGCTGGGTTCTCCTATCCCACCCTCACCCGCTAGGATTACAGCTTTATGCCCCGACACCTGACAAAATGCTGATGTCCTGGTCTTGAAGGCAGTTGTATTTTGAATAAGAACTCCGTGAGTTCGAGGTCAGCCATGTCTACACAGTGAATCTAAGACAGCCAAGGCTGTGTGTGGAGTGTAGTGAGGTGACCTTTCCCCCAGCTCCCAAGGGCCCCTACTCCGGAGAAGCTTTCCAGTCCATGGCCACATCTTTTTGGCCTGGAAACTCCTCTCCATGTCACAGGAGATAAACAGAAGCAATGAGCTCTCTAAACAGCCAACTGTTGAAACAAGCCAGAACCAGCCTTCTGGAATAACCATGGGGTCAGTTACCCTAAGTGATTATGGTGTCAGGGGGAACCTATCCGGTGGCTAAGACCTGGAAGTTTGGGGGTTCTGGATGTGGCTTTTCCTTTTGTTGTTTGGGTGTTTGTTACTTATTTGCTTTCTTAGTGTGTGTGTGTGTGTGTGTGTGTGTGTGTGTGTGTGTGTGTGTGTGTCTTCATATGCTCTGAGGCTCAAGTGTGCTGGTGTGTCTAGGATCACACCCAGGGTGCTACCCATGTTCTGGGATCTGTATTCTAGTTCTCATACTAGCTCAGCAAACTGTGGCCCCAGTAGCTGATTTTTAATACACATTTTGCTTTGCTGCTGTTATTGTTTGTTTCTTGGTACCAAGGATGGAAGGTTTCCGTGCTAGGCAAGCGCTCTATCAGTGAGCTAACCCTCGGGGCCCTAATGAATGCTTTTCAGAATAACCCACCACGGCTTGGGGTGTTAAGCTGGAAAAACTCTTCCTTTCATGACAAGCTCTCTGTCCCCTGCTCTGGCAGTGACCACATCTCCCACCCTTGTCTCCATAATAGTCGTCAGACTGGTTTTCTGACCCTCTAACACTCCCATCATGCCCCATGTTCCAGTGTCCATGTGCTGTCCTTCCTTGCTGCCTTTAGTGAGGAGTCCAAGTACTGTCCTGTCTCAGTGGTCTTTTCTTAGGGTGTGTAAGAGTACTTAGCACACAGTGATTAAAAAACATTAACTATTTGAAATCTGAATGAAATTTAATGTAAATATTATATATGGGGCAAAAGATCCCTTGAACAAATGAAAGCTTAAGATACAACCTCCCAAGGTTGGGGGAAATAGCAAGCATTTTCAACAGCCCTGGAGGATGCTCACTCTTTGGCAGGGATGGGGGCGGGGCAGGGGGTGGTGGAGTCTAGACCTTATACCATTGTTGACAGATCTTCCTTCCACCGTGAGTGAGTGAAAGTTTGCTATTATTATTATTATTATTATTATTATTATTATTATTATTATCCTTTATTTCTAGTCTCTTCCCCGATTTGACCAAAACGGAGAAGTTTACAAAGCACAGATAATGAATGTGAGCTGGTCAGCTGATCACAGGATCATTGATGGCGCCACCATGTCACGATTCTCTAACTTGTGGAAATCCTACCTGGAAAACCCCGCGTCCATGCTGCTAGATCTGAAATAAGGGTAAACGGGACATCCTTGAACTTTCTGCGTTTCCAAAGAGTACGTGAGGCCTAACTGTGCCAGCATGTATTCCTGTTACAGTTGCGTTGGAAATGGTTTGTGTTGCCTGGTTAAGGCTCTAAAGCACAGCATTTGTGCCTGGCACATTAGGCTCTCTGCTGAAAATGAACGACAGGTAGCGGTTCTATTGTGTAGGTCAGAGGGTAACTTCTCAATATGGTGCTGAGATCTTTGTGTCAATGATTGAAACAGGCAACAAAACAAAATCAATGTTACTAAAAGGCAAGTAGCGACAGACATATGGTATTGGCCCTGTTTCTCTCTCTCTCGCTCTCTTAATTTTTAACTGACTTTTTAAATGAACTTTTAAATTATACTTTATTGGGAGAAAGGAATTCATATACAAATGTTTTTCATTTCCCTAAAATCAAGGTAACTGTTCTACAAATTAAGTGCAATTCTGCTTATCCCTTCAGATAAAAAGACATACACTCTTGCCTTACTGTAAAGTATTATCTCCAAATGTCGTATAGCTATAAGTTAGCATTCTTTAAAGGGGGAAGTTATAGTTTGCTCTTAATTATAGTCTACAACCCCAAAGGCTGTTAAAAGTAAATGTTTAAAATGCATAGACTTGGAGCGGCGGTAATGCTTGGCATTTTGCTGGGAAATACTTGACTTTGCAAACTCACTTTGTGACGCAAAATATCACAAAAACAGCAACGGTTGGCTTTTTCTTTTTTCTAATACTTAGAGATTTATTGCCTTTTAATTTTATTGATCTTCAGCTAACCCAAGAAAAGGACCTAGAATCTCTTCTGTTCTGAGCGTGAATAAGAAAAGATTCAAATGGGAAATTGTGGGCATAAAATTAGCTTATACAGAAATGCTAGTAATGATCATCTTGGTAAAGGTCTACTTTAATCAGCATCAGGAGGAACCTAATTCAAGGCTGGACAATCCTTTATTCCCCACACTTGAGAAGCGGAGACAAGTGGATTGCTGTGAATTTGAGTTCCCAGACAGCCAGAGTGAATTCCCAGATAGCCAGAGCTACACAAACAGATGCTCTATTAAAAAGAAAGAAAGAAAGAAAGAAAGAAAGAAAGAAAGAAAGAAAGAAAGAAAGAAATCAAATTCAATATTTTGAAATCTGGGTTTGTTTGTTTTTTTCCTTTTTCTAGTATTATATAATTGACTATATCATGACAAAATTACTTGTTCAAATGAAGTTTTGTGACAGTAGAAAAGGGGCTTATTTTAATGTCTACTTGATTTTTTTGAAAAAGGGAAATACTTTATAAATCAAGTAGATGCTGTTTGTTTGGAAGCTCGCATCATGAGACCCATTATTTTTACATAAAGAAAATTAACAAAAGAAAACCAATTCAGAACCAGGCATCTTGTCCATAGGCCTGCAATCCCCACACTTGGGAGTCTGAGGCAGAGAGATCCTGAGTTCAAGGCCATGCCAGGCCACATAGTGAGACTTCCTCTGAAGAAAAGGAAAAATTACAGATAACATGGAGAGTAACAAACCGTTATCTATAATCTTAGCACTGTTAACATTATAATGTATGTATCTATATACATAGATAGGTATTCTTTTATAAAAATAAAATCTTAATGTATCTGCTATTTTATAATTTGATTTTTTAAAAAATTTATCATTATATCATGGATACCTTTATATGTCAATAAACAGTCCCACATTATCATAATTTGTATGACTTCATAGTATTTCGCTGTGTATATTATTTTTTACTATTTATTTAGTGGGGGGGGCGGTTGGAGGGGTGTGCGCGAGTACTCACATCATATGCCATATATGTGGAGTCGGAGAACAGCCGCAGGAGCCAGTGATCTCCTACTACAATTTTGTTGTTGTTTGCTTGGTTGGTTTTCCTGTCTCCTTTAATTCTTTTATTTTATGTGTATGTCATTGCATATATTTATTACAAATGTATATATTTATTGGACATTGAGCTGAACTGGTGCCATAACTGTAATCCAGGCATTTGGTGAGCTGAGGCAGGATTGTGTGTTGTAGGCCAGCAGGGCTACATAGTGAGATGCCTGCTACCCCCAATTAAATACCTACTTAGAATGGAGCCAAGCCCTGATCACATAATGCATGCCTCCTTGGCCTCTGCCATGACTGCACTGACAGTAAAATGAAGCTGTATATATTTTTTATAGCTAAAATATATATACAATTACGTCACCATGATGGAAAAATCAAACAGATAGGCTGCTTTGAACCATGT
Organism: Acomys russatus; assembly: GCF_903995435.1. NCBI lineage: Eukaryota > Metazoa > Chordata > Mammalia > Rodentia > Muridae > Acomys > Acomys russatus. Next base: position 18,494,513 of record NC_067159.1, read on the forward strand.
GAAGGAAGCTGCCAGGGAAGTGTCGGGGAAAGTCAGGAGATCCATGTCCATAAATAAACTCATTCCCAGCCAGGTGTGGTGGCGCAAGCCTTTAATCCCAGCACTTGGGTGGCAAAGGCAGGCAGATTGCTATGAGTTCAACGTCAGCCTGGTCTACAAAACGAGTCTAAGACAGCCAAGGCTACACAGAGAAACCTTGCCTCGAAAAACAAAAACAAACAAACAAATAGAACCAAAAAAACCCCAAAACCCCTCACTCCCTATCTAGGCAGCTGCTTAATTTAAAATGAAGGGAAACATGATCAATAAGAATTTACTCCTTATTTGAAGAGAAAAAAAAAAAGTGAGGAGACAGATATGCTGGGGGAAAACTAAGCATGCAACACATTCACCTGAAGATGCAGTGTGCTTGGCTTCCTACATTGCCAGAGAAGCTTTGAACACTCACCCCAACTCCCTGCTGTCATCATCCTCTCTCACTTGTCATCCATTGAGAACAGTGAAAGAGTCATTTCCTTCTGTGTGCCGGGCCTTGGGAAGACCAAGCACACATCCCTGGAGGGACTCAGGGAGCCCAGAGCTTGGCTCCAGCAGCAGGGCTGAGCCACAGGTGCAGACTAAGGGGGTGTAGTGGGCACCCTGGGGCAGGGAGACCTTCCTGTGCTCCTAGAGTTGATATTAAGGCAGAGGAGCCAGAAGGTTCAAGTTCTTCATGAACGTGGAAACAATTGAGGGTACATGGTACATGTACATGCGTTGGAGGAGAAACCCAGTCACTGCTGCAAGGGGCAGATGAGAGACAAAGAAAGCTGCACTCGCTCTGCAGAGCATTGCTCTGACCTTTGCTGAGGAAGAAAGTTTGAAAGACCGGAACCAGAATTGGCACGAATGTCCATCATAGAGACCCCTAAGCAACTTATGTAGAAACTTGCCTACGCTGTGGTTATGTCGGAAGACAAGGGGACAGTTTGTCTAGGAAGCCCATTGGCCTATTTTGGCATTTCACTGTGTGCATTCTAAGGTCACTTTGTGGGTCTCCTGTGATGCTATCCACCATGCTGTGATGCAGCAAAAAGGCCCTCACTAGATGTGGCCACTGGCTCTTGAATTTCCAAGTCTCCTAGACTATATATAGAACAAATCTTTGCTCTTTAAAGGGTACCCAGTCTTGACTGACTTTGACATGAACTCTGGTGCTCCATATTTGACCACCTCCCCTTGGTGGGGAGGCCTGGTGGCACTCAAAGAAAGAATAAGCAGGCTACCTAGATAAGACTTGATAGCTTATGACCATATAGGGGAGGAGGTCCCCCTCGGTCATAGATTTAGGAGAGAGAAATAGGATGAAAGCGGGAAGGGGGAATGGGAGGATACACGGGATGAGATAACAATTTAGTTGTAATCTGAATAAATTAATAAAATTAAAAAAATAAATAAAAGGTACCCAGTCTTAGGCCGGGTGTGGTGGCACACGCCTTTAATCCCAGCACTTGGGAGGCAGAGGCAGGCAGATCTCTGTGAATTCGAGGCCAGCCTGGTCTACAAAGCGAGTCTAAGACAGCCAAGGCTACATAGAGAAACCCTGTCTTGGGTGGGGGTTGGGGGACAGGGACAACAAACAAACCGACAACAAAGTTACGTAGTCTTACCAGGTGTGGTGGCACAGGCCTTTAATCCCAGCACTTGAGCAGCTGAGGCAGGTGAATCTCTGTGAGCTCGAGGCCAGCCTAGTATACAAAGTGAATCCAAGACAGTCAGGACACTGTTACAAGGAAAACTATTCTGCTTCAGCAGCCCAGCGCAGAAGACAGTGGTTTTGTTCCTTTCCTACACATGCTTTTTTAAAAACTAAGACTGAGTCATTGCCTCTTTTCTTAACTCTAGACTACCCCTCAAAACTCCTACCTCACAAACCATCTGACCCCATCCAAGACCTCCTCTGTCCTAAGGCCTCAGAAATCCTCATCCAAGTTCTTGGAAGATCTTTTCCCATCATTACTTTTTTTTTCTGGAATCTTAGAGGAAAAGTGAGGCCAGTCCAAATAAAGCCACAAAAGCCAACTGAAGCATTGTATGAACACGCAGCTCTGGCATAAAAAGGCCATCTAAATCAGGGTTTTGCAGAGTGCCACGTGGAATGTTTTTACTCAAAGCTCAGGCAACAGCTGTCCCTGGTGTAATAGGAGACGGGAGAAGGGAATGACAGCAAGTGGGCGTCAAGAATTTAGGTTCTAACAGACACTAAGAAAGAAATTATTGGGAGGAAAAAGAAGAAAAAAATTAACAGGTGATATATACAAGGGGGGAAAGGTGGGCTAAGGTAGGGGATTCGCTCATATTAGGTAGGCTGGGGCAGCCTCCTTCTAACAGCACGAATGACCTCCATCATCCATCCCCTCAGGTGAGTGCTGAGGGGTGAGGCTGCAAACTGTTTAACTTGTAGTTTGCTTCAGGATGTTTTCACAATAGATCTAAAAGATGATCAGTCCAGAAACTCCAAGATTATAAAGAGGAATTGCATGGATGTAATTAAGTGAATGGTGACTGCAGGACAGCTCTCTTAACCACTGGGCCGTCACTCCAGCTCCCAAAACTGTCACTTTAGGTCGGGCAGGATGGAACATACCTTTAACCCCAGCACCTGGGAGGCTGAGGCAGGCAGATCTCTGAGTTTAAGGCCAGCCTGGCCTACAGAGCGAGTTCCAGGACAGCCAGGACAACACAGAGAAACCCTGTCTCCAAAAACAAAAACAAAACAAAAAGTGTCAATTTTAAGAATCTTGACTGCATCATGTCTCATACAGTGTAGTGTATATTACAAATGATCATAAAGCCAGGCCTGGTGGCTTGCACCCATGGTCCTAGCTATGTAGAAGGCTGAGGGAGCTGAGGCATCTGAGCCCAGTGGCTTCACAGCAACCAGCGCAACACAGAGAGACCCTCACCTGAAAACTGGGGTCTGGGGGACGCCTCAGCTCTTAAGAATTCTTGTTGCTCTTGCAGAGGACCCAGGTTCAAATCCCAGCCACTCAGGTGATGGCCCACAGCTGTCTGCCACCACAGCTCCAGGAAATCAGATGACCTCTTCTGACCTCTGGACACCGTAGACACACATGCAGGGACACACTCATGCGCATGAAATAAATTAAATAAATCTTGGCTGGGTGCAGTGGCTCACACCTTTAATCCCAGCACTTGGGAGGCAGAGGCAGGCCGATCTTTTTAAGTTGGAGCCAAGGCTACACAGAGAAACCTCTCGAAAAACAAATCATAAGAAAAGAAAAAGGAAGAGAAAGGAAGATAGGATTTCTTTATGTAGCCTTGGCTGTCTTAGAACTCGCTCTGTAGACCAGGCTCGCCTTGAGCTCACAGAGCTCCACCTGGTTCTACCTCCCCGGAGCGCTGGGATTAGAGGTGTGAGCCACCACTATCCAGCTAAATATATAATTCTGAGGACCATGGAATTGAGTCCTGTCTATGACAGCTGAGAGATAAAAACTGAAAGCTAATTAAATTCTAAGCCCCAGGCTTACGAGTGTGCAGGGGGTGAACACAGCTTGCTGCCTACCAAACAGAAGCTTAGGTGCTGCATAAATTGGGGCTCCTCGCCACACCTTCCTTGTTCATTTATCTGAAGCGTTGGTGCTTTTAGCTCAAGGTAGAAGCTTTGTCCTGTTGCACACCAGCGTATTTTGAAGGCGTTTGCTTCAAGTAGATACTGTACATTCTATTAACTACATAAGATCCATAAGTCGTGTAAAGTGGAAGGACTTTTAGAAAGACCGTTTTTCCTGGAGCTTAGAAATAGTTCTTTCTCCCACGGGGTAGGAGAGACGGTGCAGCGGTTCGTTACGAGCGCTTACTCCTGCAGAAGATCCAGGTTCGATTCCCAGCATCCATCTGGTGGCTCACAACCATCTGTAACTCCAGTTGCAGGGAACCCAACACCCTCTGGCCTGCAGGGCACTGCCTGCACGTGGCACACAGCCAGCCACACATGCACACAAAGCACCCGCACACAAACTAGTAAAATTAAATTAAAAAAAAAAAAAAAAAAAAAAGACTTCTCCCTGAGAGTTTCCAACATTTGCAGTACTGTCTACACAACGCACTCACATCATCATCATTTGAACCTTGACACGGAAGCCCCACGTGATTCTTGCTATTCTCAGCCTGGTCCGTGAGCTAAAATTAGAACCAGGCTGACATTACTTTTCACTTGGCTACAGCCCGACAGGGGGTTTTTACTCATTTGGATCTACACTGGGGGATGGGGGGGAGAAGTCACCTTGTTATCTGTTTCTAGCTGAAAACCAGGGAGCTCTGGGCTAGTTGGCTGCAGTGTTCCCCAATGGTAAGTGCTTTCCCAAACAATTTTCCTCCTTTCCTTATCTGCTAATAAACTGCCAGTGATGATTTCACTGTGCGGGTGCACCGATGTAGAGCTGAGCTTGAATTTAACTCATGAGCCTTTTACGGGGTTTGCAGTCACTCATATAATTGTTACCCTCTGGGACACAAGAGATAGGCTTCCCTCCAAGCTAGAATCTAAGGTTGTGTTTCTGTGTGTGTGTGTGTTTTAACTTTGGGAAGCAGACATCAATGTGCTCACCTCACTGCTATGCTAAGTGCTTCTCTTTCAGAAAGATGTTAGATGCATGCAGAAACGCGCTATTACAAACTTGTTTTTTATTTTCTTTCCTGAGGCAGATCTGTCATTTTAAGGAAACTAATATTAAAGATGACTAATATTTAATGTCGAGCTATGAAATTAGTGAGAGTTTATATGTAATAAAACAATATAAATGTGGAGATAGCTTGCATTCTCTAGATATTTTAATCTTATATCATTCAAAGTATTTAGCACAGTCTCTAAATTTATTGACATCTGAGACAATAAATTATAGGTGACACGCCCAAGCAGTTAGGTCACCAGGACATGCTCTTCAAGGCTCCCTCCCTCTTTTCCTCCCTCCCTTTCTTTTATCCCTCCATTTTTACCTGTCTTTTCTTTCCTTCTTTTATCATTTCCTCCCTCCCTCCCTCTCTTCCTTCCTTCCTTCCTTTCTTATTTTGCCAGGGCGTTGTTATGTATCCTAAGCTGGTCTGAAACTTACCATCCTCCTGCCTCAGGCCATGAACAGATATGTACTATTATACCTGACCCCAAGGGTTCTTGACTGCAGAAAGATCTCACACTCAGCTCCTGTTTGTGGGCTCTATGCACTCCTTAGATATAGCACCCCCGTCCTAGTAATTTTCTGCATATTGCCAACGACATAACAACTCTACGTTTTCTTCTAACAGATTTTTTTTTTCCTGTTTCTTTTTCTGTCTACCTCCGTGCACCTTGAATAATTTTAATTTTAGACCTACAATTTAGACAAAATTTGGCAAATGAAGATACCTATGGGAAAGTAAAATTCCAGGAGGCATTTGTTTTATTGTTGTTGTTGCTGCTATCATTAAGCTATTTTGAAAAATCACTGTTAGGGGACACTTTGTTTACATTTCATAGGAAGGCCTTGTCTACCTGTTAGTGAGTGGGAACATACACACCTTGTATGTCACCTATGCTCTTCAAGAAAATAGGTACAACCACCTTACAATCCCACCAGTGCACAGCACCAGGGGAACATTCCTCTCACTCAAACTCTCATCAATAATTGGTAGTTTGTCTTTTATGATCAGCCATTTTGATATGGTATTATACATATTTTATTATGGTTTAACCCATAGAATCTTAAGGCTAAGTACAGTTTGTGCTTTTTGCCATTTGGATTTCCTGTCTTTTTTCCATCTTATTGATTTTACTTGATTGCTTTTTCTTTAATTTTTAAATGTTAAGTGTAAACAAGGGGTTTCACCACATCATCTTGCTGCACACGTGTAGCATGCTCTGGTCACAGTCACACTTCTTGTGGCCTCCTCTTGCTTCTGTATTATCTGTCTTCTGCATGAGACACTTCCTAATTCTTAATAGTACTCTTACTCATTCTCTTAAAAATTTTTAAAAATATTTATTTATTCTATTATTTTGAAACATATGTATGAGTGCATTTCTGTGGAATCCTCTACCGCATGTGTGTGGGTGTCTTTGGAAGTCAGAAGAAGGCATCAGATAGATCCCTATGGAGTCACAGGCAGCGGGAGCCTCACGATGTGGGTGCTGAGAGCCGAACTTCTGTCCTCAGGAAGAGGAGAAAATGCTTAGTCATTGAACTGTCTCTCTAGCCATCTTTTTGTTTTGTTTTGTTTGTCAGTTGGGTTTTTGTTTTGTTTTTTACCCAGAGACAGGGTTTCTCTGTGTTAGCCTTGGCTGTCCTGGACTCGCCTTGTAGACCAGGTTGGCCTCGAACTGGCAACAATCCGCCTGCCTCTGCTTCCCAAGTGCTGGGATTAAAGGCATGCGCCTCCACATGCAGCCTCTTTCTTTTTTCTTTTTTTCTTTTTAAACAGCCTTAATTAATTTTCTTGTGTGAAAGCCCTATGTTATAGACACAGCTGGGGCCTGGGGCCTCTGCATGTTGTCAAACTCAGGGGCAAACTTTTACCCGCTGAACCATCTTGAAGGTTCCAGACTTGTGATCCACTGTTTACTCACTATCCCATAGTTGGATGCAAGGCCAGTTGTAGGTTTTTCACTATCATGAATGACATGGTAGCAAAGGAAGCAGCTGGGGCAGCAGTTCCTGCTCCTGCTACCTGTGCTCTTTAAGGGTTCGTGCCCTCATGTGAATACTCATGTCATATTTTACATGGCTGAGAATAAGGCATGGCATGCAAATATGCGGAGGACAGCTGGGCGTTCTGGTGAGCACCTATGGCCACCTCCTTGGGAAGCTGAGGTGGGAGCACTGCTTCAGCTCAGGAGTTTGAGGCCAAATTGGGCACCACAGAGGACTCTGAGTAAAATAGTGAAGGAAGAAGGGAGAGAGGGAGGGAGAAGGGAGAAGGGAGGGAGAAATAAATAAATGCAGTCGTGGGAAGATACAGATATCCCACAAACACTGCCATGACTGCTGTGGTGCTCACTAATACTCTGAATCGCGATGGTTTTTCCTCTTCTGGCTCACTCAGGTCTTTTCCGATGTGGCCTATATGACTCAGATCTTCAGAACTTAATGAATTAGATGACTGGACTACAATGTGGAAAAAATCATGACAGCAAATGTGGCTTGTCCTGGGGCCGTCAATGCCGTAAAGGAAGTCTGGGAAGAAAGGATAAAGAAACACAACGAAGAGGTGAAGCGAGAGAAGGAATTTCAGTACAAGTATGTTCCGGCATTTTATTTTAGATCAGCGACAACTCCTAATCTCATAGTTATAATTAGAACATTTAGTAGGAGTTTGGCAAATTTTTATTTTCTGAAAACTCAAGATATTCTTCTTTAAGAAGAGTCATTTTAATTTTATGTATATGAATGTTTGATTGCATGTAGGTCTATCTACCGCATGTGTGCAGGTACCCATGGAGACCTGAAGAGGGCACTGGAGCCCCTGAAATTACTGAGTTATGAGCTGTCATGTGGATGCTGGGTACTGAATCTGGGTCCTCTGGGAAAGTATCAAGTGCTCTTAACTACTGAGCCATCTCCCCAGACCTTAAAATAGTCTTAAAGTTTTCCTTATTATGATTATTTTATTATTTGTGCATGCACGTTTGCCTGCATGTCTGTCTGTCTGTCTGTGTACCTCTTGCACGCAGTACCCTCAGAGGACAGAAGAGGGGGTGTTAGAGACCCTGGGACTGTAGTTATAGATGATGATGAGCCATCACGTGAGTGCTGCAGATTTGAGCCCTGGTACACAAAATAGACTTTAGAGGGTGTGCTGATTTGAATGGCTCCCATAGGCTCATATATTTGAATGAGTGGTCCTCAGTTCATGGAACTGTTTGAAAAAGATTAGGGGGTGTGGCCTTGCTGAAGGAGATGGGTCACTAGGGGTTGGCTTTGAGATTTCAAAAGCCCAAGCCAGGCCCAGTCTCTGTCTCTCTGTCTCTTTCTTTCTCTTATCCTCTCCTCCCACCCCCACCTCCAGTCTGTTGCTTGTGATCAGGATGTAATGCTCTCAGCTAATGTTTATCATCCCACCATGATGTCCATGGACTAACTCTCTAAAACTGTAAGCAAGACCCAAATTAAATACATTCTTTTATAAGAGTTGCCTTTGTCGCCGGGTGTGGTGGCTCACACCTTTAATCCCAGCACTTGGGAGACAGAGGCAGGTGGATCTCTGTGAGTCCGAGGCCACCCTGGTCTACAAAGTGAGCCCAGGACAGCCAAGGCTGCACAGAGAAACCCTGTCTCGGGGGGGTGGGGGGACAAAAAAGGGGGGTGCCTTTGTCATGGCTCAGTTGATCAAGAACTTGCTTTATAACCTTGAGGACCTGAGTTTGATTCACGGCACTCAGATAACAGAGCCAGGCATAGTGGCACTAAGCTTGTAATTTCAGTGCCAGAGAGGCAGAGCTAGGAGGATCCCTGAGGCACACTAATGAACCAGTCTAGTGTAACTGGTAAGCTCCAGGATAATGAAAGATACTGTCTAAACAGAGGTGGATGGAGTTTTATATTTATACTGTCATGTGGCCTCTACACAGTTGTGCATCTGCTCCTGTACAAACAAATGAATATATATACACATATGCTTTTTTTTTTTTTCAAGACAGGGTTTCTCTGCCTTGGGTGTCCCAAGGCTTGCTCTGCGGACCAGGCTGGCTTTGAACTTACAGAGATCTGCCTGTCTCTGTCTCCCGAGTGCTAGGATTAAAGGCATGCACCACCACCACCTGCATTTAAAGAAAAAAAAGAAACTTCTAGAGAAAGGAGGTGCTAGGAGCAATAAACAGGAAGATTACATGCTGCACAGGCTCTTCTCCAAGGTTTCACTGCCTTGGACCAGTACCTGTAATTCCTCAAACTATTATTTTTCTACAAGTTAATCTTCCCAGCAATGCATATGCTTGGCTTAGTTGATATGTGGAACTAAATAAGGCGGCAGCACTCAGGAGGCTAAGGCAAGCTGGTGTCTGTGAGTTCCAGGCCAGTCAGGGCTGTAGTGAGACCTGCCTGAAAATGATGATGATGATGATGATGTAACAGCAATAGAAACAGGAAGCATTCCCCGTGGTGTTATGTGATGATCTTCAGACCTTCTGGGTTCTGGGTTCTAAAGAAATCTAGTAGTATGTTTCCCTAGCATGCATGATGACCTAGATTCTATCCTCAACAATGACAAAAAAAATCTACAGAAAGATTATCACTTAATATCTCAAACACAATATATATATATATATATTATATATTATATATAATATATAATATATATATATATATATATTATTTTTTTTTTTTTTTGGAGACAGGGCTTCTCTGAGTAGCCTTGGCTATCGTAGGCTCACTTTGTAGAAGAGGCTGGCCTCAAACTCATAGAGATCCACCTGTCCCTGCCTCCCAGAGTGCTGGGATCACAGGTGTGCGCCACCACACCCAGCTAGTACATCTTTTCTTTAGAACTTTAACTGCCAGGTGAAGAAGAGAAAGTAACTTGACAAGGACAGCTCCCAGACTACTTTTACAACAGGACATTTGTGGTACTGACCACATCTACAATCCTTGCAAAGCAACCTTTTATCTGATTTCTAACACCACTGGCTCAGTAGCTTTTTTGTTTTTTGTTTTCAAAATCACATGTAATTAAATTCCACATTGTCTTTCTTCCCTTCAGCCCCTCCCATTCACCCTTTACCCTTTGCTCTCAAGCTACGCGTGGCCTCTATCTAGTTCTCTCATTGCTGCTCCTGACCCTTTTCAATGCAACTTTGTTACTACCTATGAGTAAAAAAACGATGCTCTGGTGTCTCAGGCTAGTGCGCATCTGGGAAGACCGAGTCAGCTTAACTAAGCTCAAAGAAAAGGTCACCAGGAAAGATGGAAGAGTCATTTTGAAGATAGAAAAGGAAGAATGGAAGGTAAGGAAGCAGTTTTTGATTGTCTGCCTTCACACCCTTGTGTGAACACCTGAAAGGATATGCTGAGACTGTACTTAAGACTAAGATAGTAGCCGGGCATGGTAGTGTACGCCTTTAACCCCAGCACTCAGGAGGCAGAGGCAGGGGTGAGGCCAGCCTGGTCTACAAAGCAAGTCCAGGACAGCCAAGGGCTGTTACACAGAAAAACCCTGTCCTGAAAAACCAAAAATAAATAAATAAATAAATAAGATAGTTAGAAATTCTCATGCGAATAGCACAAGTAAATTTGGACAACACGAACAATTAAAGACAGTAAAGCACATGAATTTTTTTCTTTGTCAAAGAGTTTATTTGTTCCCACCCCACCTGAACTTAAATCTCTTGGGATATTTCTCTACATCCTTCTTTTTTGCTTTGGTTTTTTTGAGACAGGATTAAAAGAAAACAAAAACAACTCATAAAATAGGCTGGACATGTTGATGTACATCTTTGATTCCAGCATTTGGGAGGCAGGGGCAGGTAGATCTCTCTGTTAGTTCAAGGCCAGCCTGGTCTACACAGTAAGTTCTAGGGCAGCCAGAGCTATGTACATAATCACGTCTCAAAACAAACAGGCCCAGAAAATACTTAATAATAGAAGTGCAAGAGAATTCAAACTACTAAAATAATTTTTTGAATAGTCTCATTTTCTATTCTCTTCTCTCTTTTCTTTTTTTCTAATTTTATTTTTTGCTTTTTTAGACAAGGTTTCTTTGTATAGCCTTTGCTATCCTGGAATTAGCTCTGTAGACCAAGCTGGCCTTGAACTCAGAGATCCACCTGCCTCTGCCTCTCTAGTGCTGGGATTCAAGGTGTTTATCATCAAGGCCCGGCCTGGAATATTCTCATTTCCAGTTATGTATGTGCTCTTGGATAGTCTAATACAGCACAGTTATTCATTAGGACAAACTTCTATGTGTATCCATTACTGGTCAACATACGATATTTTTGCTTATTATACTATAGATGAGAGTTGAAGATTTAGTAATTAATAACAAAGAAAATAAATAATTACTTGTATAATAAAGTGACAATACATTTTTAACAATTAAACAATAATAAAAGTCAAGGTTTTCGGAGTAGAAGTAGCACAAAGTACCTGGAAATGTTGCCCATTAAGGGACAACTAGGTAGATGGTCTGGCGCAGTGGGGCACACCTGTAATCCTAGCACTCGGGGAGGCAGAGGCAGGCGGATCTCTGTGAGTTCGAGGCCAGCCTGGTCTACAAAGCGAGTCCAGGACAGCCAGGACTGCACAGAGAAATGCTGTCTCAGAAAAAGGACAACTGTTCTCAAGTGCTTCCACAGACCCCATGGTGTCACAGACGTGCAGAACCATGCTCGAATAGTTCGGGCGATGCGATGACTGTACACATATTTTTTTACTTTAGACTCTCCCTTCTTCCTTACTGAAACTGAATCAACTACAGGAATGGCAACTTCATAGGACTGGATTGCTGAAAATTCCTGAATTCATTGGAAGATTCCAGAACCTCATTGTGCTAGACTTATCTCGAAACACAATTTCAGAGATCCCCCGAGGAATTGGTAAAGAGGACACTTATATTCCTGTGTGATTTTGTCTACCTGCCAGTGTGCTTCCTTCCTTCCTCACTCCCTCCTTTCCTCCTTCCTTCCTTTCTTTCTTTTAGTTTCCTCCCTTAAAATACATGGAATAGCTGGGGGGGGGGGTGGTAGCACATGCCTGTAATCCCAGCACTCAGGGAAGCAGAGGCAAACAGATTTTTTAGGTCAAGGCCAACCTGGGCTACAGAGTGAGTTCCAGGCCAGCCAAAGGTTACATAGAGAAACTGTCTTGAGAAACCAACCCTCCCGTCAAAAAATTACATAGAATAAAGGTTTGGGGTTTGTTTGTGGGTTTGGTTTTTTTTTTTGGTGTTTTTATTTTTTGTTTTGGTTTTTCGAGACAGGGTTTCTCTGTGAAGCCTTGGCTGTCCTGGACTTGCTTTGTGGACCAGGCTGGCCTCGAACTCACATCAACCCCCTGCTTCTGCCTCCCGAGTTCTGGGATTAAAGGCGTGTGCCACCACACCCGGAGAATAAAATCTTATATTCATATATCTCTGAAACTTGAAAAAAAAAAACTTAAACATTTCATCTAATTTCAGTCTTTAGAGGATCCAAACTTTTGGAATTATTGGGGTGATATATAAAATTTCAATGCGAGAAAAGCTTTTGGGAATATTCTGTGTATTTTGAAAACAGCATTTATGCATTGACTATTTATCCCAGAACACACTGAAGGCAATGAAGTAAGAAGATTCATCAACCAGGGGGACAACGTTCCTAAACACACAAAAGTTCTCAGGATATAACTTACTGTTTATGGGTTTTGCGTTGGAGATCAAGGCCCGTTCTGATGCATGGAGGCAGGGGCCGAGCCATCCACAGCCACCTTGGTCCCCAGTAAAACAGAATGAATGTCCCACTGCTTCCCCCATTGTTTAAAGATGGAGAAAGGGCCTAGTTGGGTGGCCTTGTCAGGCCTCAGTGGGAAGAGGATGTGCCAGGGTGGGTTGGTACCCATTAGGGAGCCTTGCCTTCTCAGAGAAGGAGGGGAGGGAATGCGGGGAGGGGGGTGAGGGTGGGACTGAAAGGAGGAGGGTGGGGCTGTAATCAGGCTGTAAAGTGATTAAATAAATAAATTAATGAAAACTAAAGATGGGAAAAGGGAATACAATTGAATTTGCCATTGTGATTTAAGTATGTAAGCAGTACTTAGTGGCAGGAAACGCTGAGCTCATCCACTTCCTGTTGTGTGTTGTGTGCTGTTGTTGCTGTTGTTTAGGTCTGCTCACTAGACTTCAGGAACTGATCCTTAGCTACAACAAAATCAAGACTGTGCCCAAAGAACTGAGCAACTGTGCCAGCTTGGAGAAGCTGGAGCTGGCTGTGAACAGGGACATAAGTGACCTCCCAGCAGAGGTCAGAACACCTCAGTGTCCACTTTGTTTGCATCTACTAATAGCTTGCTTCCCAGGCATGTGCTTGTTGACACACACACACACACACACACACACACACACCTGATAAGGCAATGTTATGAATTTTATTTTAGAAAAGAAATACTTAGTGAAAAGCATTTTCTACTGGAAAGCAAGTCTTTTATTAGGAGAAACTCTATTTAGCACAAAAGACTTCTCTCTTGTTTGTCACTGTACTGCACTATTCGATGGCTGGGTTTCTCTCTTTGACCTTTAATTTAAAATCTCACCATAAGGGGAATCCTGGGCTGGATAGTGCCTGCTCGTACATGCCCGCTCATACATGCCTGCTCATACATGCCTGCTCATACATGCCTGCTCATATATGCCTGCTCATATATGCCTGCTCATACATGCCTGCTCATATATGCCTGCTCATATAAGCCTGTTCATACATGCCTACTTATTTTTGTTTGTTTGTTTGTTTGTTTTTTGAGACAGGGTTTCTCTGTGTAGCCTTGGCTGTCCTGGACTCACTTTGTAGACCAGGCCACCATTGCCCACCATTGCCCACCTTAGTTTCTCTCTTAACCCAGCTATCACACAAATAGTTGAGACTCTTTTCCATTTGTTTAAAAATAAGCTTCATGGGCTGGAGAGATGGGACTGTACCCAGGTCTCCTGAGTGCTGGGGACATAGCTCAATAACAGAGTGCTAGAGCAGGTAACTTGGGGTGTGTGGCAAAGATGGAGTCAGGATAACACAGAGGGTTAAGGACAAACTTATACTGCTCAAGATTGGGTTGTGAAGCTTATTTTACTTTTATTTATTTTTGTTTGGTTGGTTTGTTTTGAGACAGAGTTTCTCTGTGCAGCCTTGGCCATCCTGGACTTGCTTTGTAGAACAAGCTGCCCTTGAACTCACAGCAATCCACCTGCATCTGCCTCCCGAGTGCTGGGATTAAGTGAAACTTTTTTTTTTTTTTTAAGATTTATTTATTTATTATATATACAGTGCTCTGCCTGCATCTACATGTGCAGGACACTATTACCACACAGGTCCTGTCAATCCTGGTCTCTGGTTGTCTTGGAAGACAAAGTGTCTTTGAATACAAGTTTTCATTTCATTTTACTTTTGTCCAGGCCACTCAGTTTTCTTTTTTTTTCTTTTTCCCGATATTTCTAGACAGGGTTTCTCTGTGTCGCCTTGGCTATCCTAGACTCACTTTGTAGACCAGGCTGGCCTCGAACTTACAGAGATGCACCTGCCTCTGCCTCCCGAGTGCTGGGATTAAAGTAGCACAACAAGTGTTCTTAACTACTGAGCCATCTCTCCAGCCCGGTCCTGTTATTCTTCTATTTTATTTATTGTGGACTCCTGTGTGTAAACAAAGCTAAACCAAGTGTCGTGCCAGACGTTATTGTTTCATGTGTGATTTATCATGAGCTATTTAAACAAAGTTCTTAGAATATGAATTTTTATGTTAAGTAACTCATGTGTGAGTCTTTTAGTAATACACTTTGTGGACAATTGTTTTAAAACCCCACTTTCTTCTTTAGCTCAGCAAACTGTTAAAACTCACTCACCTTGATCTGAGCATGAATCACTTCACTGCAATCCCTCCTGCTGTGTTGGACATGCCTGCCCTCGAGTGGCTGGATATGGGAGGCAACAGCCTTCAACAGCTTCCTGACACAGTAGAAAGGTAAAATAGACTTTATGCTCCTGACAGTTCAAAGCCACCTATGAAAAACAAGAAACAATATAAACCAAACAACTAAGAGACCACGAATAATCACAATGGACTAGTCTGAAATTTATTTTCAGCAGATCTTTTTCATCTGTTCCTATTGTGTAAGAGGATTTGGGGAGGGGAAAACGACCTGCTTTCAAGACATCAATGAGAACATGCCACAGTAACAGCATGCACCACTTAGTGCATGCCAGGCACTTCTGTTAGACTACAAAAGGATGAGGGAATTGATGCAGTTTTGTTTCTTACTTATGCCCGGGTCTCAGTGCTTGGCATTAGTTGGATTTGAACTCAGGACTCCTGGCTTGAGTCCAATACTGCCTTGCCCAGAATGGGTATATTAATAGTTCTTGATTTTTTTTTTTTTTTGGTTTTTCGAGACAGGGTTTCTCTGTGTAGCCTTGGCCATCCTGGACTCACTTTGTAGACCAGGCTGGCCTCGAACTCACAGCGATCCTCCTGCCTCTGCCTCCCGAGTGCTGGGATTAAAGGCGTGCGCCACCACGCCCAGCTAGTTCTTGATTTTTGAAGATTCAAATTAGGTGACATTTACAGCTGTTCATTTACAAGGCTATGAAAAACATGAAGTATAAATGTTGATTTTATTTCTGCCGATGGATGAAAGCTAGTCTTAGTGAATTCCCTTATGTAGTTTCCCTGGCAACTAGGTAATAAGAAAGAATGAAGTCTGTTAAATCAATAAATGCATTTTATTAAATGTTAAATAATTATACATAAGTAAACTATTTAAATTAATTTAAAATTAAATGTTACATTATGAGGCCAGCCTTTCATATTCAAAGTGACTGATTGCAGAATTCTCATTTTCCAGAATGCAAAGTTTACATACATTGTGGCTACAGAGGAATGAAATAACATGCCTACCAGAGACAATCAGAAATATGAAAAACTTGGGGACTCTTGTTCTCAGCAATAACAAACTACAAGATATTCCAGGCTGCATGGAAGAAATGACAAATCTGAGGTAAAATGGTGTGAGAGCATGGCCACTCTGATACCCAGAAGCAGAATGCAGCAAAACAGATTATGACCAATATACTTGGGTTGTGATGTATATGACTCTGTACACACACACACACACACACACACGCACATGCACATGCATCTACCTACCTTATTTTTGTGTATGGGTGTCTGGCCTGTGCACCACTTGTATGCCTGGTACCCTTGGAGGCCATAAGAAAGCATCAGATCTTCTGGAACTAGAGTTACAGAGGGTTGGACTCCCATGTGGGTGCTGGGAATAGAACCTGTATCCTGTGAAAAAGTAGCCAGTGCTCTTAACTACTGAGCTATTTCTCCAGCTCAAGAAAACACTTAAACATATTTCCCAAGGTTAGAATTTAATAATTTCATGAAAGTGATTCATATAACATCGATCTAGCTTGTTCAAGAAGTAATTCTTGAAACTAAAACAGTACTAGCATTTATCAGTTTAAAGACATGTCTTTTGTTGGTGACAGTATTTCAAAAAGTCTGTTTTTATAAGAGATTTATTTATTTATTATATATACAGTGTTCTGCCTGTATGTAATGCCTAAAGGCCAGAAGAGGGCACCAGATCTCATTATAGATGGTTGTGAGGCACCACATGGTTGCTGGGAATTGACCTCAGGTCCTTTGGAAGAGCAGGTAGTGCTTTTAGCCTCTGAGCTATCTCTCCAGCCCCAAAAAGTCTCTTTATACTATTAACAAACCTCCTTTACAATATAAAACCCAAAAGAATATCACCATATATTTATGATACAACTTGCTTTTACATTAAATGCATGTTATAGCTGGGTATGAATACAACTTGCTTTCACATTAAATACATGTTATAGCTAGGTATGAGGCACCAGCACTTGGGAGGCAGAGACAGGCCTCTGTGAGTTGAGTCCAGCCTGGTCTACAATGCAAGTCAGGAAAGCCAGGGCTCTGTTACACAGAGAAATCCTGTCTCAAAGAACCCAAACCCCAAAACCATGTTATGAGCTAATAGTTGTCTTTGTAAGCATTAGGGGAAAATATACTGTTTCTTCTAGCAAGAAACTATAGATTCCTGGATATTAGATCCCAGCAAGATAATCTGTTATTGAAACCAGTTAAGAAATAGTAATTCTTGTGGTGTGGTGGTACAAGCCTTTAATGCCAGCACTTGGGAGGCAGAGGCAGGTGGATTGCTTTGAGTTCGAGGCCAGCCTGGTCTACAAAGCAAGTCTAGGAAAGCCAGGGCTCCAGGGAAAAATCCTGCCTAACAAAACAAAGTAGTAATTCCATATGTTGTCCTTTGATCATTTCCCAGGGAAATACATGTACATACACTTGTATGGCACCTATAAAAACACTGTTTTCTGGTGACCTGCTAGGTTTGTCAACTTTCGAGACAATCCATTGAGATTGGAAGTGACACTTCCTGCCAGTGACAGCTCAGAAGGAGAGGAGGAGCAGGAGCTATTTGGGGTTCAGTTCATGCACGCATACATCCAAGAGTCACGGAGAGCAGGTACGTGATCTGAACACCATAATATTTTTGAAGAGTGTGTACACAATTAAGTTGAATCTTGTCATATTTTTATGGCTTTCTCACCCTATGCTGTCTTTTCCATCAAACTGTGTTCATTTGGCCAACACTGAAGGAGGGGGAAATGAATTTTGATTCTGTTCATAATTTTGGTAAGTACTAGGTGCAAAGCTGTAAAAACAACATTTCAAATGGATTGGGGGAAATGCTTCATCAGCTGAGCAAGTACATGAAGGAAAATGTAGTTGCACTTATTTCTCTCTGTAAACACACTTCTCCAGGGCTGGGACTCAAATCTTTAGCAAGTGCCCTGTCCTTGAGATAACAGCTACCCCCTCAGTCTAGGTTTTAATTAGCTTATGTGCATGGGTGTTTAGCATGCATGTATGTGTGTGCAGCATGTGCATGCAGTGCCTGCTACAGATCTGATGCAGGGTGTCAGATCCCCTGGAACTGGAGTTAGATTTGTTGGATGCCGGGATCCTGTGGGAAAACAGCCAGTGCTCTTAAACCCTGAGCCATCTCTTCAGCCCTCAGATTTGATTCTGAAGAATCACTGCCTCTGTCTACCAAGTGGTGGACATGTCAGACTGAGCATGAGCAGACCTTGATCATCATCCTGTTTTTCTGTAATCTACAAGTAATAACTAAAACATAATTTGACCCAGGAGTGAAAAATATTGAGAACATGGACTTTATTCAACACTTATTGACTATGAGGCATAATATATAGATTACAACCACTTAATTGCATAATTTAGAATTAAGCATTTCTATAATCAAGAAAAGTTTTAAAATTAAAATAAAATCAGAGGAATAAACCAAAGAATACTATCTGGCTAATAAAAGCAGTGAAATAATAATAATAGAAACAGAAGCATTGGTACAAAATTATGAATGTAAAAGGAAGGTTTTAGGTCACTCCATGTACCAAATAGTTACTTAGAAAAAGAGTGCAACCAGAGAGAGCAGCGACAGCCTTTCCACTGGGAGAAACCCTTCCCCAGTGTCAAGAGGCTGCTTAGGAATGTTGACTTAGGAAGGAGCCACTGCAGCCACTGGAGGTCACAGAAGCTGGTGGGAATGACAAGCTGGGGAACAGTCAGCAGCAATGTGCTAAAGATTGTGGCCTAGTTCTGGGAAAGAGGGGACAAAATATCAGCCAAGCAGGCGACAGAACTGTTAACTATGGAAAACAGTGTTTATGATGAGTCTGTCTCCATCTGGGCCAGCTGGATGCTGGTACCCAGGGAATGAGCTACTGAAGCTGGTGTGGCAGGCAGTGTGATGAGGGAGAGACTGAATGTGAGCTACGTCTTAGCAGTGAGGTTGATGTACCTGTGGGATGTACAGGACTCAGTAACTGTGCAAGTGAAGTTCAAGGGCACTTGCTAAACATTAGTCTGAAAGTCCAGAAGTCGCGACATGACACACAGTAGTTCACATTAAGGCTCTTATGTGAGGCAAGAAAAAAAAAAAAAAGGTTGGGAAAACAGTAATCTTTTCTTAAGGCTCACACTTGAACCACAAACTGCCCCCCCCCCATAATGTACTCAGAACTATTATGAGAACATATAATTGAGCAAATGGCTCATAGGACTGTAGCAGTGTAATTTTGGGGTATATTGGATGTTTTCTGACACACAACCAAAATTGTGCTTATTGTAGATTATTATTAACTCTGGGCATACATTTTTAAATGATACAAAACAAAGTTTGTGACACAAATAACATGACATAGAGCTTTTTTGTTTGTTTGTTTGTTTGTTTTGTTTTGTTTTTTGAGACAGGGTTTTTCTGTGTAGCCTTGGTTGTCCTGGAACTCACTCTAGAGACCAGGCTGGCCTCCAACTCACAGAGATCCATCTGCCTCTGACTCCCCAAGTACTGGGATTAAAGGTGTGCATCACCATTGCCTGGCTTAAAGACAATTCTTTTTGTTTGTTTTTCAAACACGGTTTCTCTGTGTAGCCCTGAACTAGACAATTATCTAACAAAGACCTAAAGTAAAAAAAGATTATTTTTCCCTTGAAATCATCTCTTTGATTTTGGTGTGAGACTCTAGAGTGTACACACACAGCTCTGCCTCTGGAACTTCAAAGGTGATGCCATTCACCAATTCCTACGTTCCTACATTCGTCAGTGTCTGAGAAAATTACAATTATTCTTTCTAGACCTGTGTTAGAAAAAAGCCTCAGACTCAGACTAATCCTTGTTACAAACCAGCACTGGTTATTACAACCAGAGCTAAAACAAAATAAAACAATAAAACCAAAGATAAGTTTGCCAGATCAATACACAGAGAGTTCATACTGTAACTTTGTGCTGCTGTATTATGTGTTTCAGATGAGCAAGTCAACTGTTGACTCAAATGCCAATCTCTATACATTCTGAAGGAGAAAGTAACGTAAAGAGCCTTGCTGAAAGGAATACCTTGAGAACTTGGTGAATATTTTTGTGAATATCAAAATATAATTTGAAAAGAGTTTCCATTTCTTTGCGGAAGACAAACGTGATGCCCATGCTTCCCTCCACTAACGGGCTGTTTCCTGCGCTGACAGTTGAACAGGCACGGCAGTTAAGAGCACGTTTTCCAGAGACACCGATGGGTCTGTGTAGTGACATAGGGCTGGCCTGAAGCCCTTCTGCTGCAAATACTGGAGCCGGCCTTGGTCAACCAGCAGTTTGCAAAGATGTCCTATTTTCTTCTTTTCTTCTACAGAAAGAGTCCTACGTTGAAGACACACAAAAAATAAAGTTTTGTAAAAGTTCATAACAACTTTGGTCACTGCTATTTACTATGAAGCTGCTAATTAGCCAACAGAACACTAGGTGCTATGTCTCTTGCTTCCCAAACTTTCTTTATGATCACAATTAAAACATGTTTTAGCTTACTCTAAAAATAGAGAGTAAGCTGGGTGTGGTGGGGCATGCCTTTGATCCCAGCACTCAGGAGGTAGAGGCAGGTGGATCGCTGTGAGTTTGATGCCAGCCTGGTCTACAAAGTGAGTCCAGGACAGCCAAGGCTACACAGAGAAACCCTGTCTCAAAACAAAAAACAAAAAAACAAACCAAACAAATAAAAAAACCCAAAATAGAGTGTAAACCATATTTTCTTGACTAAATTGTTGATAAGTCATCTTTAAAAGAAGGAATCCTTCTTCTTACTCAGTTTCCTTTTCTATACTCAATTTCATTTTCTTTGGTATCTCTTGTCCAAGGTCAACCACAGTCTAAAAATATTAAATGGAAAATTCCCAAAATGAACCATTGGCCAAGGCATTCTGAGTAGCATGGTGTGTCATGTGGCACCCGACTCCTTCCTAGCTGGGGAGTGAACCTTTGCCTAGCACATGGCCATCCGAGCATACCCACACTCAGTAGCTACCATGCAGTCATCTTGGTTATTAGACTGGCACAGGAGGTAACTGCAATGCTAACATATGGGGGTCCGCTGTATCTCAGGCTCTAGGCATCTGTGGGAGGTCCTGCAATATTATCCACAGGGGCCAACAGGGGTCTAGTTTATGGTGATAAAATGCTCCCCTTCAGTTGGTGGGTTACAGCCATCACTTACCCAGGTGAATCACGGCCATCTGCGAGTCTGTCTCCTCCACCCTCATGCTCGCTGTTGTTGTCGTCGTCGTCATTTTGACCATCTTTTCCCTTCGTAGTAACACCCGAGGCTTCCAGAGAAGTCCTCATGCCACATGTCGCCCAGCTACTCATTCTCTGGAAATAGTAGAACTCCACGGCCCCGAGGCCGAGGGCCTGGAAGTACTCTTTGCCCACGTAATGTCTCCAGTCACACCTGTGGTGACAACAGAGGGCAATGACAATGCCAGCCACAGGGGTCTGTGTCTCCGGGACAATTTTTTCATTTCCTTCCTTGGCCGAAGCGTAACTTTCTTTTTCTGTCCTATCATTCTTTAAGCGTTTGGCTAGAGGCTCTTCATTCTTTTCCTCAAAACTGGCAGCATAGGTTTCAACCAAACATCGTAATGCAAGATCTGCAAACACAAGCATATGCCCGCCCCCCGACCACATCATCTTTAAAAATGAGTATTTTCTGATTCCGTAAGCAGTATGGCTAAACAAAACACAACAACACAAACCAGTTAAAAACAAACAAACAAACGAACGAACAAAAAAACAACAAAAAAACCTACTTAGCTATATATTGTAACAATTCTATCAGATGTTACAATTTTTTCTCAAATTTGTCATCTTAATTTTTCTACTGATTTATTTTGCATAGAGTACTTCCCAATAAAACTAAAGCAAGCGTAAATCCTATGATTTGAAAAACTTCTGTCCAACAATGAGCATTACCTTTCATTTCTCCTATCCCAGCTAAAGTTATGAGCTTAAGAAACCCCAAGGAAAGAAACGAAGGAAGGTGAATTCACTTAGCATGCTGACCCAAGTTCAGGAAGGTAGTTTTAGGTTTTGTTTCGAGATAGGTCCTGAACAGCTGGTGTTGACCTTAGAGCCCTGATCCTTTTGCTTCCATTTCCCGGTTTGGGATTACAGGTGTGTGCCAGCACAGCTGGCTAAGATGCTAGTCTTGAAATGTAGGCTGGTCACAACAAATCGTGATGAATTGAAAAGTTGAGAAAAGGGGATTTCAATATGGAAAGTAGGCTGAACAGCTTTCCTGTATGTTGGCATTTGCTCCACAAATATTTGCTGAATGCTTTGCATGTACAAAACACTGAGGATGCAATGACTAAAACTGCCATACTAGTGGGCTAGAGAGATGGCTCAGAGGTTAAGAGCACTGACTGCTCTTCCAGAGATCCTGAGTTCAATTCCCTGTAACCCTTACAACCATCTACAATGTGACCTGATGCCATCTTCTGGCATGCAGGTATACATGCAGGCATAATAAATAAATCTTTTTTAAAAATTAAAAACAACAAATATCCAACAAAAAATTAACCACCATCACCACCACCACCACTAACAACAATAACAACAACAACAAAAAGCCCTGACATACTAGGGGCTGAAGAGATGGCTCAGTGTTAAAGTACACTTAGGGTGGCTTAAAACTGTCCAAGGGATCCAATACGCTCTTCTGGCCTCTGTGAGTACTGGGCATGGAAGCACTGTATTTTCATACATGCAGGTAAAACATCTATACATGTAAAATAAAAATAAATAAAAATTTAAAAACAAAACAAAATTTAAAAACAGAATAAGCCCTCTAAAGTGCCATACTGGCAATATTGGAAAGTTCACAAATGTATGCTATAAAATTTCTATTTTCTCTGATTAGATTGTCATATCATACTAACTAAAAACAAATGATCTTCTAAAATTTGTTAGTCTATGACATAAAAATGGATGTAATTTATGTGATCTTTACACTAAATTTTAATTGTGCCAGCAACACTATTGGTAACTATTATTTGGATACAGCAATAGCTAATTTGGTAA
Source organism: Acomys russatus (assembly GCF_903995435.1). NCBI lineage: Eukaryota > Metazoa > Chordata > Mammalia > Rodentia > Muridae > Acomys > Acomys russatus. The sequence goes on from NC_067159.1 coordinate 18,517,193, forward strand.
TTTCATAGTCTGTTGTTTTCTCTCTCTCTTATGACCGAATGGGCCTCATTATGTTGCCTAGACTGTACATAGACTCATCTGTGCATATGATCATTTAGCTCAAGTGATCCTCCTGCTCAGCTTCCTGAGTATCTGGGAATACAGGTGTGCCACTTCACCCAGGTGTATCAACTATTACTTTCTAACAATATATATTTGCTGTTTTACTTACAGTTGGCTTAAAAATAATTTTAAGAAGTGAGAATAATCAGAGAAAAGATTAGAAGGATTAAGTTATTTCAGAAACAAAGAGAATATTAGCAACCTAAAGCTCTTTCATAGTGACCTTAAGGACCATCTTTTTAGAAGGTACAGAGAGGCAGCAAAGGTAGAAAGAAGTGGCCAAGACCATTCACTCAAATCAGAGTCCCTCATATAGCAAGCAATGTGTTAGCACATACACTGGTGTTGAAAAAAAAAATCTCAGCACAGCAGAGTAATTAAATATTTAAACAGATAATTAAAAACAAGAAAAAGCTATGCAGAGTATATTCCGATGACATTAAGGAGCCTCCAGAAACATGGAGAAAGCTGAGCTCAAGGGTGAGTAGGAACTAGGCCAATTCTTTCTAATGGTGACAGTGGAATTCTAGGACTGGCTGGCGCAATATGGCATTTAGGAATAGACATAGTCCATACTGCCCAACAGTAAACCTAGAGGCAGAGTGACCGAGGGTTTCAAGAAGGAGAAGGACACGGAGTGTCACAGATGGGTCTGACATATTAACAACAAGCACAGGGAGCCAAAAATGATGGAAGAAGCAGAAGGAATGGCACTGATGACGCTGGATCTCACAAAGAGAATCTGCAGCAGCGTGAAAGGGGATTTACATAGTGCGCGTGGGGACAGCGCGTGGGGACATGGGAAGCTGCCGCTGTCGGGTGAAGGTCTTGAGAAGCATGGACTAGGTGGGAAGAGCCAAAGTAGTGCGCTTCCCTCCACCCCAGGGTGAAACTGCTTTACGTTAAAAAGCTTTTACATGGGTTACGTGAGCACCTAAGTGGCCCTGAGGTGGGGGGCCATCCAGGCTACAGCGCAGTGTGTCAGTCTACAGGTTCCTGTGTGTCCCACTTACCTGTGGCGACCCCACACAGATGCTTCCCAATTCCTACCACAGGCAGTCTTCCTTCCCTCAGCACAGGAATCCTGTCTGAGATGAAAGGAGGTAAGAATTAGGGTAGTTTGCTTATGATACAGAGTATTAATGTGTCCTTCAAAAGGAGGGTTTTTAGAATCTTTTAATTTCAGAGATGAAAGATGCGAGACCAAGCAATTCTCACAGAATCTAACATACAGCCTAAGAATGTGCCCGTGTTTATGGTATGGCACAGAAAAGTGTTAAGGTAAACAGACAAGCAGGTTTCCCCTGACTCATTACGTAGTGCTTGCTGGCCTGGGATGGGTTATGTAGTCCCGGGGAGCCTCCTGCCTCTCCTCCCAAGTGCTGGAGTTACAGGAGTGAATGATACGTGGCTCCCCAGAAGCAACAGGACACAGTGACTCATATACAGATGACTGGCTGCTTCTCAAGACTAGATTAAAATTTATGGATGGAAGGTACTTGCAAATGTTCACATTATTTTCTTCTTAAATAATATGAAAGAGCCAGGTGTGCTGGTGCACATTTTAATCCAAGCACTCAGGAGGAAGAGCTCAGCCTTGTCTACATAGTGAGTTCCAAAACAACCAGAGCTACGCAGTGAAACAAAAAAGAAAACAAACAAAAAGCCAAAGAAAAATGTGAGAAAAAGTACAAAGAAAAGGCAAATGACTGAGGTTTGTGTGTGTGTGTGTGTGTGTGTATGTATGTATGTGAGTGTGCACATTTGTGTTCATGCATGTGTGCATGTGTAAGTTACTTTGTTTGTGACAGAAATTGTGAGGGTATATATTTTATACACTAGCTACACAGAGAATTATCTCATTTCCTTTAATGATTTTGATGGAGTTGTGTTACCTACAGTCTAAAGGCTAATTTCAACACTCAAAAGTTAATTTCTTTCTTTTCCTTCATTTTTCGAGACAGGGTTTCTTTGTGTAGCCCTGGTTGTCCTGGAACTCACAGGCTGGCCTTGAATTTAGAGATCTACCTGCCTCTGCCTCCTGAGTGCTGGGATTAAAGGCATATGCCATCACCGACTGGCTCAAAAGTTAATTTCTTTGAGACAAGGTCTCACTATGCAGCCCTGGCTGGCCTGGAACTCACAGAGATCTGCCCGCCTCTGCACCTTGAGTGCTGGGATTAAAGGTGTATATCATCATTCCTGCCTTAGTAAAAATTAAATATAATATAAAAGGAAGCAGTATATAAGGACATATCAAATGTTTTAAATTTCCTGCATATCATACTTTACTTCTAGTTGATGTAACACTATAACTTTTCAGGTTTCAGCCTTAAGTCTGCTTATGTTTTTTTAAGTGACGTACACCAGTGTTAACAAAGCACAGGTCTGTGGAGACAGGATTCTAAGCAGCTCCCAGAGTCAGACATGTCTGCTCTGCTATAGAGCAATGGAAAGTCACACAACTTACTCAAGCACAAGTGTTGAATATCAATTTGAAGTCTTTCAAACACTGAGTTCTTTTTTCTGTGTTTACCATCTACCTGCAGAAACAGAACACTACTGAGTCTGCATCTTCAATGTATAAAAAGCCTTATGAAAATGTTTCTATTTGTTTTCAAAATTCACAGTAAATACACTTGATCTTTAAAGTTAAAAAGAGAATGAATAAAAACTTACAACTGACAATACCCATTAAAGCTAGAAATTCTATCAGTTTTTACTACTACGTCTATACATTATCTCTCTTACACATACAATTCCCAACCCATTCACAGAGAAATTAAGGTTCACAGATATTAAGTGACTATAGTCACTTGTCAGTCAGCATTTCTGTCTTTATCACCCTGGTGTGCTTGTGCTCTCTCTCTCTTGCGCGAGCGAGCGTGTTCTCTCTCTCTCTCTCTCTCTCTCTCTCTCTCTCTCTCTCTCTCTCTCTCTCTCTCTCTCTCTCTCTCTCTCTCTCCTCTTCCTCTGTACCTCTAACACAGAGCAGGGCAAAGCCAAGAGCACACATCAAGAGACCTTTCTAGGCCAGCTCTCTTTGCTGGTTCACACTGCCACATTCTACTTCATGCCATCACACAGAATTGCTTCCTTTATTATTTCAGGCATTTGGCTCCACTGGTTTTATTTCCCAGAATGCTCTCACACCCTCTCTAGCAAATGCTAACAGATCTTTCAAGATGTGTCAGAGGCACCACCTGGACTGCATGGTCATTCTCCATTCTCTCCTGTGATAAAGCCTAGCATGCCACACTCTGTAGAACTTCCCACTAATTAAATGCTTTACTTAGATATTTACCTAGCTCTCTGTTCTAAACACTCACCAGAGCACAGCTGCCTTACTAGTATCTATTTGCTACACAGTGCTTTTCCCTAGGTGGTATCCAAAAAAATGCTCAATTACTTAATGAAGAGCCTATCAGGGTGTGGCTTAAGTCCTAGCTGAAGCCTGGTTCTGCTCACAGATTTTCTTGTCTCTGCAAACAATCTTAAAAACTCAGATCACGGTTTATCAATATTTAAAATTTTAAAAATGTGCCTTCAGTTTAACCAGTACAATTAAGAACCAAACAATAATAGCAAAAAATTACAATCAATATATAAAAGAGTAAACTTATTTTTTTTTTAAAGATTTATTTATTATTTATGCAGTATCTGCTTGCATTTGTGTCTGCCTACTACAAGAAGGCACTAGATCTCATTACAGATGGTCCTGAGCCACCCTGTGGTTACCGGGAATTGAACTCATGACCTTTGGAAGAGCAGACAGTGCTCTTAATCTCTGAGCCATCTCTCCAGCTGAGTAAACTTATTTTAAGAGACACGTTCCTATCATTTTTTTTTCCTCCTGAAGAAAAATATGTTTGGTTAGTGGCTCTACTTACCTTGAATCTTGTGGTCACTTTTTCTACCAGGAGGAAGTGAACATTCTCAGCATCTTTTAAGGCAATATCAACCCAGTGAGATAATTTCCCCTTTCCTGCTCCAAACTCAACAAAGCATCTTCTTGGACCAAGTAACTTTAATTTTTCAATGTTACCTAAAATAGAAGCCTGCAAACCCCATAAGGTTATTTTATAAACTAGACCAAAGGAATCTGACTCACATGGGAAAACAAAGTAATCTCTACACAAGGCAGAAGGTTTCACTGACCATTTCTGAATGGCTAACAAAGCTTTTCCTTTTACTTGCTTTAAAATAATACTCTGCATTCTGGGTCATACCTATGCTGAAATTTTTATTTTATGCTCATATATAATTTTGAATGAAAGTATTTTGTTCACTAAAAGAAACTAAGCAATTACAGTCAGAGAAGAATGATAGCTTCTTTCTTTTTCTTTTTAAATCGGTTTTCCTTTTCTTTTCTTTCCGAGACAGGGTTTCTCTGTGTAGCCTTGGCTGTCCTAGACTCGCTTTGTAGACTAGGCTGGCCTTGAACTCACACTGATCCTTCTGTCTCTGTGCCACCCCCCTCCCCACCCCCAAGTGCTGGCATTACAGGCATGCACTACCACACCCGGCTTTAATTGGCTTTTCAAAACGTGGTTTATCTGTGTAGACCAGGCTGGCTTTCAAACTCACAGTGATCCAACAGCCTCTGCCTCCCAAGTGCTGAGAATAAAAGGATGTGCCACCATGCCTATTTAGAATGTTGGCTTTTAAAAAAAAATTGTATTTATTGTGAGCACACATACATGTGTATGCCTGTAGAAGTCAAGAGGACAATTTGCAAGAATTGATTCTTCTCTCCAGATAGGTTCAGAAGGTCATCAGGCTTGGGAGCAAATGCCTTTATCTGATGAGCCATCTCATCAGCCCAGAATATTAGCATTAAACATATGAACAAAGGTTGAGGTGACTGTGGTCTAAAACATACCTGCTGTTTCAGGTGCTTGACTGCACAATCACCATTTTTAGGGTCATTAAGGGCATCATGTAATGCTGGATGGGACATAATGTGATCTTCAAGTGTAGAATTCAAGCCTGTACCAAAAAGAAACATGATAGCTTAAGCAGCAAACCACGAACAATAAATAAGACTCTGAACAACAGAACAGAAAGCATCAACTCATACACCACTGATGCATCTCAAAGAATTGAACTTGCAACTTTAGGCACTTACCTTCACTTGCTTTTCTCAATTTCTTAATTAAGTTTTCCAACTGCTCTTCAGATAGAGAAGAAAAGGGAACCTGTATACAAAAATAAGGTGAAATAATGTAGCCAAAACATACCTTAAAGTGCCAGGACAGAGGCTGAGCAGAAGCTTCCCAGCTGGGCAGATCCTATGGCAGCTGAGGTACTTCTTCTGGTAAAACTTCCACCCTAGGCTGCCTTCAGAGCCGCCCAGCTGGGAAGGCACTACTTGCCCTCTGCTGTGATACTTTAACTCTCAGTGCTCCCTCAGGGTCAACAAGTTTGGGCTCAGTTAGCTCACAACGGAGCCATGTTGCAGCTTGTTATGGGACTAACCACCACTAACAACGTGGTTCTATAGGAAAATACATCCTAAAGTCAAAACAACAGATCTCTCTAAACAAAATTGGACAGTGGTCACTACACAGGGAGACAGCTTATAAACGCCGCATGGAGTTAAGCATTAAATAATGCACTTACCAACTGCTCAGGAATTTCAGTTTCATCCTTTAATCCTGCATTTATATCTTGAATAAAGAAATCCTTGACAGAAACAAAACCATAACATAGTATTACTAAGAAGCTCACAACACAAGGTGAAGAACCACTTCTCCTTTCACCCTCCCACACCGTCGCCCTTCTCTCACAGCTCTGTAATCACCGACTGTCCCTGCAGACATGCAGACTGCCATGCTGATTGGTTTGCGTTAGGTGCCGGGTTTACCATGGTGGACAACAGCAGAGACAGATCTCTATGGACCTTCTGGTGAGGGGATTGTGTGAAGAGGCACTCCCAGTTTGAAACCTTCAGCTGTAATGTGGAAGGCCTCTCGTGCCCAGATGAAAGCACCACCCTTCAGTAAAAAGCTAATGGCCTATAGCTGAGGCAAGGAACAGGTGGGACATCAGGCAGGCAGAAAAAGGCTGGGACACAGACGGAGACTTTAGTGTCACAAGAGCTCTTGTTCAGCAGGGGGTTCTGGAGAAGAGGATTTCCTCCACATCAAGAATTATAGCTCTCTTAGCTGAGCTGCCAGCCCCAGACCAGACAACAGCAGGGAGCTTGGAGCTCCCAATGAGCCAAGCCAAGTGACTTTAGGAGCCCGACTTGGCTTGGGCAAATCTGATAGCTGCATTGGGAACAGTCAGCAAGCACACCTCAGACCTGTCTGGCGGCAGTGGAGGCTTGTGCCCCAGGCAATCCTGGCTAGACAGGCTAATTTGAAGGTTCAGCGGTGAAGCAGTGAGTGTCAGACAGTCGTGGTGGAGGAAGGGAGCAAGAGAGCATTTATTTCCTGAGTCAGGGACATTATAAACCTTGTTCACACTGGGCGGTGGTGGCACACGCCTTTAATCCCAGCACTCGGGATGCAGAGGCAGGTGGATCACTATGAGTCTGAGGCCAGCCTGGTCTACAGAGTGAGTCTAGGACAGCCAAGGCTACATAGAAAAACCCTGTCTCGAAAAGCAAAGCAAAACAAAACAAACAAACAAACAAAAAACCAAACAAATAGACCTTGGGCAGTAGGAGGGGTTTCAGGGGTGAATGTGCTTAATTTGCTAGGGCTAGCAATGCAAAGGACACTTTATTTACATGCAGCAGCATAGTCCTATCATAAAAAGGGGGAACACAGTTCTTAATTATCCTATGGGCAGCAGGGCTGGGGGAAGAGCTCCAGGTATGGTTAGAGGAATGGATAAAGGTCACTGGTTGAAATCTAAGGTGGTGATGTGCATGCCTTTAACCCCAGCACCCAGGAGGCAGAGGCAGGCAGATCAGTTCTAGGCCAGCTTGGTCTACAAAGTGAGTTCAGGACAGTCAAGGCTACACAGAGAAACCCTGTCTGGGGGGTGGGGAAGCTAAGGTAGTTTAGCAACATTTATATGGATTTTTGTTAAAAGGATGGCAGAGAATAACTCTTGATTATTACCTTTTTTGAGGGGGGGTTGGAGACAGGGTCTCTTTGTGTAGCCTTGGCTCTCATGGACTCCTGACTTTATAGAGCAGGCTGGCCTCGAACTCAGCAATCCACCTGCCTCTGTCTCTGCCTCTCAAGTGCTGGAATTAAAGGCGTGCATCACCACGCCCAGCTGGCAGAGGATAACTCTTGATTATGTGAGGATTTCTTTCTTCCTTTCTTTTTTGGAGACAGGGTTTTCTATGTAGTGCTCTGGCTGCTGTGTGCCCTGGAATTCCTCTGTAGACCAGGCTAACCTCAAACTCATCAATCCACCTGCTTCCCAAGTGCTGGGATTAAAGACGTGCTTGAATGAGTGAGACTGTCTTTATTGATAGGTTTAACAAAGGAAATTGATAACTGAGGGCAAGAGGTGAAGCTGCAGTTAGCACAATGTTTTGGTGGGAGACTGACAAAAACGTCATGGAAAATTAGCCGTAAGCATTACTGCATATAGGGTTTTGAGACAGGGTTTCTCTCTGTGTAGCCTTAGCTGTCCTTGAACTTGCTCTGTAGATCAGGCTGGACTTGAACTCAGAGATCCATCTGCCTAGTACTCGCTAATGCTGGGATTAAAGGTGTATGCCACCTCACCCATACTCCTAATCTTAAAAAGGGTTAGGAAAAATGCTTGGGGTAAATTGTACTGTGGATTAGATTTCTGATTTATTTTATTTATTTTTGGGGGACAGAGTCTCTCTATGTAGGCCTGATTGGGCTGGAACTTGTTATGTAGAGCAGGCAGGCTAGAAACTCACAGAGATCCATATGGTATGTGCCATCGCACTGGGGTTTAGATTGGATTTTTATAAATGAAAATTATCTATACTAGAGAAATCTATTACAAAACAATTTTTATTTGGTAAACAAAAAATTTCTAACATAGTGAAGAGCTTGTTAAACTCAAGCCACAATGCTAAAGCCACCCAGGCATAGGGTTCATATGATCCAGGGTGTACACACACACACATACACACACACAGACACACACACCACATACCAACATGCCAACATACCACACATTTCAAATACTTACAGGCTTTGGCTTCTCTCTTGAATTACATTTTTTCAAATGTTTTGCTAGTTGGTCTTCATATACTGTGCTAAATTTAAAAAGAAAAATTAAGAGCTAGAAAACCTTAAATGAGCCTTGTGAAGTTTACTGTTTCTAATAAATCACAAACACAGATACATACAACTCAAATGACCACAGAAACACTTCTCTGACCCCATACTTACTGTTTTGGATCTAAAGGACACAAGATTCTTTTCCGAGAATTTTCTTCCTAATAAATTAAAAGAAAAACATTTATTGAAATATCAAATTTATAACCTTCAGATATTGGATATACTCAGTCTTCTTCTATTTCCAAAATAAGGTAAGAAAATTTTAATTGGACATAATGTAAAATAAGCTCAATCAGGCCATGCTGCCTAACAAAAGATTTTCCCCCATTTCAGCAGGCTTCTGTATAAATGAACAAATACTGTTTTGGCCTGCTTATGCAATTCTGCATGAGATAACTGCTAAAAATAGGCATAGTGATTTTATAGGCACTAAGGAAAAATGCTAACCATTTACTTCAGATTAACTAATAACATTGTATAATATTCATCATGTACAAAAATGATCTTTTGAAGTACGTTCTTACTGGATATAAATGGTGAAATTGAGGTGACTAACATCTCATTACTTGCACACTTATTCTTTGCAATATGTTGCCTATTTAAATTGATTACAAAATGCATATTTATCTCCAGGTTGTTAAAGTATGGGGAAAAGCTGGGCATGGTGGAATACGATTTTTTTTTAAATTAATTTTTATTTTATGTTCAGTGGTATTTTGTCTGTGTGAAGGTGTCAGTTCTTGGAGTTACAGACAGTTGTGAGCTGTCATGTGGGTGCTGGGAATTGAACCCTGGTCCTTTGGAAGAGCAGCCAGTGCTCTTAACTGCTGAGCCATTTTTCCAGCCCTGGAGGAACATGCTTTGACTCTCAGCTCTTTAGAGGAAAGGCAGACAGACCTAGCCAGGGTCACATAATGAGACCCTGTCTCAATAAATATGGAAAAAAGTACAATAGAAACTGTAAGACATGACAGTTTAACAAATTCCAATGGGTCATATTCATTGGCTTTGCAACTTTTCAAATCGCTAGTTAGAACCTTTCAAGTTATACACGTTTAACTATAGGCACTGGGAGAAAAGAAAAGTGTTGGCAGTTTCACCCTACAGACACTATGGACATGAATGAACTATGATGGCACACTTATTAAAGCTAGAGGCCAGCAGGATTGCTTAGGTGTGTGTGATCTCAGCTCTATTAGCTGCTAGCCTGAACAGGGACTCACTACCTCGAGAAATATAAGAATCATAGTAGGACTTACTTCCTAAGGTTTGTGAAAACTGAATATTTAAAAGCAAAATAACAACATTGTTTAGCATAGTGCAAGCCATATAGTAAAAGCTGACCAAATATTTACTTTTAATTTTTTTTAATCAATTATTTGTTTCAACATGTTCATGAAGTTATGGACACTGAATCTAGGTAAAGTTAAGAAATTTTCAGTATTTAAAAAATGTATATTACTTATTCTTCATGTACAGATTTTAAAACTCGTTTTCCAGTTTGATTCTTTGGTGGGAGGCTGAGGCAGGAGAATCCCTGAGATCAGGAGTTCAAGACCAATACAGGAAATACAGCAAGATCAAGGTCTGAAAACAAACGGGAAAACTGTCTTTCGAGGGAAGTAGGACTCTAACTTGCAAAGCCTAATCACAGAGCACACACACACACACACACACACAAAGCAATTTTAAAATTTATTATTTGAGTTTACAAACAGTGTAGTCAGGTAGTATTGCTATTGAGATGGTTTCTTTTTTGGTGTAGAAGGGAATGAGACTGTTCTATGATTTGCAGGTTAGCAATGTCCCTGTTCTCTATCCATCAGAAGCCACTGATATTTTGCACTTACAACCAAAACGTCTTAAGACCTTACTAAGTGTCTGCTGGGGGACAAAATAATAAAAAAATTAAAAATAAATAAAAATAAAAATGCACTTTGCTTTCATCTTTAAGGTTATGCATGTTAATTTTTCCCTTGGCTGTCTCAAAATAATAATTACAAGTTCATAAGGTGGTTCCTAGAAAGGGAAGCCTAAACTAAAAAAAAAAAAAAAAAAAAAAAAAAAAAAAAAAAATCAAAAGTTTCTTCCCAATGCATTCGGAAGTGGCTATCATTAGAACTCAGTAAAACTTAGTGACTTTAAACACTAACTTGTAAAAAAGCAAACACCTCCCATGAGGATGGGAGAAGAGTGGAAGGAAGGGCAAGCATCTTTATCGACTCTCAGACGGCGCTTTTCTTAGTACAAGAAAACAAAGCTCCTCAGGAGGGCTCCCCAAGGCTCCACATGCGGAGGTCAGAACCGCATCTACTCAAGTAAAAGCCGGAGAATCCATGGGACAGAAACTTGTGAGGGAGGGGCGAGGCCGGTTCCCAGCACCAACAGACCCGCAACTCGGTTCCGACTCTCAGGACGGTAGGGAGCTACCAGACCTCCGCTGCTCCTGCGTGTTCGCCACAGAACCTCCTCCCTGCGGCCACCACCATCTTGCAGAAGCGCTTCTTCTTTTCCACAAAATAGCTGCATCTACCCTCGGTTGGAAAACCGGTCGCGTGCGACGTCGGCGCAGGAGCCGCCATAACCCTGGGTCCTTTTTGGATGCTCGCTCGCAGCCCAAAGCGGTTACTTTCCTTTGCTTCCCCTTCCCTTAACAAACACTACCGCCATGGAGGAGGGTCGACCACGCTTATTAATAACCGGAAATTACACAATCACCCCGGCTCCGTCGTGCCCTGAGCCGGAAGAAGGTGATGGTGGCTGACGAGGTCCAAACTTCCTTCGTTCCGTCGGTTTATTCTCCGCCCCGCCTACCCTCCCCTGCCTCTGCGGGAGCTGAGCGCCAAACTTAAACCCTGTCAGCACCGGGACTTCTTTCAAGCTTGCACCGAGGGCCAAGGCCTGTCGGGCTTTTTCGCACACCCGTCGGGGCGGCGGTACGACATGAGCCAAGTTCTGTTCCAGCAACTTGTTCCCTTGCAAGTGAAATGCAAAGACTGCGAGGAGAGGTGAGCTCCCGGCGCCGGCGGGTGGCGGTTGGGGTCGCGCCAATGGAAAAGATGGCGGCTGGGTTCCGTGCCGATCCGTGCGCGGCTCTGTGTCGGGCTGACACACCGGGACGCGGGAAGGGACCCTTGTGTCTGTCGCTGAGTAGGCGGTTGCGGAGGGGACGCAAGGAAAGGGACCGAGGAAATGGGAACCCGACTCCCCTCATGTCCAGTCCTGGCTCTGAGCAGGACTGAGCCCAGACTGCGTTTCCTGTTTTGTTTTGTTTTGTTTTGTTGAGACAGGGTTTCTCTGTGTAGCCTTGGTTGTCTTGGACTCGCTTTGTAGACCAGGCTAGCCTCGAACTCACAGCGATTCACCTGCCTCTGCCTCCCGTGTGCTGGGATTAAAGGCGTGCGCCACCATGCCCGGCCAGACTGCCTTTTCTGGGTGGGATCTCTGAGCTCTGAGCCTGTGCGCGAAGTTTCACGGTGACTTCAGGGGACCGGCCGCACTAGAACTCAGGCCGCCCAGCTCCTCATTTACGCTCTCTCCTGGAGGCAATTGGAGTGAAGCTTTGCATCTTCAACTAAAACCCAAACAATTTCAGTGATATACTTGGACTCAACTGCACGTCAGTTACAAAACAAAGATGCATTACCAACCCCTAACACTGGAAAGTCAGGAACTCTCGTTCCTTCAGTAAATACTGTCAACCCGCAAAGCACTGTGTTGGACCCCCTGGGGGATACCGTGGTCTTCACAGATAAACCTATCTCACAGATAAATGCGAACGTGCAACATTAACCACAGCTGATGCTATTACGGCTCAAATAGATTTGAAGTTACATCTGATTTTCCCTCTTTTGCGTGCGTGTGTGTGTGTGCTGTTATTTACATTATGTCAATATTAAGTTTTCTCATTTGAGCTGGGTGCAGTGGCGCACGCCTGTAGTTCCAGCACTCAGGGAGGCAGAGCCAGGTGGATCTCTGAGTTCGAGGCCAGTCTGGTCTACAAAGTGAGTCGAGGACAGCCAAGGTTTCACAGAGAAACGCTGTCTTGAAAAACCAAAGTTTTGCCAGGCGTGGTGGCGCCGCATGCCTTTAATCCCAGCACTTGAGAGGCAGAGGCAGGCGGATGGCTATGAGTTCGAGACCAGCCTGGTCTACAGAGCAACTCAAGAACAGCCAAGGCTCCACAGAGAGACCCTGTCTCGAAAAAAGCAAACGAACAAAAAACAAAACAAACCCAAAGTTTTGTCATTTGTAAAGTTGATTTAACACACCTGCCTACCCATATGACTGTAATAAAGAACAGGTGTGAAAATGTTGTAGAAACTGAGCGGTGAAGAAAGATTGCATTAAAAAAAAAAAAAAAACAAACAGAACCAATCAACCAACCAAGCAAACAAAAAACCCGAGGACATTGATTTATTGAGTTGCCGGACTGTTAAGCTGTAGTACAAGATTTAGAATTAGATCCAGAATCAACCAGCAAGCACTCAGAATGGACTGAAAGCAGCCATCCAGCCATATATAGGAATCTGTAGGTTATTTTAATTTTTTTTTAATTTATTTATTTATTATTATGTATACAATGCTCTGCCTGCATGTACACCTGCAGGCCCGAATAGGGCACCAGATCTCATTATAGATGGTTGTGAGCCACCATGTGGTTGCTGGGAATTGAACTCAGGAGCTCGGGATGAGCAGTCAGTGCTCTTAACCTCTGAGCCATCTCTCCAGCCCTGTAGGTTATTTTAATTGTCTTGTTTTTTGCTTGACTTTGGCAACTGCACTTAGGCCCTTACTTAGTGTGCTCTAGCACTGATCTATACCCCCAGCCTCTAATTGGTGATTATTTTGTACTGTCCAGTGTAGTGGCTGTTAACCACTTTAGTTATTGATGGTGTGCTTATCCAAACTCATGTCTTGAAGTGTAAAATTCATACTAGTTTTGTTTGTTTGTTTTGGGTTTTTCAAGGCAGGGTTTCTTGGTGTAGCCTTGACTGTCCTGGAACTCACTCTGTAGACTAGGCTGGCCTTGAACTCACAGAGATCTGCCTGCCTCTGCTTCCCGAGTGCTGGAGTTAAAGTCCTGGGCCACCACTGACAGGCCTCATATTAGATTTTGCAGACTTCCTGGTAACAAGAATGTTTAAAAAACAAAAAACAAAACCAAAAAACCCTAAATTTTATGTTGATTATCAGTTAAAGCTATATTTAGGGTATATTTGGTTAAATGTATTCAAATTCATTTTACTTTGAAAGTTATGGAGTTTAAAAAAATGTGACTTCTAGGTAATTTAAAATGACATACGTCTCTCATCATGGCTCTCATTTGTGGCTTTTGTTTTGTTTCTGCTGGACATAATGGCCCATTACTTGTGGTTTGAAGCTTGAAACTCCCAACTCTTCTTCAACACAATTGTAATCAGAGTTAATCGCCTTAAAAGACAATTTCAACTTTACTTTTTTTTTTTTTCTTGTTTAGGAACCTGATAGTCCTCTCACCTGTGGCAGGGATCAACCAGCTGTTCATAAGTTAAATTTGACTGAAACACAGCTGTCCTTATTTGTTACCAGCTGTCTGTGCTTGCTTCTGCACAAGGGCTTCAATGAGTAATAGTCTGGGGGCATTAAGTGGAATGTAGCTGATGGTCTTTATGGTAGAGGGCGTGGCTAGCCTCTGTACTCTGGCAGCAACAATGGGGAAGGCGCAACACAACAACACACAGTTGAGACAGAGACTCTATAGCAACTTTCTAGTGTTGTGATCATTTTAATCCAGCTCCTCATGTTGTGGTAGCGCCCCAACCATAACATTAATGTAAATATCTGTTTTCTGGTGGCCTTAGGTGACCCCTGTGAGAGGGTTCTTTGATCCTCTTAGGGCTTGCTACCTACAGGTTGAGAACCACTGCTCAGTAGCTTTCAAAGTCTAAAATATTTACTCCCTGGCCTCTTACAGAATAATTTTGCTAACCCCTGACCTATAGGAAGAACAGCCTAGATTCCCCCCACCCCACCTCCACCCCTGCTAGCCGAGACAGGCTTTCTCTGTGTGTAGCCTTAGCTGCCCCGGAACTCATTCTGTAGACCAGGCTGACCTTGAGCTCAGAATTCAGAGATCCACCTGTCTCTGTCTCCCAAGTGCTGGGATTAAAGGTGTGTGCGACTACTGCCCAGCCAGCCTAGGTAGGTTAGCCAACTGCTCAAGTTCAGTTTACCCCAGCAATTATTTGCAATTGCCTACTGTGTACCGAGAACTATCCTAGGTGCTGAAGCTGCGAAGCTTCCTTTCCTTTCACAGGTTACAGGTTTAGGTCTGAAGTAAATTGCCTGGGCCTAAGTAATTTCCAGGTCTGCCACTGATTGGCTGATCTTGGACAGTTTATTTACTGCCTGTGTGTTTCTGGGGATTGAACCTGTGTCACTGTAATATTCTCGACTCTACCACTATACTATATACCCCCAGCTCCAGTCTTACACAGTTTATTTCACTTTTTTTTTGGTCTCATTTTAAAATGCAGGATAGGGGGGCTGGAGAGATTGCTCAGTCGTTAAGAGCACTGTCTGTTCTTCCAGAGGTCCTGAGTTCAATTCCCAGCAACTACATGATGGCTCACAACCATCTATAATGAGAGCTTGTGGACAGTCACACATGCAGGCAGAAAATTGTATACATAATAAAATAAATTAAAAAAATAAAATTCAGGATAGTAGTTCCTACTTTATGGGATTGTTATTGAGGATAAAATGATTTAAAACATGCAAAGTGCTTAAAATAGTGACTAGTATATATTAAGTATTCCCTAAGCCTCAGTTACTAGTAAAGCGTGACTGCACCAGTAGTATAATAAAGGCACAGAGGAGGAGACGGCAGTTGGGTGGAGGATGGTGTAGCTATCAGGGAACCCTGCCTGCAAGAAGGTGGTGAGAGCTTTAAACCCAGGATCAGATAAGCACCTCCTCTTTGCTTCTGATCCCTAAACTCTCCAGTAGTTCCGCAAGAACTCAGCTCCTCTGATGCTTAATATTCTCTCTACTACAGCTCCACTCCTGCTGGTCCCTCTACCTCAGATGTCCATTCTTTCATGACTTCCAAGGTGCCCCCCTCCCACACACCCCCACACACATGCACCATTGTATGGCAGAAAAGGGAAGAGGATGTCAAGTTCTTTGGCACTTGAGTCATACCTAGGCCTTTGTGAGTGGCTTGATGTGGGTGCTGGGATAGAAACTCTGGTCCTGAGAGAACAAATAGATGCTTTTAACCACTGAGCTGTCTTTCAGTGTGTGTGCTAGGCATCCAGATTCAGATCTTTGTGTGTGTGTGTGTGTGTGTGTGTGCGCGCGCGCGCGCGCGCGTGTGGCACATTGGTGCTGACTGCGCCATTTCCCCAGTCCCCAAAAGTATAGCTTAAATCCTTTCCCAGTAAGAATCTTTAAAAGTTGCCTAAGATGCCAGGTATGGTGGCACACACCTTTAATTCTAGCTTTCAGGAGTCAGAGGTAGGTGACTGTATGACTTTGAGGCCAGCCTGGCCTACATAGTGAGGTCCAGGACAGCCAGAGCTACATAATGAGACCCTGTCTCAAAACACAAAACAACAAACGTAGGTGCCTATGTTGAAATTAATTGTCATTAATCATTTATTAGGTAGCATTATGTGGAAAGAGATGAGTTAGAATTTGGGCTTTGTTACGTGCCTCAGGTCCTTTCTCTGTAAGAAATAATCACCTAGATTATTGTTGAGTGGGGTGATAAACACACTGATGGGTATCCAACAGTATAGGTGCTCGGTAGGCATTAGAAGCTCTTCTTTTCCTTTGGGACTGCAATCAGATGGATCTAGGCAAGAAATCAACTTGGTCTGCTTTGGGCTTGTGGACATGAACCGTGTTTGTTTCTGTTTGTCTCCTTAGCACCCAGCAGAGTACCTGGCTTAACAGAGGCTTTTAATTGTTTGCACTGAGGTCGCAGCTTCTGGATGAAAGCAATGGGCTGAAATCCAGCTCTGCTGTCTAATGTTTAAGATCTTTATTTGAAAATAAATAAACCAACCTGGCCATGTCTGACTGGCCTGAAAGGGTGTTACACGGTTACAAATAGTGTTTAAGCATTGAGATTTTTTTCGTTTGTTTTAGTGCTCTTATATCATGAATCTTTCTTTTTATTTATTTATTTATTTATTTTTGGTTTTTCGAGACGGGGTTTCTCTGTGTAGCCTTGGCTGTCCTGTACTCACTTTGTAGACCAGGCTGGTCTCGAACTCACAGAGATTCATCTGCCTCTGCCTCTCAAGTGCTAGGATTAAAGGTGTGTGCCAACACCGCCTGGCTGAATCTTTGTAATAGAGAAAATAAGATTTGTGGTTTGAGATAATACATCCGCAATCTCAGATTTTTCTACAACTTGTTTGTAAGGGCTTTTTTTGGGTTTTAGAGGCAGGGTTTCTCTGTGTAGCCCTGGCTGCCCTGGAACTCGGCGCTGTAGACCACTGTAGTGCACTGGTTTTGGACTCAGAGATCCGTCTCCTTTGCCTCCTGAGTGCTGGGATTAAGGTGTGCATCATCACTCTTGGCTCTGGGAAATATGTTTAGTTTAGGGCCTTCAAGTTTCCTCTCAGTATCTAATCCTTGTAGGTACTTTGAATGTGTGTATCAGTATTAATATGAGTGGAGCTGTTATAGTCAAATAATTCTCTTAGACTTAGGTAAAGGGCATTTTATTTCTCTTTTATTTTAATGTGTGTTTTTCTTCATATGTGTGTGTGTGTGTGTGTGTGTGTGTGTAATTTTAGGCATTTTATTTTTTTAAAGATTTTATATATATGACTGCTCTATTTCCATGTATACTTGCATGCCAGAAGAGGGCATTAGATCACATTATAGATGATTGTGAGCCTCCATGTGGTTGCCATGAATTGAACTCAGGACCTTGGGAACAGCAGAGAGTCTTCTTAACCGCTGAGCCATCTCTCCAGCCCCTAGGCATTTTATTAAACTGATGATTCTTTAATTTTTAAAAATGAAGTTATAAAGTATAGTACTTCAAGCTGTAAAACACAATAAACAATTAGATGTCATATCACTATAGCAAAACCACTGTATACTAGAAAAATACCTTAAAGATGAAAAACAAAAAAATCTTCTATTAGATCTCATTACCTTATAAGTTAGGAAGAAATTAGGTTGTATTCTTTCATAAAAAGACCATAAGTGAAGTTGGAGCACTGTTCCAAACTGCTTCACTTACATTGCTCTAGACACTAGAATGACCATGGAACCCGGTGGCAGAGTGTCTGTCTAGCATGCATAAACCTCCAGCTTTCCTCCCCAGCACCACAAAAACATTTGAACAAGGCTAACACACGCTTTTATGTTTGTTGGTTAGACAACTGCCCCTTTTCAGCTAGCAGATGGGGTGATGCGTTCAGCTTCCTTGTATGAACTGAGATATAGCATCCAGTTATGTAAAAGGAACTTTTATTTGCCTGATGCAACTGTGTTCTCAGAGGCTTACTGCCTTCATCTGCTAACCTAGGCCTAGTCCGGGAAGTTTCTAGGCTCCGTCCACTCTTATTTAGGCCTAGAATGATTTAACCTTTGAGACTCACTGCTGAAGAAGCTCACCTTTTCTTGTTCTTTCTGAACTCTGGCTGGCTGGTTCAACTCAGCTGTTCTGGCTTAAACTCTGCTCCAAGCTGACTTATTCAAACTGGCTTCTCTCTCAGCCTCTGAATGAATTGCTCTGTTTCTCAACTCACTCTTAACCAAACTGCCTGAACAGGACTAGAGCTCAGAGATCTGCAAGCCTCTGTCTCCTGAGTGCTGAGGTTAAAGGCAAGTACCACCACACATGGACCAAAGCTTTTCTTTACCTGAAGCGTGCTGGCCTTGAGCTCAGAGATCTGCTTGCCTCTGTCTCCTGGGATTTAAAGTGTGTCTGTATTCTAGCTGAATTATGTAGACCTAGAAGGTCTTTGGTTGCCAGAGTAACCAAATCCTGAGTGAAGATTTCTTTATACAATTATCTGATCAATAAGAAATTTAACTAAAGCAGGTGTGGCGGCACACAACTTTAATCCCAGCACTTAGGAGGCGGAGGCAGTTGGTTCTCTATGAATTTCAGTCCAGCTTGAACTACATAGAGCTCTACGACAGCCTGGACTAGAAATACCCTGTCTCAAAAACAAAACAAAACAAAACAAACTAACTAAAGTGACCCATTTTAAGACAATATAAAATTGTAAATCGAAGCTTACAAGAAAGGTGTGAGCAGTTGAGTCTTGCCCACCTGCCTCCACTTTCCATCAGTCCTCAGGTGCCCTGATTGTCCACCCCATTTAGTCCACAGCGTCTTCGTTTTATAAGTCACAGATCCTTAGCTTTCCATTAACACCTACTAAGTTACTTGTTAGAGGAACAATACAAACCTAAGACTTAATGTCCATTGTGCTTTCTAAAATCTGCTCAAAAGCTTGAGGGTGCCTGTGGAGAGGCTGTGGTTTAGGATCCGAGTTTAGCTGATGTACAGGTAGGGAAACTCCTGCCCGTGGAACGTTCCTGAGCTGCTCATGTCTTTTCCTACAGGAGGGGAAGTGTTAGAGTGAGCATTGAACTTCAATCACTTTCTAATCCAGTTCACAGAAAGGTTAGTATTCATTTCTTTTTTGAAATAAGATCACTGTGTGTGCGCCATAATTATTATTGTGGCTTTGTTTGTAAGCAAATGAAATCTGGACTTACCCATACTTAGTCATACTATAATCACTGAGGAGGTTTTACGAGGGAGACTTGGCCATTATATTCCACATACGCTGACTCTTGCAGTTTCCCCAGATAGGAGAGATTCTACTGTCCAATTTGTGGTAGTGGTAGACTATTTGTGCTCTCCCTGATCTATTTTGGTACTGAAATACAATTACTGAATTTTTTTAAAAAGGGAAACTCTTTTGTTAAATCCATTTTTAAAAAATTTGGGTCATATTAGGACTCTTGCAAGGCTAGGATGGTGAAATCTAACCCAGCAATTTAAATATAATTATACCAGGTATTATTAAACCCAAAAAGAATTAGGGGTTGATGTAACATCTGGGTTTGCCCTGAGCATTTAAAAGATTGCCTTACTTTATGTTTTGATTTAGTGTGTGGATTCCATGTGAACTTCAAAATTAAGTTGAATTTGGTGATATATGCCTGTTATCCCAGCATTCAAGAAGAAGCAGGATGATTGAGAGGCCTTTGGCATGCAACCCAGGCTACATAGTTGACACCTTGTCTTAAAAAATAAAATAGCAGCATTGAGAATATAGATCACAGGGCTAAGTGCAGCCTCTATTCTCCTGGTGCAGCTTTCCCTGAGCACCATGCAAGCATGCTGCAGTTGGCAGTAACTTGGAGTTTTGGCTCGTTGGTGGCTTTCAGTAGCATCGGAGAATTACTTAAGTAGAAGTTACTGAACCCCAGGCTGTTCGGAGGTGTAGTGAGTCCCCAGGCCGTTGATTTTCCAAAACAGAGAGTGTCCATTTTTACCTGTCAAACTTACTACATGCGGTACCTCTGCATTCATTAGCCTTGCTAATAAATTGCGTCGATATTCCAATACCCTAGTAGATCCTTAGAAATGAGATTTTCTTCAAGTTCTTTGTTAGCCCTAGCCTTTCATAGTGTGCCTGTTCGTTGTTTTCTGAAGTTGATAATTTTTGTGTACCTGTCAGCTGTGATGGTTTGTCACACTTTAAATTTAACGACCTGGCAAGTATCTTTATGAAAGGAACCCATTTCATTGGGAGAGGAAACAGATGGCCCATGCCATCGGTGGCCAGCTGGAGTAGCACACCTCCTGGGATGCCATGGAAACATGTCACCTGATACTCATCTTCTGTCTGAGCGCCAAGGGCCCTTCCTTTTCTTGAGTAGATGTCAGTTTTGATGATTATGTTTGCTGCTTTTGAAATACCACACCGGTTAATTTGAGGGGAGCTGAAAACACAGTTGTTCAGTCTTCCCACGGTGCCACAGAGTGCAAAGCCTCACAGAAGATGCTCTTAACTTCTAGCATCCATCCCGTCAGCTTCCACACACCCTGTACGGCTCCCATGAAGCCGAGTGTCTAGCCCGGGCTAAGCCTAATAAAAACGAGCAGCGCCTGAGAGCAGGACTCTGAAATATAACTGCTGCGATGATGCTTTGAATAATTTCACTTTTACAAAAGATCTACTGGACACATTTTTAAAAAATGACTCTTTTCTTTAGGATTTAGTCATCCGCCTGACTGATGATACAGATCCATTTTTTCTGTATAACCTTGTTATATCTGAGGAAGATTTTCAAAGGTAAGTTATTTTATTTTTTGCTGGCCTATATGTAGTCTAGGAATTACTTTCTGAATTTTATAATGTGTTACATTATTCTTTTTTGAAACACACACCTATTCAGATGGTAAGTTATTCTGGGAATACCTACTGTCAGTCCTACAATTGTTTCCAGGGTATTTTTAAAGATGAATGTTTTATAGATTAGATTCCACTTAAGCAACTCAGATATTTGATGCGTTAGCTAAATTTCTTGACTCCTATTAGTTTTTACAAAATAAATAATGATGTTAGTACATAAAGAATATTTCACTTAATGAATTGTAACTACAGATAAGTTTCTGAAAAGTTTCCTGAAAAGCTGTTTTCTTGTTTTGTGCATAGCTTAAAGTTGCAGCAAGGTCTCCTGGTGGACTTCCTAGCTTTCCCACAGAAATTTATAGACCTCCTTCAGCAGTGTACACAGGAGCACGTGAAAGAGACTCCAAGGTGAGCCTCCCTTTTGAAAGATGATTGATGACAAAGTTATTTTCCATGTGTTGCAAATACCCCACTTTTTAAAAACTGTGATTAGAGTTCAATTAAATAAAATTTTAAGAAATCTTGATTAAGTATTTGGCCCTTATTTACATGTTTTTGATGCTGCTTTTAAAGTGAATTGACTTTTTTTGTTTTGCTTTGTTTTGTTTTCGAGACAGGGTTTCTCTGTTTAACCTTGGCTGTCCTGGACTCACTGTGTAGACTAGTCTGGCCTTGAACTCACAGTGATCCACCTGCCTCTGCTTCCCAAGTGCTGGCCTTAAAGGGGTATACCACCATGCCCAGTCCTAAGTTAATTGACTTTTAAAACAATTGTTTTTCTAAGATTTATTTGTTATTTATGTGTCTGTGTGTATGCGGGGCTTTTGGAGGCCAGAGGGATCTGTCAAATCTCCTGGAGCTACAGGTAGAGATTAGCTGCCTGAGGTGGTTGCTGGGAACTGAACTCAGGTCCTCAGACAGAGCAGCAAGTGCTCTTAACTGCTGAGTCCCACGCTAGTTGAACTATTTGGTAGCATTTTTGTTTTTCTGATTCATTGCTTTCGTACTTGCATTCTGCTTGTGGTCAAGGGGTGCTGACCCTGGTCATGTAAAGTTGGCTTGAACATCTGACAAGTAGTCCTTACAATATTATTTTCTTAGAAACTGGAAGTGTTTTTCGTACCTTTCCCCCTCCCCCACCCCTTATTTTATTTATTTTTTGATATAGGGTCTCACTATGTAGCTCTGTCCTGGAACTTACTATGTAGACAGGGTTGGCCTTGAACTCATAGAAATCTGTCTATCTCTGCCTCCCTATTGCCGGGATTAAAGGCTTGTGCCACTACACCTGGCTTTTTTTTCTTCCTGTTTATTAGGTATAATTCTTCTATAAAGAACTTTCTGTTATGAATCAAGGCTATTTGACCATTCTGAGAGTTTATAGGGAACAGTTCTGATAATTCTTACCTTTGCTTAAAGTGGAGTTGTCCGAATGAGGAGCTGGGACTTTGGTCACCCCCATGGTATGCTGATGAGATTTTGTTTTTAGGTTTTGCTTCCTCTCTGTTTCTTCTCCCATTGTGAACTCAAGGACTATGTTTTTTTCACTCAACACCTCATCAGACTCCTGTTTATCTTTTTCCAGGGAGAGTCCCTTCACACAGCCCCTAGGATTTTTAGTTTCTCCCCTTCATGCTCTGAGAAAATTGGTGATGCAGTGGCAGGGTTTCACAGTCTTGCAAATGTGCTGTAATGTGACTTTTCTCTTCAAAGGTTTCTGCTGCAGCTCATTTCCTCCGCTGCTCTGTTGGATAACTCACCAGTATTTTTAAATGTAGTTGAGACAAATCCTTTTAAGCATCTTATTCACCTGTCACTAAAGCTTTTACCTGGAAATGATGTAGAGATAAAGAAATTTCTAGCAGGCTGTTTGAAATGTAGCAAGGTAAGATTTTAAATTTAAGTTATTCTTTTAAACTGGGGACCTAAGTACTTTATAAATCATTGCAGAACCATATTGCCTCTCCTCCCTTTTTAAGTGAATTTCATTGTTTTTTGCCATTTTTATCAACTGACAAATATGTTTACAAATAAGTATATGAACATGTTCTGAATACTATAAAATGCCACATAAAGTATGTGGTACAAGAACAGCATATTGTTACTGCTTAGAAAGAACTTTCAGTGAAATGCCTAGAACTCTGCATGGCAAGTGCTCAGGGCGCACAGAGCTGGGGTCGTGTGAAAACCGCAGGCTCTGGGTAGAAGGTCCAAGTTTCCGTATGTTCAACAGGCTCTTTGCATGATGCTGGTGCTGTCCTTTGTGGCACTTTGAATAGCTTGGCTTTGGATGATTGTGCTAAATTATAAGCTGTATAATTTTATTTTTATAAATAGGAAGAAAAATTATCATTGACTAAATCACTAGATGATGTTACCAGGCAACTGCACATCACACAAGAGGTAATTCAGATTTCCCTTTGTCTTGTAAAAGCCAGCTAGACGCTGGTCCTCAACTCTTTCTTGAATTAAAACCAAGCCCTTGTGTATCTTCTTTCAAAGTATGCTGCTGTGGGGTCTCCTCTCTTTGCCCCTCTTTCTCTACCAGTTAATTATCTTAAATTGATGCTTCCTTTTAGACATTTGATTCTAACCAAGCATTTCTGCCATCCCTAACATATGACACACTTCCTGAGTCATCACTAAGACACTGCTTAACATCCACCACTGACTCTCTTTCCTCTTAAAAAAGTATTATTTTATTGTGTGTATATGTTTCTCTCTCTCCTCCCCTCTCTCTTTGTGTGTGTGTGTGTAAGCATGTGTGTTTGCAAGTGGAGATCAGAGGACAATTTATGGGAGTTGTTTTTTTTTCCTGTTGCCATGGGTACCAGGAATCAAACTCAGGCCATCAGGCTTGGCGGAAGCTCTCATTGGCCCTTTCATTTTATTCATCTCATTTGTCTGGCTCAGATTGGCTTTTCAGTTCCTATCTTCCTTTTCCTTCCTTCCTTCCTTCCTTCCTTCTTTCCTTACTTCCTGTGTTGAGATTATAGTTAACCTTTTGGGGGCTGGAGGGATAGTTCAGTGGTTGAGAACACTAGCTTCTCTTTCAGAGGACCGAGCTTCAATTCCCAGCACTCTCAAGCTGTCCCCGTAACTCCAGTTCCAGGTGATCTAGTTATACATGCAGGCAAAACACCAATGCACATAAAAATAAATAAATCTTTTCTTTTTTTTTTTAAAGAATTAATCCTTTCAATGGCTTAGCATGATTTCAATCCTACCCACTATACCTTTATACCCTTTACCACTGAAATCTAGGGTGAAAGTATTTGATAAGCAACATGGCTGTAGGCAGAAAATACTCCTGTGCAGCATGGTTCCTTGAGGGACCATGATGCTGTGCTTATGTATGAGAAGTAAACTTAGATCTGGGCGTGGTGATACACACCTGTAATCCCAGCACTCGGGAGGCAGAGGCAGGTGGATCTCTGTGAGTTCAAGGCCAGCCTGGTCTACAAAGTGAGTTTAGGACAGCCAAGGCTACACAGAGAAACTCTGTTTTTAAAAAAAGTAAACTTAGGAGAGACTTATTAGACCCAAGCCTCCTAATGTCAGAGAGGATTTGGTGCCGAAGAGCTAGATGAAATTCACAGTTTAAAGGCAGGGGAAGCTTCACTTGTAGGCCATTGTAGCTTCTGTTCTCATCTGGACTTCCTAAACTGATCCATGAAGAAAGCTTTGAGTATGTATTAAGCTGAAAGTTCCTTTTCAGTATCCATGTCAAGTACTTTGTGTTCTGGTCTGAAGTGTAGCATGTTCAAGAGACTGTCTTAATATCTTACACCAACTTCTAATATAGACGTTATCAGAAAAAACACGAGAATTGGATAAACTGCGGAGTGACTGGGCCTCACACACAGCATCGTTGACAAATAAGCATTCTCAGGAATTAACAAAGGAGAAAGAAAAAGCCTTGCAGGTAAGAACATTAAAGGTAACTGGAAAATATCATTTTAAAAATTATTCTTAGTTATCCCATTGATTATAAAAGTAATAAGTGCTTGCTTAAAATTTTTAAAATATCTAACAAGTACATAAAATCCCAATGAAGAGCTTAATTTTTCAGAGTCTTACTGCTCAAAGGCTATACAGCCAGCCCAGGCGCTTTATGTGCTCGGCTTCCCGGGCACCAGCCTTGCCCGCTGTGGGTAGCTGGTGCCCCTCCTCCCTTAAGGTCACCATATGGATGCTTAAGTCAGTGCAGATAATTTAATGCAGTTTTCTAGCCTTTTCTCAGTGTGTGTGTGTGTGTGTGTGTGTGTGTGTGTGTATACAGCTTACAAATCTGTAACTTAGAAATAATTTGTTTATAAGTTTGTAGAAATATAAATTATGAATCAGAAGGATGTTTGTGGTTTTAGCCTATGCTACTAAGATTTTATTAGACATATTGATAATAACTTTTAAAAAACTTAACATAAGATACCATTCTATATCAGTTCAGATACTCCCTTTTGATGCCACACAGCTGTTACTTCACATTCAGATACAACTTAAAGGGACTTCTTACCAAACTGGTGGGCATTGAATGCTTTGAAATTCTGGCCACTATGAACCTAGTGCAGTGAGCTTTATGTTTACATTATAACAACACTCGTATAAATTTTTCTTGTCACTTGAAATGATTATGATATAACCTAAAAAGGTTATGTCACACGAAATCTCAAAGGTTCTCAACCCCCTGTGCTTCTGACATTATCGATCATCTTCCTATTGCCACCTGACAGGCACTAAAGAGATGTTTGCGTCAATTCCCCTTATAACTTTGCATGAAACTAAGCATCTTTCCACATGACTTTTTTTTTTTTTTTTTTTTTTTACCATTTTTATGTCTTCTATGGATTACTTTTTCACCTTTACTCTATTTGCTGTTTTATAGTGAAATGTCTTACCTTCTATTTCATAGCTTTAATAATACATTTTAATGGACTTAATGCTAACTAGTTTTTGCTATTAAGGGTATAAATGGGTTTTAAAAATTAGTATAAGTTTCACCCAAATTGAAATTTAGAATATCGTGTCACCCTTCAAGGCTCCCTTACATGTCTCGGGTACAGTTTCTATTGCTGTGAAGAGGCACCATGACCATGGCTACTCTTACAAAGGAAAGCATTTCATTGGGACTGGCTTACAGTTCAGAGGTTTAGTCCACTATCAGCCTTGTGGCATGTAGATGGACATGGTGCTGGAGAGGTAGCTGGGAGTTCTACACCTGGGTCCACAGGCAGCAGGAAGAGTGAGTGAGCTGCTGGGCCTGGCTTGAGCTTCTGAAGTCTCAAAGCCCATCCCCAGCGACACACCTCCTCCAACAAGGCCACACTGACTCCCATAAGGCCACACTGACTCCCATAAGGCCACACTGACTCCCATAAGGCCACACTGACTCCCATAAGGCCACACCGACTCCCATAAGGCCACACCTCCTAATCCTTCCAAATATTGCCACTCTCTATGAGTCTGTGGGGGCCATTTTCATTCATCTGGCGTCATCACCTGACTGCTGCCGTTATTGCTTGGTTTTGTTTGTTCTTCAACCTAAGTTGACTCAGGTAGCATGTTTTTGTATCATTTTCTGTCCCTCAGCACAACAGCTTTGAAATTCAATTATATGGTTTCCTTTTACTATTGTTCTGTGTTCAATTATATGATAGAGCATGATTTACTTGGTTTCCTATTGGCTGGTCTTTGGATTATTTGTGATTTGTTGTTATTGTTGTTGTGTGTTAAACTGACATGAGCAACCTATTACATGTCTTTTTGTGCAGGTGTACACTCCCTATTATTGGGTACAATTTACTAGGTTCTAGTATAGGCTTTTACAGGAACTGCCTGTTTACTAGTGGAGGCTTACACTGCCACTCTGATGGTTTCTAATACTATCACATAATAATGAGCATTTTTTTGAATGCATACTGACCAACTTCATTATATAAAGCCCACTCAACGTGCTCATTATTAAATTGACCTACTAGTATTTTTCTTATTCATTTTTAGGAATTATTGTATATTCTAAACATGAATTTTTTTGTATGATACAAGTGTCACCCATTAGCTATAAGGAAGTAATAACAGGGACTTTGTCTCAGAATACGGAAACACATAGAGGCCCAAATGTCCCTTATGCAAAGCAGCACACCATTTACATATAACATGCGTATCTATGCTTTGGGTCATCTCTATATTACTTTTAATGTCGAATGTAATATATATGCCATGCAAACATTTGTACAGTGTTGTTTAGGGAATAATAACAGAAAAATCTGTACATCACAGTACAGATAAACAAACAAACAAAGACTGTATCTATCTACTTCTCCACCACCACTCTGGTTAGTTTACTTTAAAGATAGCATCTTGTGTAGCCTATGCTGGATCTGATCTTAGTGTGTAGCGGAGAATGACTTTGAAGTTCTGGCCCTTGGGTTTATTCCTCCTGCGTGGTGAAAATTACCAGCAAGACAGTAATGTTAAATATACTTTTGTTTACCTTACTTGCTCTTTCATAAACTTGTAGTTGAAGTAGACTTTTTCTAAGCAGGGAAATCTGAAAATGATGAAGGGATCATGATATTTCTTCTGCTCTTTCCCTATTAATATTTCTGTTCTTCTTTGACATGCCATTCCATAATAGGCACAAGTTCAGTGCCAACAGCAGCATGAGCAACAGAAAAAGGATCTGGAAGCCCTCCATCAGCAAAATGTCCACCAGCTACAAAGCAGGTTGTCTGAGTTAGAGACGGCTAATAAAGACCTCACCGAGAGGAAGTATAAAGGAGACTCTACTGTCCGAGAACTGAAAGCAAAGCTTGCTGGTGTGGAAGAGGTATTGAGCGCCAGCACTTCTGGGTCGCACTTGTAGGCTTGCGGCTGAGGCGCTTGGTTTACTGTGGAGACTGTGCTGCTGAGTGGCTGGTGTTCCCTTGGATGCTCTGCACAGATCCCTTGGCAATGTAATAATCATCCCAATGCACAGAAAATAGGAAATAGCAAATGTGATCAAAGCGCTGACTCAGGACAGAACTGGGATAAGCTGGGGGTTTTAGTTTGAATTTGAGTATTTACAGGAGCAGCCCACAGATTCTCTCACTGTCCTTTTAATCTTAGTGCAGTGTCCGTGTCTGCCAGGAGCTTGGTGTGCACAAGTTCAGTCTAGCAGCTGTATGAAGTCGAATGGGCAGTGAGAATACCACTGCTTGAAAATAGCTAGTGCTTACTGAACGTGTGTGGGTAACGACAGACACTATGGAAGTGACTTGAGAAAATTCACCCCATACTTAGGTGCCACTGTTGTATCCTCACTGTAGAGATCGATGGTGAGGCTGCAGCACAGAGCTTAAGATCCTACAGCCAGCAAGTGGAAGAGAGGATTGTGACCCATCTGTTATTTGCCCGTCTTTCTTTCGAGCAGCCAGAAATGTTTGTTTTTGTGTTGCTGGAATTTAGCCCGGGCCTCCTGCATTCTTGGCAAGTGCTGTGCAGTGAGCTGGAAACCTTGCACATCAGAGAAATCCAAACAGTCTTGGTGTTTGCCACAGATCATGTGCCGATGCCTTGGCATTAATCATAGTCTCTGCTCAGCCCTACTAGGAGTTATTTTCAGTTTTGTTGTTGCTGGTTTTGAGATAGGGTTTCCTGTGTCCCCCAGGTTGGCTTTAGACTCCTCATTTCAACTTAGTACCTGGCTATACTTGACTGACTGGCTGGACTCCAGGCACGCAGCACTATTTCTGATTTCTGTTTGTTTGCTTTAGAGTTTCTCTGTGTATCCATGGCTGTCCAGGAACTCTGTAGACCATGCTGGCTTTGAACTCAGAGGTCCACCCTTCTCTGCCTCCCTAGGGCTTGGATTAAAGGTGTGTGGACCACACCCAGCTTGTTTCTATTTTTTAAGGTCTATCTATCTAACAATGGAGATGACCAAAGTTCCATTTTACTAGTATGTAGAAGGTAAAGCTCCACCTATTGTGTGTGTAGATCTTTGAAACACCATGCACTGACAACAGATGTGTATGTGCATTATACCCTATACCCTTTGTGTAGTGGTTCGTGCAACATCGTGACCTCACACATGTACCTTGATAGGCCGATGGCCTCATCCTAATGCTATATGATTTCTTCTATTGGAACCCCAAATTGGCCAGCGTATTAACAATCTTAATTATGTTGATCTTCATATAACCTCATTATATCAGTTATCTTTGTATCTGTGACAAAATATTGTTATAAACAACTTAAGAGGAGGGGCTTATTTTGTCTTACCATTTCAGAGGTGTCACTCTGGCTGTACCAATATTGAACTTGATGCAGTGTGGTTAAGGGTTAAAGGGGCTATTCATTGCACAGTGGACAGGAAGTGGGCAGGGAACCATGGCAACAGGAACATGACATGATACAGCTCTTGAGGACATGGTTCCTGTGACTTCACTTTTATGTGTCCACCGCCTCCTAATGTAGCACCTCCTGCTAGAGGTCAAGCCTGTGGGGGTATTTCATGTTTAAGCTGTAAAAACACATTGTCTTTTCCAAGATTTGTAGAACACCTGCAGAGTACAACTCCTGCCTGAGGAACTTTATCACTGAGTATTCAGTTTCATAACTATGTGAAGTTAAACTTTGTAGGCATTAATATCCTAAAATGACTGTCATTTATTGGGTATTTGCTGTGTGCAATCAATGTGCCAGGCAACTTACATAAGGGTTTTTGAAGTGTTTGGAGGATTTTTATAGTAGATCACAGGCCTTTTTCTACCAGCTATCAGTCCATGAAACCCTGCAGCTCTCACTGAGGGACAGAATAGATAAGCCCCTCCCACTTGTAGCGCAAGATAAGTCCTCCCTGGTGCCTGCTTTCATGGCCTTTGGCACATAGGCCACACCGGATGACATGGTGTGAAGTTTGCTCACCTCTTGAAAAGCATTAAGAGTCAGAACCTGCTTTGTTCTCGAGAAATAAGGGATCTGTCTCTCCTGTCAAGGCCCACGCCTTGCTGTCCCTGAAGCTCTCGCTTCTCAGGCTGGCCCCTTTGGACTTCCCAGGCTAGCCCCTTTGGATTTCCCAGCTAGCCCCTTTGGACTTCCCAGGCTAGCCCCTTTGGACTTTCCAGGCTAGCCCCTTTGGACTTTCCAGGCTAGCCCCTTTGGACTTCCCAGGCTAGCCCCTTTGGACTTCCCAGGCTAGCCCTTTTGGACTTCATGCCTGCTCCTTCTCTCCAAGACTCTGACTCCCACAAAAGCTTTTTTTGAAGAGTGATCTCATGTCAGCTCCTTCCCAGGAACTTGCATTAAAGATTGTTTAAGATGTTTTTACTTGTGTGTGCATGTGTGTTTAAAATTGAGTGCACACCTGTCAGGACAACCTTATAAACGAGGACACTAAGAAAAGTTGAGTATTTTTGCAAGTGCACTGTACATGGTTCTTGTTTGAAGTAGTCTGTCTGAAACCAAAGTTTGCTCTGAAAACCATTGTTGTGTACTATAAAATTATCTTGTGTGTTTTTTTGTTAAAACAATTCCCTAGGTATTATTTATTGGACTTAAATCCGTTACATTTGGGTTGTTATTAGCTTATCAAGAAGTGATTATTCTAGATTTTTAAGAAGTATTTTTATTATTTGCTTTTTTTTCTTGCTTTAAATATAAACCAAATAGAAATTCAGAAATGTTAATATATTTATTGAAGTAAAAAAGGTTTACTATATTATAAGAAGTAGATAATAAAATTATACAGTGTGGGGCTAGAGAGATGGCGCTGCAGTTAAGAGCATTTGTTACTCTTGCAGAGGATCCAGGTTCAATTCCCAGCACCCACATGGTGTCTCATAACTGGAGGCATGACTCCAGTTTCAAATCCCACACCCTCCCCTAGCCTTCACAAACACAAGGCGTGTATGTGGTGCACATGCACACAGATAGGAAAAAACAATCATACACATAAATAAAAATTAATAAATCTTATAGAAAAATTACACAGTATTAGCTCCATTCTAAAAAGAAACCTGGAGTCAACCAGGAAATATTAATTCTATAGCCAGCTCTCACCCTGGCTGCCCTTAGAGTTGGTACTGAGTTATAAAATTCTAAGGATTCTAAGAAGTTGTGATTTTTTTTTTTAATAGATATGATTGCTTTGTCTTCTCCTTAGTATAATTGAATTAGCAGTATATTTTACAGTTCTATCCAGGTCTATAACTTACACAATCACTGGAAAGATTTTCATGGTTTTAAAAAGTATACTAGATGCTGGACATGGTGGCACATACCTGTAATCCCAGCACTAAGGGAGGTAGAGGCAGGCAGATTGCTGTGAGTTCGAGGCCAGCCTGGTCTACAAAGTGAGTCCAAGACAGCCAAGGCTACATAGACAAAACCTGCCTCAAAAAACCGAAACACAAACAAACCAACAACAACAAAATCCGTACTAGAACCTCAAAATTACTAAAGACTGTTTTTAAACTTGAGATAAGATGTATGTAGCTCAGGTTAGCCTCAAGGTTATAATGGTTCTGCCTCCGCGGCTGAGTACCGTGAAGACAGACACCACTGCACCTATCTTTGAAGACATTTTTGGTGTTTAAGACATAGTAGGTTTTTAGAACTTTTTTTTTTAAAGGTAATCAGTATTTTTGTTTTTTAAATTTTTTCCCTATTTTTATGTGTGTTGATGTTTTGCCTATAAGTATGCCTTTGCATCACGTGTGTACCTGGTATCTGCAAAGGCCAGAAGAGGACATCAGATTTCCTGGGACTTAGTCACAGATAAGTGTGAGCTGCCACGTGCGTGCTGAGAATTGAGTCTGGAAGGAGATTCGGTGCTTTCATCCACTGAGTCACCTCTCCGGTCCCAAGACACCTTAGTTTTAAATAACCCAACTGGCTAATTTTCCTTTTACAAGATGCATATTAATTCCTTCCCCCAACCGGCCCCCAGGAGCTGCAGCGAACCAAGCAAGAGGTCCTTTCTCTGAGGAGAGAGAATTGTACATTGGATGCTGAATGCCACGAGAAAGAAAAGCATATTAACCAGCTACAAACAAAAGTGGCAGTTTTAGAACAGGAAATCAAGGATAAAGACCAGCTTGTTGTGCGAACAAAAGAAGCATTCGATACAATCCAAGAACAAAAGGTCTTTTGTAAAAATTTAAAACTAAATAGAACACATTTACTTTCCCTAAACAGACACAATGCCTTACTTGTGTTTTGTTTTTATATCAGGTGGCTTTAGAAGAAAATGGTGAGAAAAATCAGATACAACTGGGAAAACTTGAGGCTACAATTAAATCGTTATCAGCAGAACTTCTGAAGGTTCGCTTTGGAATGTTTAGCAGAATTTTAATATTTCATTGGGTTATGTAAATATTCATCTGAGGCTCTCTCACAGGCAAATGAAATTATCAAGAAGTTACAAGGAGATCTTAAAACTCTTATGGGTAAATTGAAACTGAAGAACACAGTTACCATCCAGCAAGAAAAGCTATTGGCTGAGAAAGAAGAAATGCTACAGAAGGAGCAAAAGGAGCTGCAGGACGCTGGACAGTGTCTTCGAGCCAGAGAACAAGAGGTGGTGGCCGTCCCCTGCTTCCGCCCTGGGGCTGCTTTGTGTACAGTTAGTGAGCGTCCCCAAGTAGACACCAAAACTTCAACTGGGTTGTATGAAGACAGTTGCTTTGGCCTTCTTTTCCCTTACACAAAACCCCTCCGGGCGTGGTGGCATGTGCCTGTAATCCCAGCACTCGGGAGGCAGAGGCAGGTGGATCACTGTGAGTTCAAGGCCAGCCTGGTCAACAAAGTGAGTCCAGGACAACCAGGGCTGCACAGGGAAACCCTGTCTCAAAAAACAAAACACAAAAATTTCCTACTAAATTAGGTAGATGTTAATAACCCATTTTAGTTTGCAAGGGTAGTTATGAATACTCCTATACCTTGGCTCTCATATGTATAGAATGAATAGGTATTTTGTGTATGTATACCCCTATTTAAAAATTTCATGACGTAGTTGAATTGTCTTCCTTATTTTCATCTAATAGTTTTAGTTAATTAATAGTACAATACATTCTTTAGTCTTCAACTTTTACATTGACTTATTGTGATGATTGACATATTTCAGGTATGCAAACTACAAGAGCAATTAGAAACTACAGTTCAGAAACTTGAAGAAAGTAAACAACTTCTAAAAAATAATGAAAAATGTAAGTAATGTTATATTTTTTTAAAGGAGGCTTATAGTTTTACTGTTAACGTGAAAATTTTTACTTGAATTAGTAAAAATTCAGGTTAATGAAAATATTGCTATATATAAATAGTTTCTGCTTTAAATTTGCTTTTATTGTTATTGTTTTGTTTTTG
This sequence comes from Acomys russatus, assembly GCF_903995435.1. Lineage (NCBI taxonomy): Eukaryota > Metazoa > Chordata > Mammalia > Rodentia > Muridae > Acomys > Acomys russatus. The sequence goes on from NC_067159.1 coordinate 18,550,260, forward strand.
AGTCAAGGTAGCTCTGTCTGCTTCTTACCTCCTGAGTGCTGGGATTAAAGGTGTGTAACACCTTGCCTGGCAGATCAACTTAACTTTATTTTTGTTTGTTTGGTTTTTTTGGTTTTTCAAGACAGGGTTTCTCTGTGTAGCTTTGGCTCTCCTAGACTCGCTTTGTAGACCAGGCTGGCCTCGAACTCACAGCGATCTGCCTACCTCTGCTTCCCAAATGCTGGGATTAAAGGCACCTGACAAGATTCAACTTTAATTAAACATTTTCTCAGTTCCAAGACATAGAATTGTGAACTTTAAATATCTGAAAGATACTGTTGTAGAAGCAAAACCTCAGAGATTTTTGAGTCACAGAAGTATGTGCTCCAGAGAGCAGTAGGAGAAGTCCCATGTGGTGCTTGTTATTATTAGCATCTTTAACTACAAACATGTATTCAAGCTTATAGTGTGTGACTGTGATGGAAGGCAGCCATAGAAACTGAATACTACAGAAAACTCCATATAGTTGGTGTGGTATATATAATCTGAGCCTTTGGGAGACAGAGGCAGATAGACCATTAATTATAGGTCTACCTGGGCTACAGTGAGGCCTGTCTGGAAAACAAAAAACAAAAACAAAGGGAGAAAAGTACTTATGTTAAAATTATTTGAAAAATAAAACCTAAAATGAAATTGTGTTTTGCTTTTTATTCTATTTAAGTAATCACGTGGCTAAACAAAGAGCTGAATGAAAAGCAGCTGGGAAGAAAGCACGACCCCTTGGGGACCTCTCCCACTCCACCTGTGCTTTCCAGTAGCAGCACCGTCCGAAGCGGGGTTTCTCCCAACCTGAATGTGGTAAGAGTTACGGTGGATGAGGTGTGGGTGATGTTTTGAGAGTCTGGCAGTTACTTAGTAGGAGCTGGTATATACTGCCTTGGCGTGTTGATTAAACAGCCATGTTCTTAGGGAAGGGCAGTCTTCGTGCCTCTGTGTGATGGCGAATGTGTTGCCTGAGTATATACATGGATGTGCAGAGAGCAGAAGATTGTTTAGACACTTGAAGCAGAGAAAATTCAAGTTTGGACCTACTATGGAGAAAGGCCTCCACTGCTTCGGTCAGCGTACTAATGCAGGTAGCTTTATTAGCACAGATGTGCTGGCTCTAGGGTGTGAGCATCGTGAGACGGACATTTCTAGCTTTGTCCTCCCAAGGAATGGGAAAGAGAAGAAAGGCAGCTCTTAGCTCCAGGAGGCGGCCTGGTACTACAAGATGGCAGAGCTGAGAGTGCTAGGCACTTGCTTATTACAGCTGAAGACCTGGCCTCTCCTCTTGAACATAACAAGTATATAGAATATCGTCATCAGACGTGATCTCCTGATGAATCGACACAAGAAGAGGAGCATAGCTGACCGCAGGCAGATGTTTGCTAGGCTACAGAAAGGGCCAGAAAGCCTTCCGTCTTGGTTGATGTGTGTAGCCGTCTAACAGTTCTGGCCATAATACCAACCTTCGTCAGTAAGACTTAACTACGTCCTCAGTCACTATTTCTACTTCATAGCAGCTTGGAGCCAACCCATGGCAAAGTCTCACTTTCTTCAATTTTTCCCTCAAATTCTCTGACATGCCTAAGTTCAGTCAGTCTGTCTGTCTCTTTTAACACTTGCTGGGATTTCTCAGGGTTCCTCAGAGTTAACAGGCCCCGTCACATGGAGTAATAATCCCAGCTGTACATCACAGGCACGCTGCTGGCCATGAGGGATTGCCACTGATTCTTTTGATGTTGTTGTTGTTTTGGTTTTTGGAGGCAAGGTTTCTCTGTGTAGCTTTGGCTGTCCTTGAATTCACAGAAATCTGCCTGCCTCTGTCTCCCCGAGTGCTGGGATTACAGGCATGCGCCACTGTGCCTGGCTTGCCACTGATTCTTAAATTTAGATGCCTATTCAAAATTTTAATCTGCTTTGCTAAACAGTACCACACTATGTAAAGTTTGGAAAGATTGCTGCGAAGTTGGAAATGGGTACAAAAAGAAATGGCTGGGGCTAAATTATAAACTTAGAAGCAGTTGAATAATGCGTGCTGTTAAATCACTACATAAAGGTGTTTATAGTGTGCAAGCATTGGTGATACAGTCACTTCAAGGGGCCTCTTATAAGAAACTTTATTCTCATGGTTAATGATGGTGCCATAATATTAATATGAGTAGAAAGCATTTTTTTTCAACTTGTCCATCTGAAGACACTATTTTAGCTGGGCCTGGACTGTCGATGGCTCCTCGTTCTTCCTCATGCCTTCTCTGTCAGTAAGACTCGATAAGCCCAGGTGCATTGGTGGTCTTTGTTTTAGCTCAGGAGTTCCTGTGACCCACACTTGCATAGCTAGTCTGGAAGGCCTGCGAAGGGGACCGAAGAGATCCCAGCCTCTGGTTATTAACGAGCAGCATTTTGTAGTATCTTGCTAGAGAAAATTGGCCTCTGAGATATTGCTATTACTAGTAATTATTAGCAGACACTAATGCCTTCTAGGCCAATAAGTACTTTAGATTATAATTTAGAAATATTTCTCGTCTTCAATCATTTATATATTTTGGTTTTTAGGTTGACAGTAGACTGAATTACCCGAACTGTGGAATTGGCTATCCTGTCTCCTCTGCGTTCGCTTTCCAGAATGCTTTTCCTCATGCAGTGTCTGCCAAGAACGTTAGCCATCCAGTCTCTGGACCAAAGGTAGCCACATGAAGTGCTTTTAAACAATACGAATGTACTGTTATATAAGTACTTTCACTTTTTGAATGTTTGTTTGGTCAGCTGCCCAATGTCAGGTAACGTATTAGATGAATTCTGAGAGTCTACTGTGTGCTTAAAGGAAATACATGCACCAACTGTTCATGGAGTCACTGTAGCGCATATAGAAAGCCCAGGTATCAGTCCGCACAATCCTGCCTTATTTCTACTCACCTCTCCATTTTTTAACTCATTGTTTTTACTAAGTCTACAAGCCGAAGAGAGATTGTTCTAGTCAGACCTTATATATCTGTAGGGCGGACTTAACCACCAGCACATTCTAAAATACAGCTTTGGCAACACTGTGTCAAGTGGTACATGAGAAACAGCCCCCTCACCCTTGGCTTACTAGCAAAGGTTTTTTTTGTTTTTAGTTTATTTCTTGGTTATTATTATTACAACTAATATTTTGATGTCTAGTTACATGTTCTTAAATATATGGGCGAAATGGGCAGTCTCTGTTGTTTGTTTGTTGTTTTGAGATGGGCCTTACTATGCTGTCCTGGGAAGCCATCTTCCTGCCTCTGCTCCCAAGTAGCTAGAGTTACAGGGACAGGGCACTGTTTCAGGCTTCTGAGTCTGTCTCTTTTAAATCATATTTATTCTCTCTGTTTATTGCTCTCCCTCTGGGCACGTGTAGGTGTACGTGTGTGTATGTGTGTGTGTGTGTGTGTGTGTGTGTGTGTGTGTAACAGTTTGGGTTCCATTGATTGAACTGAGGTCAGGCTTGGCCACAGGCTTTGCCCAATGAGCTATCTCACTGCCTACTTTCCCTCATGTTTTTCATTAAAACCTGGTTTATGACCTCTTTATTTTCTCTTCTTTTCTGTTTTTGTTTTGTTTTGAGACGGGGTTTCTCTGTGTGTCCCTGGCTGCCCTGGAACTTACTCTGTAGACAGGCTGGCCTCACTCACAGAGATCTGCCTGTCCCTGCTTCCGAGTGCTAGGATGACAGATGTGCACCACTGTGCCTGGCTTTGTATTTTTCTTTCTTTTTTTCTTTTTGTGTGTGTGCGTGCGTGTGTGTGTGTGTGTGTGTGTGTGTGTGTGTGTGTAGGGGACAGAGTTTCTCTGTGTAGCCTTGACTGTCCTCGTTTTGTAGACCAGGCTGGCCTTAAACTCAGAGATCCGCCTGCCTCTGTCTCCTGAGTGCTAGATTACAGGCATGCCCCACTGCACCCAACCTTTTTAAAGATTGATTTTTATTCACATGTGTATATCTGTGTGTGCCACATGTGTGCCTGTGCCCGTGGAGGCCAGAAGAGGGCACTCCATCCCTAGAGCTGGAGCTGCCGGTGGTTGTGACTGTCATGGTGCTGGGAAACACACACTGAACTTCTGTGACAACATCAAGTGCTGCTAACTGCTGGGGCCTTTTTTTTTTGCCCATCTACCCTTAACAATAAAAGCAGCAAAACACAGAAGATGACTACTTTAAAAAAGGAATATATCTTTCTCTGTGAGTTGTATCTTTATCCTATTCTAAATGAGTATATTGTTTACAGTATAATTTAGTGGGTTAAGGAAATAGGATCTGGGGCTGGAGAGATGGCTCAGAGGTTAAGAGCACTGGCTGCTCTTCCAGAGGTCCTAAGTTCAATTCCCAGCAACCACATGGTGGCTCACAGCCATCTATAATGGGATCTAATGCCCTCTTCTGGTGGGCAGGAACTCTTACAGGCAGAATGTTGTATACATAAGAAATAAATCTTAAAAAAAAAAAAGGCAAGAGGATCTGCAAGGACATGGCAGCAGTCAAGCCATGTAATTCAGAGTTGAAGCAGAAAGCACACGGTCAGCTTGGGCTGGGCATTGCGGTGCACGTCTGTAGTCCCTACACTCAGGAAGCAGGGGCAGCAGATCTCTGAGTTTGAAGCCAGCCTGGTCTACATATCAAGTTCCAGACAGTCAGGGCTACATAGTGCTTGTGTTTCAAAACAATACCACGAGAACCCCAAAAACCTGGCAAACTTTCCCCAAACACTTAGTGGATACTACCTTAAGTCTGATCCTTGAGAGCTTCTGCGTCCTTCCACGACGAGGTGCTCTCAGTTCAGTTGTCACTGGAGTCAGTGAACGGAAGTATCTCATTGTGGTTCTTACTTGCATTTCCCTAAGTTACCGAGAGCGGGGCTGGGTGGTCCACGCCTTTAATCCCAGCTCTTGGGGGGTTGGGGCAGAAGTTGGCTGATTTCTGTGAGTTAGAGGCTAGTCATGTAAGTTCCAGGACAGGGTTACCATGGATAGATAGATAGATAGATAGATAGATAGATAGATAGATAGATAGATAGATAGATAGTCAGGACAGGGTTACCATGGATAGATAGATAGATAGATAGATAGATAGATAGATAGATAGATAGATAGACAGACAATAGATAGATACATACATACATATGTACATACATAAATAGATGTTCCTAAGATTAAACTCTTACATGTTCTCTGTTGCCCTCAGTATATCTGCTATGTGAAATAGATTTTTTTAGTCTTTTCTCAATTAAAAAAAAAAACAAACAAACTAGTGGGAGTTTGCTCTCTCCACTATTAAGTTCTGAGGATACAGGCTAAGCCGCAAGCTCCCCAACCTGCTAAGCCATCTCACCAGCTCTATTTCCAAATATATAAACAATTTCTTTCTTTTTTCTTTTTCAGTGCTTTTTCAAGGCAGTGTTTTTCTGTGTAGCCATGGCTGTGGAGATAGATCCACCTGCCTCTGCCTCCTGAGGGCTGGCATGAGCATGTGCCACCACCGCCCGGCTCATAACCAATTTCTTATTAAGACGATTTCCAATATATTCTGGACTATGTCCCCCATCACGTATGGTTTGGAATGTTTTCTGTCAGTTTATGTCTCCTCCTTTTGTTTCAATCTGTTTACTTTCCTTCCTGTTTGGCTTTGGTACCAAGGCTATGTAGCCCAGGCTATCCCCGAGCTCAGGTTTCTTATGCCTCATCCCCGCATGCTGGCACTGCAGGTGTGTGCCACCTTGCCTATTGGCTCCTTTTTATATTATAGATGGCCATGAAACTTTACGTTTTAATTTATTTGTTCTGTTCTAAGTGTTTGGATGTTTTCCCTGCTAGGCAAGCACTTGGCTACTAAGCTACACACACAAGCCTTAGTCTTTGATGCTTTCAGGCAGGGTCTCACTCTGTACTCACACTGGCCTTAATTCCATCCTCTAAACTTCAGCTTTCCAAATGCTAATATTAGAGCCTTATCTCAGCGGAGATGACTGATTTTGTTGGCTCCAGTTTACTGTGGAGCCTATCCATTATTTCCTTTTGTCAGTTTTAAGATTCTTCTTTATTTTGTCCCCTTTCCTTTGTGCTGAGAACTGAGTCAAGCCTTGCACATGCCAGGCAGGTGAGCACCACTGAGTAGTTATGTGTCCTCAAGCCCTGCTGCTTCCTGAGTGTGTGTTCTGCTTACGACATGGTTTTAATGGGTGCTCTGAAGCGTCTCCTTACCATCTGACTGTTTGTTAGCCTATGGTGGTATAATTTGGGTTCTTTCTTTAGGAAAGTGAGTAGTTTGGGTTTTCCTGGCTCTTTGCTAGTTTTGGATTATAATCTGGGTCATTTATTGTGAGCCTTTAGAGTCTGTACAAGTTGTAAATAAGATACCTTTTAAAAAGGGACTCGCAGCCGGGCATGGTGGCACACGCCTTTAATCCCAGTACTTGGGAGGCAGAGGTAGGAGGGTCTCTGTGAGTTCGAGGCCAGCCTGGTCAACAAAGCGAGTCCAGGACAGCCAGGACTACACAGAGAAACCCTGTCTTGAAAAAAAAAAAATGGTACTCACTAATTGAAGTTTCAAGGTCCAACTTGTTTCTACAGACTGTTCTGTGTTAACTGTTTTATAGGATTTACTGTTTTTATCTGTCCCCAATATGCAACATCCAGTGACTGTTGTTGACCTGAGAGCAGACCCCCTGTAGTTTAGCTTCCAAAGTCTTTGGGCCACTGTTGGAGTCAGATCACGCATATATAGCTCCTAAGATTGTTTTGATGTATTTGGTGCTGAGAGCCATCGCTCCGATTCTTACATGTACTGTGCCCACATGGCATGCTGTGCCAGACAGCTTTAACTGCACAGTATGTAGTCTCAGGTTTACCCTGTTCCTACTTTCTTCCTGTATTGTGCATCTTTTCCTTGTCCTTGGTTTTGGGAGACTGTTGGTGTTACTTGCAAAAATGAGAGAAAACATGGACAGAGATGCTTATGTTTGGTTATTTTGCTTAAGGTGATGTCCTTCATTTCTATCAATTTTGCTGCAAAGGATTGTGTGTGTGTGTGTGTGTGTGTTAATCACACACCATATTTTCTCCTTATATTTTAATGGGCACCGAGGCTGACCCCTGTGTTGGCTATAGTGGACTGTCATGCAGTCAGCATGGGTGTACATTTATCTTTCTGCCCTCTGGCTTTGAGTCCTTTCGGTGTACACACAAGAATGAACTAGAGTCACAGGAATTCCATATGGAGGGTTGTGCAGAGTATCTGTATGCGTCTCTACAGTAACTGTATTTACTTACATCCTCACCAACAGGCTATGAATTCCTTATTTGCCAAATCCTACCAGCATTTGTTCATGTTTTTATTTTAATAATTACCATTCTACCTAGGACATGAAGTTACTTCAGTGTAAATTTGGTTTCTATTTTCCTGATTGCTAAAATCTTTGAGCAATTTTTCCATATTGGCTCTTGATCCTTCTAGCACATGGGATCTGGGCATTGCCACCAGACCAGCCAAGCCTTGGGTAGTTTCAGTCCTGTCACTGACCTAAATGCATCTATGCTCACGCCAAAGTAACTATTGGAGAGGGAGTAACTCGTGTTCTTCCCTTGTTGCTTTCATTGCGGGGAGCTTTTTTCCTGAGGAAAAGTCAGGTTCTTTTTAAGTCACAAAAGAATGTGCTTGTGCTATAAAATATAAGTAAAACTTATTGTTAAAGATTTATTTATTACGTGTAAGTGTTCTGCCTGCATGTAGAACTGCAGGTCAGAAGAGGACACCAGATCTCATTATAGATGGTTGTGTGGCACTATGTGTCTGCTGGAATTGAATGCAGGATCTTTGGACAAGCAGACGGTGCTCTTAACTGCTGAGCCATCCATCTCTCCAGCCCCTAAATCCTTTATTTTTCTTATCTGGATTTATCAAGAAGCAAAACCTAAGCACTCAGCTCAGCATGAAACTGCCTCAGTTCTGAGTTCATGCTCTGTTCTCCCCACAGGTTCAGTTTAATTTGCAGCTTACAAAACCAAGCACAGTGCTAGATGCGCAGCCAGGAGCAGCTGTTAGCAGGCCTTGTCCAACTGATAAGGAAAAGTAAGTACTCAGTGGTCATAACATTTTTTTCTTCGCTTCTTTGAAAGTCACTTTTTAAAAAGATTTATTTTTAAGTGTGTGACTATTTTACCTGTATGTATACTTGTACACAACACATGCGCCTGGTTCCTACAGAGGTCAGAAGATGATGTTGGGTCCCCTAGCACTGGAATTGCAGATGGCTGTGAGCTGCCATGTGAGTGCTAGGAACCCAACCCAGGCAGACCTTCTCAAGAACAGCAAGTGTTCCCAGTGCTGCATCTTTGTAGCCCTGGAAAGTCACTTTAAAAAATGTTGGCAATGTCTGAAAGCCATGAGGCCTGCTGTTTATCTCTGACTTCTTTGTAGAGACAAGGTCTCACTGCATAGCTCTGACGGTCTTAGAACTCACTATGTAGACCAGGATGGCCTCAAACTCAGAGAAATCGCTTGGCTCTGCCTCAAGTGCTGGGATTGAGGGTGTACACCACCAATTTAAGATGAAAATTTAGAGTTCCTTTAAGCTATGAAAAAATCATTTCTCTTATATGGTTTTAAATTATAGGATCCCCTTTGGCATAATAAAAGATTTTCTTGTAAATAATGATAGCTCTTGTAATATTTGGATATATGTGTAGAAATCCCTTCTACAGCTAGGCATGGCACACACCTTTAATTTCACCAATCAAGTGGCAGAGAAGAGCAGATCTCTCTGAATGCAAAAGCCAGGGCCACATAGTCAGACCCTGTCTCAGAAAGAGCGCTACAGAGATGGTCTAGTGGCTCTCTTCCATAGGACTTGGGTTAATTCCAACACCCGTATGGCTGCTCACAGCTTTGTAACTCTTCTAATAGGACACTGCACGCAGGTCCAGACATATATGCAGGCGAAACGCTCATACACATTAAAACAAACAAATATACACACGCAGTTTTTTTGTTTTGTTTTGTTTTTTGAAACAGGGTTTCTCTGTGTAATAGCATTGGCTGTCCTGGAACTAACTTTGTAAACCAGGCTGGCGTTGAACTCACAGAGATCCACCTGCCTCTGCCTCTGGGATTAAAGGCATATGCCACCACACCCAACTCACATGCACACTTTTGAGGAATAATATTCTTAAATCAGTTATGTATTTCTCCTGTCATGTATCACTTGTATTTTTCTTCTTAGTCTATTTTGACTCCAGTAAACTCAAGATAATATTCTCAACATATAAGCTGTTTTCCCCTGTTATTTTCTCATCCCCACCCCATGTGTGTTTGATGTGATATAAAATCTTTGGTATTTATAGAATTTATTTAACTTATAAATAAAAGTTCTTACTACAGCTTAGAGTTTACTCCTTTTCTAGAAGGAAAATATTATGTATAGATTAGGGGTTTTTTTTTGTTTTTGTTTTTGCTTAGAAAACCAGTCAAAATCCCAGTACTCAGGAAGCAGAGGTAGGCAGATCTGTGAGTTCGAGGCCAGCTTGGTTTATCTACAAAGTGAATCCAAGACAGCCAGGACTACAAGAGAAACCCTGTCTTGAAAACACAAAACAAATAAACAAAACCCCCCAAACCAAAACAGAACAACAACAAAATAGAGAGACAGAGACAGAGAATGAACAATTAAGTGAAATTTAAGACAAAAATTTTTCCCCCTTTCTTCAAGCGGCGAAAATTTAGGACTGGAATCCAAATACTTGAAGAAAAGAGAAGATAGCATTCCTTTACGTGGACTCAGCCAGAATCTATTTAGTAATTCAGGTGAGGAGACATCTGTACTGAGTGTGGTACAATGCTGTTTTCTTTGCCTGTCTAAGACTCA